>NW_028318326.1:9171000-9492000 GCF_062004578.1 Staurois parvus | reverse complement strand
ATGGCTTTAGGTAATTAACAAAGAAATTAAAGCCCGACTCCAGCTAACATATTTTAGGCAGTTTCAGGAACAATCCTTTTTCTTTTGAAAAAAAAAAAAAAAGTTGTTAAACCCTTTGATTGAAAGCTGGCATCCCTGCTAGTATTATACTTTTTTCACAACAGGTACGGATGGTGGGCAGCTTGGCCTACATGTAAACCAGAAAAAAAATAATTAAAGAAATGCAAAATAAAAAAGTAATTCATATTCTGAATATTATCATTATAGGTTACCAAAAGCAAGCGTTTTCCCTGCAGTGGTCCTTCAAGTTAACAACTTCAAACTGTTGGTGCTGAATCATGCTACTGGAAAGAGAGATGAGCTCATCACTGTGCTGCTTCTCCTTAAAGTGGAGTTCCACCCAAAAGGGGAAATTTCGCTTTAAGCCTTTGTCCCCCACTCCCCATTGGGATTGGCACCTTTGGGGATCAGGTACCCGAATTTGACAGGTACCCGCTCCCACTTCCTAGGCAATCAGAAGCGGAAGTTGTCCTCCCCCCTCCTTCCCCGTAGTCATCTGGGACATGTGACAGGTCCCAAAACACTACGGGGCCATTCACAAAGCGCAGCACTTTTTGCGCATTCGCAGTGGGCACCCGGCTGTGAAGCCACAAGCTGTCACAGCTGGGTGCCCACACTGAAGATGCCTGTGTCAGGGAGAGAAGATGGCTGGTGAAACCAACGGTGGTGATGACATCGTTGGACTGAGGGACAGGTAAGTGTCTGTATTTTAAAAGTCAGCAGCTACAGTTTTTGTAGCTGCTGACTTTTATTTTTTTTTTTCAAGTGGAACTCCGCTTTAAGTGTCCAGTCATATGGTGAGGGCAGATCCATGACAGACTGGGCTTAGAGAAAGAGGAGTAAAGAGGAATGTCAGTCCCCTTTTATGTGGCTCTGCCCCTCCATTTTGGTTGGTTCACAGACATCCTGAAGGTCTCTGCCCTGCCTTGGGGTCCTGAAAGAGCCGTTTGGCACATCTGCACATGTGCAGAGGATTGTGTGTGCATGTACAAAGAAGGTGAAGTATTGGAGCTTCTGTAATAGCTTCTTTGCACATGCATGGTAGAAGGCACATGTGATGAAGATGTGCTGCATAACCCGGGTGTGCGCAGATATACCACAGGGCTTGGGACCTGAAGCACTGCGGTACATCTGTGCATCGGCAAAATCTGTGCAAAAAAATAATTTAAATTAAAAAAAAAGAAGAAATGATATATCCAGTTTAGAGGAGTCAGGACAAAAGAGAGTTTAGGGTGCAGGTCTGCTATAATTTATGCTGATCTTCATTCATCCTAGAGGACTCAGGGCATATAGTGGCAGATATGAAGTACTGCAAGAGACAGCACTGGAATGAAGGTGAGTATTGCAACAAATGCTGCTTTTTATTTTTTTTTATTTAAGGGGGCTTTTCATTTTTTTTTTTTGACCGCAGTCCTGCTTTAAACTGGATGAGGACCATGCTATTTGATAAATACAGAGTTGTCCTTTAAAAGTTATATCTTCAGCTGCTTTTTCTTCTTTTCTTCACTTCTGATTGTGGCATTCAGCGATTAGCAAGTTTGCATTTTTATGCTTGCATTGATTTGGTTGGACTTTAAATGATCTCAGAAAATGCACAATAGGTGCAATCGGCGGGGGGTCTTTTCAGTCAACATTCTTCTATTCTTCTGTTGGAGAATTGCATTGCTCTGGAGCCCTTTTAGAAAATTCTCAGGAAATATTTTATTATTGTTGTTTGTTTCAAACAGAAAATGCATTTCTCTTTGCCAAAAGGAAGAAAATGATAACAAGCAGAACATCTGAAAGAAGAATAGTTACACGGCTTTTTAGAATTTAGTATCTAATGTCTTGTGTTTGTGTTGCATTGGAGAGCCGTCCACCATATAGATGTAAACCTTAACTGAAGAACATTTAGCACTGTATTTAAAAAAGCAGAAATAATAATAACCCTAATATGCCATAATACTGCTTTTAAAAAGAAACACATCTATGTAGCACAGTCATGTGCTTTACATATGTGCTTAACGGTCTGCTGACTTCAGGATTTTAAAGCCAGTGACATGCAATTAAAATGAATAGTAGTAGGGAAAGCTCTAAGGTCATACAGCCTGTCATGTCAGGTGACTAGCAAAGCTTTCTGTGTTAAGCAGAGAATACTCTGTTACAGCCTCAGGGGTTACACAGTGGCCTGCATTTTATGAATGGGCTGTAAAATGTAGGCTGTACTGCTTAGAGCTTAATCCCAGATTTCTTGGCACTTTGAATAATTCTGTGAATGAAAACACTACAAATCTCCTCTCCTGCCATGGCAGATAGACTCATAGTTCTCAATGTGTGATATCACTGCACTTACAGGGCCGGATTTCCCAATAGGTACTGTGGGTCTGTGCCTACAGGCACTCTTCCTAGATAGACGCCTGTCTGTATGAGTTGTTTGGGGGTTTTTTGACAGCTGCCCTGAGGAGTCCCGGAAATGAAGGTCTGTCATGGGCAGCTGAGTTGCTTACAGTGAACTTAGTACAGTATGTCTGGTAACAGACATAACTTGCGGCACACAGATCCCCTCCCCCCTTCCTCCAGCTCCTGGCCTCCAGAAGCTGATCAAGCGGCTCTATTGGCGAATCAAGGCTTGCAGTGATTGGGCGGGACTCAGGAGGGGGTGTGGTTGCCTTGCAGGTGATCCTGCCAACCCAATGTCTGGTGCAGGTGTGACAGGTTCAGTTGGGCTGCAGACACTGTGAACAGAGCCATCCTGTCTCCAGTAGGTGCTGGGGGAGGGAAGTGAACGGAGGAGTCCGGGGACAGTCATGATCTCTCTAGGTGGAGAAGGCACAGGCAGTGAGTCCCTGTCAGTGATCAGAGTGGAGGAGTCTCTGCACAGCTGTCCTGCACACAGAAGAGGGGGGAGGGGAAAGGGTGGATCACATTCACACTGAACAGGTCACTGTGTATCAGGGGCGGACTGACAGCTCATTAGGGCCCCCGGGCAATAGGGGATCATGGGGCCCCTGTGTTCTTGCCCAAACTCAAAAAAGCCTATGAAAAAGGTACCAGGGGCATCTCATGGGGCCCCTACTGACCCCGGGCCCTTGGGCAGTGCCCGAGTTTCAGAATGGTCAGTCCGCCCCTGCTGTGTACACAATGCAACATCACCCCCTCCACAGAGATGTGCAGGGGCTGTGGTCACCAGAGCACCCCCCCCCCCACACACACAGTGCAAGGGGACCTCTGTGGACCCTGATGTAAAAGGGAACTCTGATGTAAGAGGGAACACTGTGGACCCTGATGTAAAGGGATTTCTGCTGACTGTGATGTAAGGGGGGGGGGGGGGGCTTTGGCGACCAGAGATCACCTTACATCAAAGTTTCCCTTTACATCATGGTCCACAGATTCCCCCGTAAATCAGAGTTCCCCTTTACATCAGGGTCTAAAGAGGCCCCCCTTGCACTGTAAGGGGGAACCCTGCAGATGTAAGGGGAACTCTGGGGACTCTTGTGTAAGGGGGAGCGCTGGTGACCAGAGACCCCCTTACATCAGAGTTCCCCTTTATATTACAGTCCACAGTATTCCCCTTTACAGCACAGTCCACAGTGTTCCCCTTTACAGCACAGTCCACAGTGTTCCCCTTTATATCACAGTCCACAGTATGTCCCCTTTACAGCACAGTCCACGGTGTTCCCCTTTATATCACAGTCCACAGTGTTCCCCTTTATATCACAGTCCACAGTGTTCCCCTTTATATCACAGTCCACAGTATTCCCCTTTGCAGCACAGTCCACAGTGTTCCCCTTTGCAGCACAGTCCACAGTGTTCCCCTTTACAGCACAGTCCACAGTGTTCCCCTTTGCAGCACAGTCCACAGTGTTCCCCTTTACAGCATAGTCCACAGTGTTGCCCTTTATATCACAGTACAAAGTATTCTCCTTTATATCACAGTCCAAAGTATTCCCCTTTATATCACAGTCACAGTATTCCCCTTTACAGCACATTCCACAGTGTTCCCCTTTACAGCACAGTCCACAGTGTTCCCCTTTACAACACAGTCCACAGTGTTCCCCTTTATATCACAGTCCACAGTGTTCCCCTTTATATCACAGTCCACAGTATTCCCCTTTACAGCACAGTCCACAGTGTTCCCCTTTACAGCACAGTCCACAGTGTTCCCCTTTACAGCACAGTCCGCAGTATTCCTCTTTACAGCACAGTCCACAGTGTTCCCCTTTACAGCACAGTCTGCAGTGTTCCTCTTTACAGCACAGTCCGCAGTGTTCCCCTTTACAGCACAGTCCGCAGTGTTCCCCTTTACAGCACAGTCCGCAGTGTTCCCCTTTACAGCACAGTCCACAGTGTTCCCCTTTACAGCACAGTCTGCAGTATTCCTCTTTACAGCACAGTCTACAGTGTTCCCCTTTACAGCACAGTCCACAGTGTTCCCCTTTACAGCACAGTCTGCAGTGTTCCTCTTTACAGCACAGTCCACAGTGTTCCCCTTTACAGCACAGTCTGCAGTGTTCCTCTTTACAGCACAGTCCGCAGTGTTCCCCTTTACAGCACAGTCCGCAGTGTTCCCCTTTACAGCACAGTCCGCAGTGTTCCCCTTTACAGCACAGTCCGCAGTGTTCCCCTTTACAGCACAGTCCACAGTGTTCCCCTTTACAGCACAGTCCGCAGTATTCCCCTTTACAGCACAGTCCACAGTGTTCCCCTTTACAGCACAGTCCGCAGTATTCCTCTTTACAGCACAGTCCACAGTGTTCCCCTTTACAGCACAGTCCACAGTGTTCCCCTTTACAGCACAGTCCACGGTGTTCCCCTTTATATCACAGTCCACAGTGTTCCCCTTTATATCACAGTCCACAGTGTTCCCCTTTATATCACAGTCCACAGTATTCCCCTTTGCAGCACAGTCCACAGTGTTCCCCTTTGCAGCACAGTCCACAGTGTTCCCCTTTACAGCACAGTCCACAGTGTTCCCCTTTGCAGCACAGTCCACAGTGTTCCCCTTTACAGCATAGTCCACAGTGTTGCCCTTTATATCACAGTCCAAAGTATTCTCCTTTATATCACAGTCCAAAGTATTCCCCTTTATATCACAGTCACAGTATTCCCCTGTACAGCACATTCCACAGTGTTCCCCTTTACAGCACAGTCCACAGTGTTCCCCTTTACAACACAGTCCACAGTGTTCCCCTTTATATCACAGTCCACAGTGTTCCCCTTTATATCACAGTCCACAGTATTCCCCTTTACAGCACAGTCCACAGTGTTCCCCTTTACAGCACAGTCCACAGTGTTCCCCTTTACAGCACAGTCCGCAGTATTCCTCTTTACAGCACAGTCCACAGTGTTCCCCTTTACAGCACAGTCTGCAGTGTTCCTCTTTACAGCACAGTCCGCAGTGTTCCCCTTTACAGCACAGTCCGCAGTGTTCCCCTTTACAGCACAGTCCGCAGTGTTCCCCTTTACAGCACAGTCCACAGTGTTCCCCTTTACAGCACAGTCTGCAGTATTCCTCTTTACAGCACAGTCCACAGTGTTCCCCTTTACAGCACAGTCCACAGTGTTCCCCTTTACAGCACAGTCTGCAGTGTTCCTCTTTACAGCACAGTCCACAGTGTTCCCCTTTACAGCACAGTCTGCAGTGTTCCTCTTTACAGCACAGTCCGCAGTGTTCCCCTTTACAGCACAGTCCGCAGTGTTCCCCTTTACAGCACAGTCCGCAGTATTCCCCTTTACAGCACAGTCCACAGTGTTCCCCTTTACAGCACAGTCCGCAGTATTCCTCTTTACAGCACAGTCCACAGTGTTCCCCTTTACAGCACAGTCCGCAGTATTCCTCTTTACAGCACAGTCCACAGTGTTCCCCTTTACAGCACAGTCCGCAGTATTCCTCTTTACAGCACAGTCCACAGTGTTCCCCTTTACAGCACAGTCCGCAGTGTTCCCCTTTACAGCACAGTCCACAGTGTTCCTCTTTACAGCACAGTCTGCAGTATTCCTCTTTACAGCACAGTCCACAGTGTTCCCATTTACATCACCATCTGCAGCATACCCCTGTACACATATAAAAATATTTATATAAAAATATTTTATAAAAAAAAAAAAGGTTAGTCTTACTGTCTTAATTTTGTTTGTTTGGTTTTTTTTTTGTTGGGGGGGGGGGTACTTGAGAATTCTCTGCCTATAAGCTCCTGTGATATAACTCTGGCCCTCTGCACTTTTAGTCCATTAGTACTTCCTCCGGTCCCCTAACTGAAGGCCCATACCTTGGTACAGACCTGTGATTGAAGGAGTGATCTGCAGGGACCACTGATCACAGTTGCAATGCTTTGCAGGCTCTAATGCAAAAAAAAAAAAAAATAATATAATAATAATAAATGTAAATTTTGTATTAATCATTATGAATGCATTTATTATTATTTTGCAAAAGCTGGATTTAAGCAGAGTCTTCATTCCCCTCTTTTTAGAATAATGTTCATATCCTAAATCTGGAGAAAGCTGTAAATTGATGAGTGTAGCTCATTGATACGTCGATCAGGAGCTGCTGGTTTAGGCTACATTTGCATTTGATAACATCTACAGAACACTATAGATTAGACATGCAGGAAAAAATCAGTCCGGAGGGACCTGCTGCCTCTGTGTTCTGCTACTCTGCACAGTGAGATAGGAAGGGGAGGATCAGCTGTATCCAGTGTAGCATCCTGACCAGGAGTGTCTGTTCACAGATTGCTCTGTAGAGGAAGCCCTGGATAGAATGTGCTGGCTGGATGTTCGGAGGCACTGAGGAAGCACACAGCTGGATACATCAGCACAGGCAAGCCTTTTAATCGGCTCTTGAAAGACAAGACAGGCAAATCAGTAATATTCTAAAGCACGGTAGAAGGGAAATCTGCCACAATCTGACCATGTGCCTGGATCACAGTTAAAGACAGAGCAGCAGGAGCATATGAAGGGGTACCCTTGGGGCTTACCATTCACTGCACCTATGAACAGACCCTAATGTAAGTTCTTTTATTTTTTATTATTTTCGCCTACGTAATGAATTATTGAGTATCGATGTGTTTCAAATAAATCACTTTTTAAAATTAGATATCAGAACATTGCTTGCATTCCTGTTGATCTTTATTGATGCATTTGCAACATTATAAAATAGATAGATAGATAGATAGATAGATAGATAGATAGATAAAAATAAAGAGCTTAAATCTTTTAATTAAATGAAGTGCAAGAGCACCTTCCCTTTGCTTATTTTTAGTTAACATTTAAGAACACAACTTTATATAAGGCAACTGATGAAAAGAAGGATGCAGAAGGAACAGTTTTTTTTTTAGGGTGTGTAGAATAGAGGTTTGTAGACAGGATGGCAGGCTTTAAATAATGGATAAGTTACGCACTCGATGACTGGCATTTATAGCTCAGCTGGTGAAATATTGTTTTCCTTGCAGCTGTCAGGTAGTGGGTAGATCTTAAATTGAGCTGTGAGCTGCCACTAGTTACAGAGTATTATTTCATCCTCGTGACTGTTATTGATAAGTGCATTTATTTTGACGTGTCTGTTATGTAAAGTGTGGAGTAAGATCAGAGTCATTTTGCTTTATATTGTACTAGATGGTCTGTTTAACTCTTTTCTGTCATAAGACATGCATACAATATTCCATAGGGTCACTCTCGATGGGGAATAAAGTATAAATGTGGGCAAAAACCGTCTAATTCTAAAAAAAAAAAATAAGGCTGAATTACTAAAGGAGTTGAGAATCTTCACACAATAAATTAGGTGAACATTCATTTGCATTATGCAGCCACAATTGGTTATTTAAAATGAAAAGGAATTAGCTTTTGGCATGGTTGAACAATTGAAGTAAATATTACAAATTTAATGTGTGAAGCTTCTCAGCTCTTTTAGTAGTTCAGCCCAATTGCCCAAGAAAGTGTTAAGTCTGCTCCTAAAACTCAGAGTGTCATAGATATTCATTAGGAATTTTCCATCAGTGCAAAAAATGACGCAACTTCAGGTAATTTTCAGTAAGGTGTATATAAATTTATTGCAGAATTTGTCTTGAAAAGAATTTTGTCTGCAACACAATGGGGGAGATTTACTAAAACTGGTGCCCAAAGAATCTGGTGCAGCTGTGCATAGTAACCAGTCAGCTTCTAATGTCACCTTGTTCAATTAAGCTTTGACAATAAAACCTAGAAGCCCATTGGCTACCATGCACAGCTACCCCGGATTATGTGGACACCGGCCTTAGTAAATCTCACCCAAATATTTACAATTGTGACACAATTTTCCCTGTCATGAACGACGTCTTATATACCCCACTTTTTATTTCACCAATATGGCGGTATTTCTTAATTAATGCATTAATTAATTCTGGCCACAGTGCCGAAGTATCACTGGTCTGAACTACCTGAATTTTTTGATTTCATGAATTTGTTGCAGGACTTTCTAATACAGATATAACATAAGAAAAGTGTTGTAAATGTTTCCTTGAGTCGCTCGCAAACCAGTCATATGACAGCGGCCATAGCTGTCTTTCAGTAAAATACCATGTCACTTTTTTGCTGCTGCAATTGTTAGCGGAATACGGGGCATCAACCCAATCAAATATCATCAAAAATCTGGATAGACAATGTTTGTCATTTAATGATATTACAAAAGTTGTTGCATGCATGATGTAATTGTAAATGTGGTGACATCACAATTAACCTAATTTGGAATGTTTTTGGGGTCTAAGCCATAGACAGACAGAATACTGTATGCTCATCAATCAAGCATCCAAGAACACAACTGCCTATACAAGGACAACATACATTTGGTTTGATAATAGAGGGGTAGTAGTCCCATAAACAACACATAAGAATATCAGATTAAATGGACCTATTCTGCCCCATAACCCTTGTGTATTGGCACCTTTACATGCAAGTTTTAAGGCGTGTACATGAAAACTGGTCACACACAGTGAAATCATGTTTCAGGTCTGATCAGATAAAATGCACTAAAGTGAGGGCCTACTAAACGTTCCATTCATATGAAACCCAGTGAGATAAACCCTCACACTACACAGTTCTTGGTAGATATTGTTGATCTGACAGATCAGATTTAAAAAATTATCTGTGTGTGTGACGAGTCCACCCAGCATCCAAGGCAAAGATGCAGAACTGCGCCCTTCTGCCCTGCTGCTAACCCGTGATGCAGACCATGGGTCTCCAAACTATGGCCCTCCAGCTGTTGAAGGACTAAAAGTCCCATCATGTCTCTGCCTCTGGGATTCTTGCCTGAGTCTTGCAAGGCCTCATGGGACTTGCAGTTCCTCATCACCTGGAGGGCCATAGTGTGGAGACCCCTGACATAGACTGTTACAGCGTACATGAAGCCTTGGCCCACTGGTTGCCAGTAATGAATCACAGATCGGCACATGACACCCTCCCTATGTGGCAGAGCTGCGGTTAGGTGCAGGTCCCTCCTGCTCACCCCCCTCTTGTCCCGGTCCTGTATATCATTTTCTGAATATCGTAACTGTACAGTTGGGTTCAGCATTATATGGGATATTGAACATTTTTCATACAGTCTGCAGTAAATGCACAATGTTTAATAAGACGATTTCAAGGCGCATGCTCAGAGCAATAGTATTTAATTATCATAGTAAAAAGACTGAACAGTAGACAGATCTCGCAGATGTGGCTGTCATTACATAACAGTTGTTGGTAGATATTGTTGATCTGACAATAATAATATATGTGTGTGTGACGAGTCCACCCAGCATCCAAGGCAAAGATGCAGAACTGCGCCCTTCTCCCCTGCTGCTAACCCATGATGTAGACCAGGGGTCTCCAAACTATGGCCCTCCAGCTGTTGAAGTACTTAAATTCTCATCATGCCTCTGCCTCTGGGAGTCTTGCCTGTGGCTGTCAGAATCTTGCAAGGCCTCATGGGACTTGCAGTTCCTCAACACCTGGAGGGCCATAGTGTGGAGACCCCTGATGTAGACTGTCACAGCGTCCATGAAGCCTTGGCCCACTGGTTGCCAGTAATGAATCACAGATCAGCACATGGCACCCTCCCTATGTGACAGCTCTGCGCCTAGGTGCAGGTCTCTCCTTCTCACCCCCCTCTTGTCCCGGTCCTGTATATAATTTTCTGAATATCGTAACTGTACAGTTGAGTTCAGCATTATATGGGATATTGAACATTTTTCATACAGTCTGCAGTGAATGCACAATGTTTAATAAGACGATTTCAAGGCGCATGCTCAGAGCAATAGTATTTAATTATCATAGTAAAAAGACTGAACAGCAGACAGATCTCGCAGATGTGGCTGTCATTACAGTGGAAGATATAACTCCAGGTGGAAGATCCGGTCTGTTAATTGGAAATATCTTATCAAAACCAGTGATTATTTAGCTGGTGAATCTTTGAAGAAAATTAGAAATTGTGGTTTGTTATGGATATGTTACAGTTTTGCAGTAGCCACAGAATGCTTAAAACTGAATTGATGTCAATGTAATGAATCAAGTATTTGCAGTTTACACTGCTTCCCTGAACTTCCAGTCTGCAAAGAAAATGGTTAACAGTGAGCAGTGCAGTCTCCAGCCAGTCTGTTAGCTTGGAGAAGGGAGAGGGGAGGAGGAGGGAGGAGCAGAGGAGTGCCTTGCCATCCTATTCTAGGGGGCTGTGTGTTTCTATTGATGCACATGGTGTAGGGGAACACAGCTCCTGTTCCTGCATACGAAGGGGTCCTCCGCAGGATTCCGTAAGAGAAAGGATCCACCCCAAACAGGGAACCTTGGGCAGCGGTTATGGCAGTCTCAGCTCTGTTCCTGTGTGCTGTGTGAGCTGGGGGGGTGTCCCTTCCTTCCAATCAGCTCACAGAGTACAGTGTGTACCTGCAGCTCCCCACCCCCTGCTTTTTGAGTCTGTGCCCACTGCACATGCGCAAGTAGTGCTGCACTTCCTGAATGGCCCTGTCGTCTTCTGGGACCTGTCACATGTCCCACAAGACTTTGGGAAGGAAGGGTAGGAGGATAACTTCCATTTCCGATCGCCTAGGTGATCGCAGTGGAAATGGTACCGGGTACCTGTCACATTCTGGTACCCGTTTCCCCCTCTCCCCAAAGGTGCCAATCGTTAATGAGGAGCGGGGGAACCAATCTTTAAAGCGGAAATTCCCCTTTTGGGTGGAACTCTGCTTTAAGGGTAGAAAGAGACCATTATAGCCATCCGAGGAATAAAAAAAACACTTAATCTGATGTCCTTTTTGACCTTTTTGACTGTTTGACAACAATTTGCTTTATACAATAAAAGCATTTAATGTAGCTGAAATTTTGAGCAGAATGAAATAAATATCTCCCAATACACTGTTTCTTAAAATTCTTCCCCCAGCATTTGCAGTTTACACTGCTTCCCTGAACTTCCAGTCTGCACAGAAAAGGGTTAACAGTGAACAATGCAGTCTCCACAAAGTCTGTTAGCTTGGAGAAGGGAGAGGGGAGGGGGAGTGAGCAGCAGAGAAGTGCCTTGCCATCCTAGGCTAGGGGGCTGTGTGTTTCTATTGATGCACATAGTGTAGGAGAACACAGCTCTTGTCCCTGCATGCGAAGGGGTCCTCTGCAGGATTCCGTAAGAGAAAGGATTCACCACGAACAGGGAACCTTGGGCAGCGGTTATGGCAGGTTTATAAGCACTTTAACCTAACCCCTCAAGTGATGCCCTAATACTTGATTCCTTACACCTAATTAACATCCAAAACGTAACTTTTTTTTTATAAATTGTTTTTTATAGGTTTTTTTAGAATAGTAATTGTATACAAAACATAGCCTTGGGGCAGTCCTCGGCTCCTACAATAAAACACTATTACTTTTATACCATTCTTCCAGTTCCAACTCAGATAACCCCTCGGCAATAAGGGCGGTAGCATACACATAAATTATATATAATACGCAGAAAAGTTAGTGACATAGTAAAGATCAGTACATATTAGGGCACAATGGAGCAATAAATACAGGTTCATTATCATTTCATCCACCCAGAGGGAAAATAGGTAAGGGGCTAATATGCCTCCACACTGTCCCTTGCCATATAAAGGCATCAATGGTATATGAAGCTTACAATGAAGAGGACACATGGCCATTCCTAGCATTGGCAGTAGAAGGGAAGTCAAGCCAAATGTCCCACACTTTATGGAATTTTTTGGGACAACCGTGGGAAGGATATGTCCAAAGTTTAACCTGAACCCTAAAAGTAAAAATAAACCCCAACAATCCCTGACCCTAACAAAAACCTGAACTAGCTGCTAAAGCACACTAAACTAATCCCTTCTGGACATGCAATTCATCGTCTTCTTGTTGCAAATCCATCCAATTCTGATGACATCTCTGTCCCGAAATATACCAACACTAAGCTGTCAGCAGCATACTCTTCTGCTCCATTCTAAGAGTCAGCTGGTGATCACTTTGTCACTAAAATTTGGTTTTCTCTGCCAGACCTATATGAAGACATTATACTGCCCTGGAACATCTGAATGATGTTGTAATATAATAATTACTAAAGCTGGAGAGTGCAGAAATAGACTCACTCCTGCATAGAAACCAATCAGCTTCTAACTTCAGGTTGTTCAATTAAGCTCTGGCAATAAAACCTGGAAGCTGATTGGTTTCTATGCAGAAGTGAGCCTGATTTTGCACTCTCCAGCTTTAGTAAATAAACCCTTATGTGTCATGTGATAAGCACTAATGCTAGTTTGGACTTTTGTTGGTAACATGCTGTCTACTTTATATGCAGAATTACTTTTCAACTGCATAGACTACCAAACGAGAAAAGTGAAATATTTCCATGTTTCCTGAACTATAAAGAGTCTTCTGACTCCTCTTTACATCATTTATGCCCCCTACCCTCTATAGTTCTCTTACAGAACTTAGCCACATACTGTATGTCCAGAGGTGGACAGAAAAGGTAAAGAAAGGCTTCATGCTGTCTCCCTTAGCCTGCTAACATAAGCACTGAACTTTATAATAAATGCTGCCCTGGCCTCTGCTACTTAAAGCGGAGTTCCACTCACTCACAAAAACTGTAGCTGCTGACTTTTAAAAAACAGCCACACACCTGTCCCATGATCCCGCGTTGCCCCCACCGCAGCCCGTTTCACCGGCCGTCCTGTATTCCAGGAGCCGGCATCTTCAGTGTGGGCACCCGGCTGTGACAGCTTGCGGCTTCGCAGCCAGGTGCCCACTGCGCATGCGCGAGTAGCGCTGCGCTTCCTCAATGGCCCCGTTGTCTTCTGGGACCTGTCATGTGTCCCACAAGACTTCGGGGAGGGAGGGTAAGAGGACAACTTCCGTTTCCGATCGCCTAGGCGATTGCAGCAGAAGTGGGAGCAGGCACCTGTCAAATTCGGGTACCCGTTTCCCCCGCTCCCCAAAGGTGCCAATTCTTAATAAGGAGCGGGGGAACCCATCTTTAAAGCGGAAATTCCCCTTTTGGGTGGAACTCCACTTTAAGGGTAGAAAGAGACCATTATAGCCATCCGAGGAATAAAAAAAACACTTAATATGATGTCCTTTTTGACCTTTTTGACTGTTTGACAGCAATTTGCTTTATACAATAAAAGCATTTAATGTTGCTGAAATTTTGAGCAGAATATTATTATTATTATTATACAGTATTTATATAGTGCCAACAGTTTGCTCAGCACTGTACATTATAATGGGAGACAGTACACAAGACAGTACAGTAACAATATAATACACGAGGGGTGCGAGGGCCCTGCTCCTTGGAGCTTACAATCTAGGAGGGAGGGAATAAACATCTCCCAATATGCTGTTTCTTAAAATTCTTTCCCCAGCATTTGCAGTTTACACTGCTTCCCTGAACTTCCAGTCTGCACAGAAAAGGGTTAATAGTGCAGTCTCCATCCAGTCTGTTAGCTTGGAGAAGGGAGAGGGGAGGAGGAGGGAGGAGCAGAGGAGTGCCTTGCTACCCTAGGCTAGGGGGCTGTGTGTTTCTATTGATGCACATGGAGTAGGGGAACACAGCTCTTGTCCCTGCATGCGAAGCGGTCCTCTGCATGCAGGATTCCGTAAGAGAAAGGATCCACCCCAAACAGGGAACCTTGGGCAGCGGCTATGGCATTAGCCTAAACTGGAACATAGGCAAAGATTAAAAGATAGAGGAGCCACATATTCAGTGAGTTATTACATCAGCTGGTGAAAGTGCTTAAAAATCTGGGCATTAATTATCACTTTAAGGGTAGAAAGAGACCGTTGTACTCATCTGAGGAATATTAAAAACACAGGGAAATGGATTAGAGTATTTTTTTTTAAATTTTTTTTAAATGCGTGTCCTTTTTTTGGTTACATTTGAATACATGTTGCTTTATACAATAAAACCTTTAATGTAGGGTGCAGCAATGCATTTGCAAAGTTGACTAAAAAGCTGAGACAGCAGAAGCTGTTTGCCCTCTGACTCTGTGTCTCTGAAACTCTGTATGATGTTTTTATTTTTTTTTTAGCCCTTAAAGGAGAAGTTTGAGCTACATAAAAAACAAACATCTATACTCACCTCCGTACTACAGCATCCGCCTGATACATCATCGGTCCCCAGCCAGCTCTAAGCCAAAGAACTGAGCGATCACATGACCACTGATTGCTCATTTCTCCTTCTGCCCAGAGGGGAGAGCAGTGACTGTCAGTCACCACCCTTGGCTCTGCTCCCCCAGTGCTCACTAGAGCACCAGGCTGATGAGGGAACAGGCTAGACTGGCTTTGGCTTTCAGCTGCATGCTTAGAGCTGGAGCCAGTTGTCAATCAGGCAGCAGGGTGGATCCCGACAATACAGTTGGGATCTTTCCAGAGCCTGGAGCGGCTCTGTGATGTCAGCTGATAGCAAGCTATAGCCCACTATTAGCTGACTCTGGGTAACAGGAGAGCAAAGTAAGTGCCTTCTTGTGATCCAGAATAGAAGTATGGCCATAAAAGCTTTAAAATAAAAAGGTATAACAAAAACGACTATACATTTTGTTTAAAGGCTCCTAGCTTAGGTCATGAAGGCACAAAATACCTCTGTCCATAGAGTGGTTAGTCTAGAGAAATCAGGAACAGTAAACAAATCTCCAGTGTTTTCTTAGAAGTGATTAAACCACACTTCCTTTTGGCTGTGACCGATAAGTTGAGACTTGTATCTTACAATGACTGAGGGCCAGTATCTGTGTATCCTGTTTTTATTGTCTGTATATATTTGCTATGCAGTACTTAGCGTTCGGTTTCTTTATACATGTTTTTCGTTTGTTATTTGGTATGCTTCCATATTTGTATCGTTTTTGTCACTTTATATTTTTTACCAGCATTTGGATACTCATTACTATGCCTATAAGGGACATTCAATTTCATGTGAGCCTCACCATCTACATGAGCGCACCACACCTGTCAACCTTGGCAACATTTGAAAGGTGGAGGTTTCCTCCCCCATACATACGGAGATGCTCTAAGCTTACTTCAACTCAAATGTTTACTTTAAAGCACAATTGTAGTTTGATTTCACCATTAAACCGTATCTATGGTCAAAATGTAAACTCATATATTCATTTCTGTGTTGTATTACAATTATTTATACCCTACTCCTATTAATCTGAATGATCCTGAAGTTTGTAAACTTACTTTGTGGATTTGCCCACACATTTACTTCCTTGAGTTCTGTGACACATATTCACTATGTGCTGTGGATAGGCACTGCTGTGTCACACATTTAACAGAGCCTGCCTTCCGAACTACAGAGGTGCTGAGAGGAGGAGTTTATGTAGGCGGAGTCAGAATCACTGCTTGCAAGGTACCGTGGGATATGTAGTCCTTAGAAATTGAAAGTAAACAGCAGAGAAGAAGTTGCAAAGCATGCAGGGAATCCAGAAAGTTGTTGAAAGAGATGGCCAGCAGACAGGCAGAACATAGAATATGAATGACAAAAATAGCTAATGTTTGTGTTGTTACAATACTGATGTTATAAAATGAAAATGTATGCTGTAACCATTGAGCGCTCATTTAACTAGACACATTGAGGGTCTAGTAAAGGCCTGTTCATGCTCTGGGGTAGATTTACTAGAAATGGTGCATTCAGAATCTGGTGAAGCTGTGCATGGTAGCCAATCAGCTTCTAACTTCAGCTTGTTTAATTAAGCTTTGACAAAAAAAAAAACTGGAAGCTGATTGGTTTCTGTGCAGAGCTGCATCAGATTTTGCACGCTCCAGTTTTATTAGATCAACCCCAGTCATGTGGTGACAGGCACTTTTCTACACCTAATAAATGGCAGTCACCATAAGATCACAAAGAATACTTTTGTTTTCTATGTGTCTGTTCACACTACAACGCTGGCGTGAACAGCTGCTCATCTAATGGAACTGCATGTCACCACAGCTCATCGAGCAAAACCGCTGTGTGGAGACTATGAATGAAGTGTAAAGTTGTCATGCTTCTATAAAGTTTTTAAAAACAGTACCCCTCATCAGCTGTCACAACGAATACTAGCCTGCATACTAAAATAGAGCATTTTATTGTGTAACTAGAGTGAATGGGCCCTAAAGCCAACTTTTACATGTCTTACCTCCTTTTCGCTGGGCAGTAGTCTGTTACTCTCTGCTTGGAAGCAGTAGTCTTTCTGCAGCAGTCTGAAATGCCCCCTGCATAGTTTATGATTGCAGAGCTTTACCGATTAAGAAATGGTCATTTTGGACCTCTGCAGAGAGACTTCTGTTTCCACTTATAGAGCAGCAGCCAGTTGCCTGAAGGAGCTACCTTTATGCTGCATGACAGCTACATTAAAATTACAATCTAATAATTTTAAAAAGTTTTTCTCCACACTTAATGTATAAAGGAGATTTCAATAGAGCTACAAACTACAATATGGTAAACAATGTTTTTGTAATGGATACATAAAGAGTTAGGCCTCAAATAACTTTCATTGGCAAAATGCTGCACCAGTGGCCAATCACTTAACCAGCAGCCCTAGCATTCAGCCATATGATCTCTGCTGATTGGCCAGTCTGACAACTGATCTCCTCATTCAGCAGAGATCAAGTGGTGAAATCTTCACGCATCTGATCCTGTGATCGGATGCAGCAGTTCTGCAGTAAATGACTTAAAGGGAATGCGGTGTGCTGCTTGGCTGGTTTCCCTTTTGACCATTGTTCCTTTGTTAAACAAGAAGGAATGTTTTATTTCACAAAAGTGAACAGGCCCAATAGATATTGGGGGGGGGGGTCATAAAGGGTGTTGTAGACATTCCATTGGCCGGTACTGCTTTATTGTACTGCTCTGATTCTGTCTATATCCAAAAGTGGAAATAGAACATGGAGAGTACAAAATTCAGTAAAATAAATAATCACAGTTCATTTAAAAATGAAAGATAACAAAGTCCAACAAGTCATACAAATCTCAAAATGACAAAACATATACAGAATGGTATCAAAGACTCAATCATTAACAAACCAAACAACATAATAAAGAAAACCTTCCAGTGCAATCAATTAGACAAGGAATCGAAGAGTTTGTGCAACATTACAGAGATCACATGTTACAATGCAGTCAGATGATACGGCAATTTTGCATACACAGGACAATAGGAGTATCCCCATAACAGTGGACCCACAGAAAACAGAGAGCAAGTTTAACCTATTTTAGTTGTAATTCTGCTCCCAATCTGTTGAAAGCAAAACCCAGTTGGTAAAAGGTAATGCGCAATTTTACTGATCTTATTACTTTCATTGATTTTGCGTTGAGAATGTTAGAATCTAAATTCTTATACAGAATGAATCCTCTTCACAAGCTAGCACTTTGTGATTCTATAGTATACGCAAACCCGTACCTTGTAAAGCAACTTGTTCAATTTGAAACAGAAATTCAAGACAAAATGTTTGCGCATATAAAAACCTTCGACATATCTTTTTTTTCTTTTTTTTATAAGTGGCCACATGACATCTGTTCACAGCTGTATATAGGGCTTAGAAAGCTAGCGGTGGAGACTGCAGGGCAGGGTGTCAGTAGGAAGCAGAGAAACAGCACTAGTGAAGAGCTGTGCAGATGGCATATCAGAAATGAGGGCACTGGATTACAGGCAAGCTGTGCTCCCAAGTAGAATGCAATGAAGAAAACTAACCACACTGGGATGGAAGTCCTTCCATGTCTAGCGTGGTCAGTCTGAAATAGGAAAGCAGGGGGACTGACGGGATATATACTATATAAGGAATTTGGAAATGTTTGGGTCACATATATCACATATATAAGTATAACGAAAGGCAAAACTTTTTTTTTGTTTTGGATAGAGTGGGTGTGGATTAGAACAGAAATTAGGTTTTTAATGCTGTCTGATTCCCCGTTGGGGAGATTCATTTATCTGTTTACCATTATCATTGAAAGTGAAAGTAAAGAAAACCCCAAATTATGGGTTGTCACCAGAAAAGTAATAGAGGGGAAATTTTCCAATGGGGACACTACGTCTTGACCTGGGGGTCCCCAAGGAATTCCCTTAATTTGTGGGGATTCTCACACTTCCTTTTGTGGCTATGGGGCATGAAGTGAGGGTAATTCTCTCCAATGGGACACAGATGGCGAAAAAAAATTACGAGGGGTTTAACCCTCTCTTACTCTATCCAAAATTAAAACAAAAACGTTTTGCCTATAGCTCTACTTTAAAGTGGCTGTCCATTCACACACAAAGCCGTGGCTCGGCCCCACCCCCTCTCTCTATTCATTGGCTCACTGGCTGTGTTTGACAGCAACAGGAGCCAATGGCTCCCACTGCTGTCTCAGCCAATGAGGAGAGGGAGTCCCGGGAAAGCCGAGACTCCAGTGCACATCTCTGGATCGAGAGGGGGCTTAACAGAGTGTTAGGGGGGCTGGGTGGGGATGTTGCACTGAAAAGTTTTTTTACCTTCATGCATAGAATGCATGAAGGTATAAAACCTTTACAACCACTTTAAGCCACCAATCTATGTAATATAATTTTTGATTTGAGATTCTGTATTTAACACGTGTATATCCTTTGAAAATTCAAATAGTAGTAGTAAAAATACAGTGTAATTTTTTAGCCACTTGAGCTTCATGCCTCTTTCTTTTTACGAATCTCCTTGAGTTCCAGAGCATTTTTTTCCCAGCAATATCTCGGTCTCCCACATCTGTGTCTTTATGGTTTTGTAGTCTACCCTAATGCATGGATACATATATTTTTATTTCCTTGGCTGTCATTAAAATAGCAAAAAAACATTTATTTTTTTATTTCACAATTTTTTCATGGGGGTTTTTCATCAGGTAAGTGGAAACTAGATCCAAGTCCCCCATGGGGCTGTTGAGCAGTAGATCACTTCTAATAGTGATCTATTGCTGGCTGCAGTAAGCCAGCAATAGATCACTATAGCAGTGATCTACTGCTGTATGGAGGCACAACAGAGTTGTAAAAGTAGCATCACTACACTTCCAATGTAAACACAGCTTGAACGTGTTGTATTTGCATTCACTTCCACACTGCATTCCTATGGGCAAAGAATAAAAAGCCCAGAAGCTGAATATTCAGCTCCTGGGCTTAGTGCTGAATGCTGGCTGTCACAGACAGCTCACAGTTCCTGTGCCAGGATGCCAAGGAGCCCACATGTGGAGATCAGTCGCCATTTTAAAACAGCAATAGGACAAATGGTGGTTAAAAAAAGTATAATATTTGCATTTTTGTTAAATGGTCAGTCTGCCAAAAAGAGTTATTATAGTTAGATGTAGAATGTGGTACATTGAGTTAGATGTAGAATGTGGTATAGTTAGATGTAGAATGTGGTACATTGAGTTAGATGTAGAATGTGGTATAGTTAGATGTAGAATGTGGTACATTGAGTTAGATGTAGAATGTGGTATAGTTAGATGTAGAATGTGGTACATTGAGTTGGCCTCTGGCATCTTATATGTCTTGGAAACTGCTATGGCAAGATCCCGCTCTCATAATTGTTGACTATTATTCTGTACACCTGGGAGTTTTGGGTGTTCCCAGTCACTTGTGCCTGGTGCAGTTCCTCCTGTTGAATTCTTTGTAATATGAAATAGATACAGAATCCAGCAGGGATAGAGGGACCCCTAAGAATAGCCATAGCAAGTGTGTAGACTTGGATATCTCAGTAACTAAATCCCTGAAAAATAGAAGAAAGTTTTTGGTGGTTCAACTCTGCAGCATCCACAAATAGTAGGCTTTAGGTGATCTGACTCTCTACAATGACCCTACCACTGGCTAGCAATAAAAAAGAAAATTCTTTATAGAAAATAAGTGTTTTAATTTGTATGTTCTCCTCTCTATTCAAGAGATATCACAGCCTGAATAATCTTTTGCATCTCTAACCTCTGAGACACTTAAACATGTATTGGACACGTGGTACCCCTCAGTGGCCTGTTATATCTCCAGTTAACCCTATGCCATTACTGTGTCCTGTAGTGAAATAGGGAGGAACCAGATAGCTCAGAGGGGCCCAGGTATCCGATCACCTCTGGAAGTGTTGGATACAGAAGATTCTTTACACTCTGGTATCTCTTGAACACAGAGGATAACAGCAGTGCTGGTAATGGAACAGGTATGTAAAAAAAATCTGAGACGACAGGGTTTGTTTCAGTGTCACCATACTCATTCCAACTGAAGTTACATTCTGCAGAGCCTAGTGAGAAGAGCACACAGTAACAGAGCTGAAGCTGTCAATTGCAGGCTGTGTGTTGGAGATCCCTCCCCTGTCAACTTTTTTTCTCTAGGTGTCAGGAAAAATTGGCAGCAGTGACTCATGCTGATTGCAGAGGAATGAGGCAATGACACTGGATTGAGACAAGTACACACTATAGAGGGATATGCTTTGTTCATATTTCAAGTCTGAGGTTTACAACCACTTTAACTGCTTCCGTGCCACCTTATAGCAAAAATACTGCTACAGGGCAGCACAGGTGTGTAAAATCATGTATATATACATGACTTTGCAGTTCCGGGGTAGGGGGTGTGCGTGCCTTACCTGCACCGCCGGCTGTCATTCACCGGGTGACGGCTGGTGAGTCCTCACCGGCACCAGGTGATCTCCGAGTATTACTGATGGGGGAGAGACCTGTAGGTAAACAATAGAAATCTCTCCCCTGTCAGCTCCTGCGTATTTCTTTATATGGCCCTGCATAGCAGTGTGCTTACAGTGAAGCACAGACACCACCCACATAGTAAAACAGCACACAGTTAACCCTTTGATTGCCCCACATGTTAACCCCTTCCTGCCCAGTGCCATTAGCACAGTGTCAGTGCTTTTTATTAGCACTGATCACTGTTTTGGAGTCACTGGGGATGTCAGTGACACCTAGTCAGTTCTCCCCAGTGTCAGAATGCCCGCTGCAGTCCCGCTATAAGTCTCTGATCACCACCATTACTAGTAAAAAAAACCCCAAAAATTAATTATATATATCGCCATTTGTAAACGCTATAACTTTTCACCTTTCACGTAAATCAATACATTTATTGGGATTTTTTTTTAGCAAAGACATGTAGCAGAATACATTTTGGCCTAAATTTATGATAAAATTAGATTTTTTAAATTTTTTTCGCTGCACATATTTAATAGCAAAAAGTCTAAAATATTGTTTTCTTCTCATAATTGTCGGTCTTTTTTTGTTTATAGCACATAAAATATAAAATGCACAGGCAATCAAATACCACTGAAAGACAGCTCTATTTGTGGGAAAAAAGTACGTAAATTTCATACGGGTGCAGCATTGCATGACTGCGCAATTGTCAGTTAATGTAATGCAGCTCCGTATCGCAAAACATGGCCTGGTCAGAAGGAAGGGGGGGGTAAATCCTCAGGAGGGCAAGTGGTTAAAACGAAACTTTACTCCCATCCAGTTATGTCAGCGAGCCCCCTTTTCAGCACAGACATCTTTGCCTGGTCTTCGGTGTTTGGGATCTTATATCCATCTTGAATAACCATGCAAGAATTCCTGTGCATGCTCTGGTGCTCCATCATCCTGGCAGATGCAGAAACTGTACACATGCGCAGCTCAGTGTACATTATCAAGAAGATTGTGAACAGGCAGGTGAAAATCCTTTATTGCATAAGAGACATAGGGGTTGATTTACTTAAAACCGGAGAGTGCAAAAGTTGGTGCAGCTCTGCGTAGAAACCAATCATCTTCCAGTTTTTTTGTGAAAGCTTTATTGAACAAGCTGAAGTTAGAAGCTGATTGGCTATCTGCACCAGATTTTGCACTCTAGTTTTAGTAAATCAACCCCATAGTATGTCACTTTTGCAATAAGAAGCCTGCCTAGTAACCGTTTTTATTTTTTTTTTTAAGATCCACCTTAATTTTTGCAGCCCTGTGGTGATCCAGTGGATCAGAAAGAATTGAATCCAGACATAGTCAGGCAACTAGTATTTTCAGAAGAAGGTCATCATCTATACCAGTGTTTCTCAACCTTTTTTCAGTCAAGGCACCTTTTAAAATTATTATTGATAGTCCTGAGGCACCCCATTCTAAAATGTGAAAAACTATCAGTGTTTGCAAGTGATAGCGGTGAGCAGAGAGCACAAGGCCTGAGCCAGAGGTGGTGGAACTGAGTTCTACCAAGTTTCAGGTGAAAAAAAGACCTGGATGCAATATTCACCTTCACTCCAGAGATTTCTCCCTTATTATATTTTTCTGCCACTAGATGTCTTCAGTCTGATGGCTAGCATCATTTAACCCACTTCCCATGAGCCCAGATTGTCCTGGACCTGCCCTAATCTGTTATTGGACAGTGAATAGAGGAGCAGCTCAGTGATAAGCTCATCCTTCTGTCACTCTGCCCTCCCTTCCTATCAGCATTCTTCTTGTCAGCACATGGACTGATTGGTTCCTTGTGCTCCTACTACCTCTCACACTCCAGCTCTGCTGTACAGAGACTACAAGAGGCTAGAAAAATATAATTCACATCTGTAGAAAATGTTCATCAGAACTACACATTAAAAAGCAAAGCCATATACTCATTGGTATACAGTCTCTTAGACCAGTGTTTCTCAACCTTTTTCCAGTCAAGGCACCCTTTAAAATTATGTCCCAAGGCACCCTTTAATATTATAGACAGTCCTGAGGCACCCCATTCTAAAATGTGAAAAACGTTTCTAATAGTTTTATAAAAGACAGCAACATCCACACATGTAGGACACCCAATAGTAGAGGTGATTTATTCTTCCAAAGCAAATACACTTTTGCACACTGGTACCAACTAGTATGCCAATGTTTCTCTTCTCCCTCACTGAGCTAATGTGACCCCAGCACTGATGGAGAGGGGCAAGGGAGGGTCAAACAAGGATGCTGTGCAGGCAGCTGATATCCTCCTTATCAACGGATGATGTCAATGGTTGTCAGGATGCCGGCGGCTAGAAGGTTGTAATGGTGCACAATGAAAACCTGTGGCTTTGTGTAACTAAAAAGCAGGCTTGTTCCACCCGCTGGCTTGTTTACAAGTTTTGGGCAATTTTTAGACATTTTGCCAAGGCACCCCTGAAGAAACCTCAAGGTACCCCAGGATGCCTGGGCACCCTGGTTGAGAAAGGCTGGTCTATACTTCTCTCACTACAAGATCACATGAAGCAGAATTTGCTTGGCATCTTTTGGTAAGATTAAGGCAAGTAGAGTATATCCGTACAAACAATCAATCTCTGCTGCGTTCTGCACACGGAATGTTAAAGAAGTCTAGGTGCCGAGGAGGAGAGTTAGGCAGAGGCTGCCTGAGAATTCTAGTTCTTCCATGGATGCAGAACTGCAAGGACCCTGGCCGACTTCAGAGGTGTCATTGTGAAATTACAGCCAATATAAACAGTTGTGACGAGGTGACAATGCTTCTGTTTGACTGCTGTACAGTGTTTGCAGAGTAGACTGTAACTGTGTCAGCTTTACCCAGTCATTCAGAAGAGGCTGCCAGCTACATTCACTGCTAATGTGAATAAACCTAAAGCAGGCTATGGCAGATGGATACACCGAGCCAGGGCAGATAAGCAGAGGAATCAGAGAGTATTACATAATATGAATTCGGCTTAAAGAGAAACTACCATTTAATGTTACAATACTGATCTATTTTTTGCATACAAATCACTTCGTAATTAGGGAATTGTGATTTAATTATAGATTACAGGGGAAATAGCATTACATCATGATTTCAATATACAATTTGATGGGTGATTTAATTTAGAACTTTGTAGATATAATGTTGCAGTAAAAACTGACCTAACGTTACACCAGTGGTTCTCAAAGTTATTCTGTCCTGTGCCCCCCTTTGGAAACAATTGCATTAAATTCCCTCCTTCCCCACCTCACCTGGACCCATTTTTCGGATTAGATATATTTCTTTCAATTCTTTTTTTATTAAAGTTTTTCAAGACAATAACAGAACAGTGGACGAATGTAACAGTAGTCGAAAAAGCATCACGTTTGTCAGATTTATACAGAATAAATTCAACAATTACATATGACTATCTGATATTTGTATCAGGAACATAGCTATACGCAGAAGGTTAGCAGGTATACTGCAGACTTAACACTCAAAACATGGCAATGCACATTTCGTTTCCCAAGATGACACATATGATACACAAGGAATGGAATTATAACCATTAAGAAAACAGTCGAGCAGAAATTGGATTAGATATATTTTATTGGAGCCTACAATCTTATAACCCTTCAAGTTGGAGAACCCCCTAGTACCCAGTAATTGTAGGTAACTGGGTTATGGTTCTTATACCTATGGAAGACTAGGGAGGTCACTGCTTCTGAGTTCTCAGGTCTCCCCATTTGCATTAGTCATGGTAAAATTTTCACCATCACTGCTAGATTCAGTTTTTTAAAGCAATATAAAGCAGCCCATAGATGATTCAATTTTATTTTCCTTCCACAACGTGTGGAAGGAAAGAGAATCGCTAGATTTCCCTTTCAACATAGTCAGTGTTAATGAGGAGATGCCTCCCACAGCACTATTGTGTTCAGCCAGCGGAGGAGCATGGGGGAGCCTTTCCAGTGGACAGAACACAATGGTTACTGCTAGCAGCTATAGACGCTGGCAGTAATCTCATGTAGAAAAAGCTGATATTATCTTAATTTTTTTTTTGTGTTCATACTAATGATCTGGGTTTCCCCGTAGACATATAGGAGCTCTTACGTCTCCTGAGGAAACAAGCGTTGTCTCGTGAAACGCGTCGAGATTTGTGGAAAGAGCTTGCCTAATATAATTCATTCATGATGTTAAATATTTATGTAACTATTTACATTTCTATGTACATTACTATCTTGTGTACATTAATTAAGGTTCTTACACCTGGCTTGAGCCTTTTTTAATATGTTTATTTTCAATAAAATGTAAGCTTTTTACTATTTCTATTATGTCTAGCAAAGTCCCTTGGGTATTTTTGTGTTTGTATCGTTTTCTTCTTCTATCTAAGATGGTGTCCTCCTTCCCTCCCTGTAGTCTTTTGGGACACGTGACAGGTCCCAGAAGACTACAGGACCATTCATGAAGCACAGCGCTACTCGCGAATGCGCAGTGGGTAGCTAGTGGGCCGCAAGCTATCACAGCTGGGTGCCCACACTGAAGGTGCCGGTCTCCTGGAATACAGGACAGCCGGTGAAACGGGCTGCGGGGGACACACCGCGGGACTGAGGGGCAGGTAAGTGGCTGTTTTTTAAAAGTCAGCAGCTACAGTTTTTCTAGCTGCTGACTTTTTTTTTTTGACAGGATGAGTGGAACTCTGCTTTAACGAGGCCTGAGCACTCACATAATGAAGAAGGTGACCTAATGGCTCCAACACTAGCTGCCATGGTGTATTTTGGTCCTAAGAAGGAAGATTTTTGTGGGGTAAGGTGTTGCTGGTGGGTCAGGGGGGAGAGAGGACATTTTACAGACAGTGTCAATACTGAATGGGCAACTGGAAGTATTTCTTTAAGAAGCCAATGAGTGATTTAGTCCACCAGTACCTGAAACAGAAGTTGTGGGCAGGTACACTCCTAAAAGCGTATCTAAAACCCTGAAAAAATGTACTATATTACCAGTCCATAGACAGAGGTACCTGCATTCATTTTCTTTTTTTTTCAATTTTTTTTCCTGGTGATTCTGCCAGTAACACACTTCCAGTCCTGGCATGACCACATTCATTCACTATACTGTGCCACAACAAAATCAAGATAGGACTATGGAACTCCACCCTTCTTCTATTCTACTTAGTATAGATGGGTATTCTGTAACATAGAGGAGGATTCTATAGTTTGCAAAGATAGCAGAGAACAATGTAATTTACAGCCCATACAGAGAACACAGGAAGTTTTTAACTCACAAGATTCCTGGCAAGACTAAAAGATTTTTTCTTTAAATCTAACAAAACGCTTTCTTTTGGTCTTTTAAGGGTCCATGCACGATGGGCTTACAAAACGCTACATATACAGAAGTTTTGTGTTTTGCCTGTAGAAGCAGCTCAGTGTTATCCAATGGGGTTGATTTACTAAAGGCAAATAGAATGTGCACTTTGCAAAGTGTAGTTCCACTCTGAAAGAGCAGTTGCTCCAGAGCTTAGTAAATGAGGGGAAGCTTTGCTGACTTCCATCGTCCAATCATGTGCAAGCAAAAATACTTTTTTTTCCCTGCAAGTGATTGGGTATTCTTTGCAAAGTGAAGCTTTACCTCATTTACTAAGCTCTGGAGCAACTGCACTTGCAGAGTGCAACTGTACTTTGCAAAGTGCACAGTCTGTTTGCCTTTTGTAAATCAACCCCTATGTGTGCATGCACATTAGGATGTTTAGAGGCATATTTTGAGCTCAACGTTTAGAGGCAAAAAAACCCTTCTGGTTTGTGTTTTTGAAAGGAGATTTCTAGCAGAGAAAATCTCAACGCTCCTAAACGCCTGTACAAAAACACTCTATATGAGCATTTTTTTCTGCCAAAAAAACAGGTGTTTTTTTAAAGCTCAGTGTTCATGGACCCTGAGAGACCAAAGGAAAGCAAATATTAAATGTTTTTATTTTTTTGTTTTTGGGTTTAAAAAAAACTTTCATCTGTAAGGTATGTATATATTGGTATAGTTACAGTGATCGTGCTTGGACTAATGTAAGTATGCATATTCCATTGCTGGTCGATCCCAGTGGAAGTGGAGAATCATGGTAATATCCACTGATACTACAGTGATCCTCAGTGTCTTCCAGATCCCCTGCAAAGTGCCTGACTTGCTGCAATGTAACCACTAGGGGATGCTTACTTGGCATGGGTTTATTTTATTTTTCTCAATGAATAACAATGCATTCTCCTCTCCTCCTTTCCCCCTGGTCCAGTCTGAGAATGCTATGCATTCAGTGATTAAATGCACCGCGTTCCCTGAATTGCACCCATGCCAAGAGGGTGACTTTTGTGGAGCATGGCAATTGCTCGGCATGGGAACAGGAAGTTAGTGAGGATCACTTTAGTAGCAGCAGCTACTACAATGATTCTCTGCATCCACAGGTATGGCCAGGTATGGAATATGCAAGCTTGACCAATGTAACTATGCAGAATTATCCATATCTGAAATTCAGCTTTTAATATTTTGTACTTATAGTAGATGCAGTTTGAATGTAAAACAATTTAGATTGTCTGTTGGATAGTTTTTACGGTGTTTTTTTCTGTGTAGAAGCTTCTAAAATGTTCCATCTAGTTTGTATGAACCAGTTTTCCTCTCGGAAATTCTTTGAAGAATCCAGGAAGTTTTGGTATGCAGCTTTAGAAGTGCATTACTCAATGACCATAAATGAAAACAACACGGAACTGACCAACAGATCTCAAGTCGCTCTAATTTTTGAGATAGGGACTGGTAGTGTATGTTGCAATCAGTACATTAATTAGGTCATGGTCATTGATATAATGAATGTGTGTGGTTCCCATATGTTTGCTTTGCCACACTGGCCCATATTTGTAGCTACTTATTTCCAGGAAAGAGAACACATGCAATGACAGTTATCTTTAAAGAGCATTTGATTTTGAGTTCACTTTGTCTTTAGAGCTGACCTTGCAGTACAATGCAAAAACTGCATTAAATGCCTCCCCCCCAACCCCATAAAACTCCCCAGCTCTTAGTACAGCAAAAGGTATTAGCAAAGAAACAAATCAGATTTATACGCACCTTACTCCCACCTTCCACATCTCTGGGCATGATGTCACCATCCTTTGGGAAGATTTCTGGGAAAGCAAAGCAGGCCAAATCTCATGAGAAGACACTCCGTTCCATTGCAAGACCCTCATCTTGTAAGATTTAGGCTACTCTGTATCCTTTACAACCTTGCCAAAAGAAATACGACATCACCCTCACTTAGGTGCAGCAGTTTGCAGGTGCAAAAGACAATTGTAAGGTAGGTTAAAGTGTAACTTTTCTTGCAGGTTCCTTTTGCACATACTAAGAGCGGGTGATTTAGGCAAAGTGAGATGACCCAGACATTATAAGCTAACATTACATTTTACTGCAAGATCTCCTTTAAAATACATGTAAATTCTAGCTAAAGAATATTTTGTTTATTAACGTGATCCTGTCAGCTTGAAAAAAAAAAACAGAATGGTCTTATCTGCAATAGAAGATGAGCTTTTATACTTGCTTTTCTGGTGACCCCTTCTCTCTTCTCCAGCTCTGCAGCCTCCATCAGATTCTTCAGCATTTCACAATTCTGGAAGTGTTGGATGTCTGTGTTCTCTGCAGTGCTCTGTGGTTCCTTTCTCTGACATCTATGTCCCCGCTGGACACAGCTATGATAGAGGGGTTGTAAAATAGATTCACTCAGTGATGAGGGACAAAGGCATCTAATGCATATTACATATTTATTTACCTATATAGTGCCAGCACTTTACATATATATTGTACTTTCACATCAGTCTCTAACCCTCAAGGGGCATACAATCTAAGGTCCCTAACTCACATTCATACATAAACATACTAGGGCCAATTCACCTACCAGCATGTCTTTTTGAATGTAGGAGGAAACCAGAGGACACCCACGCAGGCACAGGGAGAATATGCAAACTCCAGGCAGGTGGTGCCGTGGTTGGGATTCGAACCAATGACCCTAGTACTGCCAGGTAGAAGTGCTAACCATTTAGCCACTGTGCTGCCCATATTGTTGCTGCACTGGTTGAAAACCAAGTTCATGCAGGTAAAGGACAATGTAGGCTCTTACTGCATCATGATAGCAGAACTACTCAGTTTTGACATGCTGAGTAGACATAAGTCTTTCATTGCAATTTGTTTCTCAGACAAAAATTTTATTTTCGAAGATTCAGATGCTTCCGAATTTCCAAATGGATATGTAATGAAGATTCAACAAATCCAAAAAAAAGTTAGAACGAAATTAACAAATGCATTTGTTTCATACTTTTCTTTCGGATTCAATGTGAATAGCTGGTTGTTAAAGCTGAGTTCCACTCACTCTGTCAAAAAATAAAAGTCAGCAGCTACAAAAACTGTAGCTGCTGACTTTTAAAAAACTCACACTCACCTGTCCCTTGGTCCTGCAGTGTGTCCCCTGCAGCCCGTTTTACTGGCCGTCTTCTCTCCCTGGGCGCCGGCATCTTCAGTGTGGGCACCCAGCTGTGACAGCTTGCAACTTCACAGTCGGGTACCCACTGCGCATGCGCGAGTAGCACTGAATGGTCCAGTAGTCTTTTGGGACCTGTCATGTGTCCCAAAAGATTACGGGGAGGGAGGAAGGGAGGACACCTTCCACTTCCAATTGCCTAGGCAATCGGAGTGGAAGTGGGAGCGGGTACCTGTCAAATTCGGTTACCCGCCCCCCAAAGGTGCCAATCCTTAATGAGGAGTGGGGGACCAGTCTTTAAACTTCCCCTTTTGGGTGGAGCTCCGCTTTAAGGAGTGGCCGACTGACGATTTCTTAACACTCATGACTCATCTGCTGTCAGGGGGGTTCCCCACTGTCAGTAGAATGTAAACAAAACAAGTGTCAGCATACATTAAAAAAAAAAAAAAAAAAAAGCAGCATCGTGGTCCCCCATGCTGTTGGCTTTATTAATTATTTGCCTTAGATCACTTTTCAAATCGCAGTTTAGAGCTGGTTTACAAGCATTCGGAAGGCAATATTGCTGCCTCCTGGTTTGCCTGTTTTGCAATCCCAAGGTAGATTTTTCATTGAAATGCTGTGCTGAAATTGTCATAGCCGCATTTGGCAGGTGGTTCAGGTACAGTCTTATTGACTTTAATAGGTGGATTTGCCAACATCCCTCATTAATACTAATATGGTGCAAAGCGATGCAAACAAATAAACTGAACTGCCCCATTCGGTAGTAAGGTAAAGGAGTAGAAGTGGGCAAATGTCTCTTTTTACCGTGATCCCCACCAGCATGAAGGAGGCATGTAAGATGAAATAGAGTCAGAGAGGTTGATTTACTAATGGGTCAGGCTGTTCACTTAGGGAATGTCCACTGAACTACAAAATATGGTGAGGCTGTATTCACTTCAGTTAACTAATTGTGTGCTTGCAGTAATCCTTTTTTTAATTTCTTAATTCATAGTGAACACAGGTTCACCATATTTACTATCAATCATGCTGCAAAGTGAACATACTGTTTGCTATGTGAACATCCTTGCTGCTTTATTAAATCAATCCCAGACTCTGCTGGTCCTTCCTCTGTTAGTTGGAATCCTGCTATACACAACATTACAGTAATGACAGCCCCTTGAACCCATAGGGAGAGGGAGCCTTGACTTCGGAGAGTATGGCCTAGTGACAAAGATGGTGCTAGTGGATGAGCCCTAAACAGCTGAAGGTGGTTGGTCATTTGAAGGCTGAGTGGGTAAAGTTCTGTCGCTAGGTAAAATCTCACTCACCGTGGGAGCAGCAGAAGAAAGAGTTGCCCGCCCGCCCCAATTTCTTTCCTATAGGTCGACTATCACAGCTTTTATGGTGGTTTTACCTTGCCAGTGGCAAGGGCCGTGCCCTTCAGTGGAAGTTAGATCAGTCTAAGGCTTTCCGGAACTGATGGTAATGACAGGCCTTTAGTCTAGGTTCATACCCATGCAGGTTGCGTTTGAGGCGTTTCTGCATTGTGTTTTGTGTTTTTGCACTTGCGTTTTTTATGCGTTTTGCGGGGTGGGGCGTTTCATTTTTTTTCTTGTTGCTAAAGAGACTTTAAACACAAAATGCAGCACAAATGCAATACATGCTTTTCTGCACTGTTCCCATTGAAGTCTGCAGAACCAAAAATGCAACGTTTTGCATTCAAAAAAGTCCCTGACCAGGGGAGGACTGACAAATCATGGGGCCCCTGGGCAATAGGGGATCATGGGGCCCCTGTGTCCTTGCCCAAAAAATGCAGCGAGTGAAAACGCAGAGATGTGAACCTGTCCCATAGGAAATCATGTTAAATGAACTGTACTGTGTTTCTGCACACCACAAAACGTGGCAGAAAATGCTTAGGTGTGAACCTAGGTCAAGTTACGTTTTCGGGAGTGCGCACGGTCTAACTGTGGCTGGAACAGGTTTAAGGTTAAAATTTAATATTCATGTTTGAAAACTGCTTAAGTGAAATTCAATAAAGCTGTGGCCTTGCCCTTCCAACGTAACATGTCTGAGTGTCATTATTGGCAAGGTTGTGGGAAAAACATGGTATTAGGGTTTGGGCCTCTGCTCTTCCGCAGTCATGCTATATGAAGACAAAATAAGATATTTTTTCCAGCTCTAATGAAAATTAAGTTTAGTGATTTTTAATGAGTTTTTTTTTTTTTTTTTGCTGCTTGGAGGTCAGCTTTATTGTTGACTCCTTTTGCTGTGTTCACTTTCCTTTTTTTTTTGTTAGTCTCAGAGATACTCTTACAAATAATGCAGACCAAAGCTCTCATTTAACAATTTCAAATGGTTTCCTATTGCCTGTGTGGGAGTCATATTTGTCTTTTGTTCCCATCATCATGTCTATTTGGGAGTGATTTAACAATAAAAGATCTGAATATTGATTTGTGGTAGAGCTAATGATCAACTTGTGCCTGTAGTTAACACAGGAAATGCAAACATTGACTAGCAGTGTTTATTATGCTGTGGTGTGTGATGTTAATTGATGTCTTGTTAAATGCTTTCCAGTTGCACTTTGCTCTGGTTCATACTGAATTTTTATTCACTGTGTCATTTGTAAGGTGAAAGTTAAAGCCCATCTCCAAGCATAGTAAAACCCCATCCTAGTACAAAATATATCGATCCATTCTAACATGTATTTCTTTTTTTTAATGATCACCATGCAGTGTTAGTTTTTTTTTTTAGACCTTCTGTTGCCACTGTTTGACGGTGCCTGCAGCTACATAGATCAGTAAAGGCGTGTTTTAAAGCTTATTGCTTGCTTGTTAATATGTAACAAATGAATATCTATAGCCGGGCCAGTAGTTTTGTAATTGGTCAACAGCTAGGCTGCTCATGGAGGCACGTTGGGCAAGATGATGTGGCACTGTGGCCGGAGTGTCCATAGCATACACTGTCCTCAGTGCAGATACATAACCTCAGCGTTACTGAGCTTCCTGTCTGGCAACTTTGCCGGTGAGCCTCTTACAGCTTGTTTAAGTTGAACGTTAGACAAAAACTATCCTTGCAGTGGCCCCCCCCCTCTCCAAGCTGCAAGAGTTAAAGGCTCGTATAGTCTAGGGGTACAGGGGTAAGGTGTAATACCTTATTCTTGACTCAGACTTCCCCCATCCATGCAACTGGTCCAGCGCTTCTGCCTCTCAAAAGAGCTTAGCCGCAATCACATGCTCGCCTCTTCCATGTGCAATGCAAGGTTAATAGCCCTGCACTGTAATTGATGTTGTCAAAGGACCACCCAGACCTTCAGGTAGAAGAGGACAGTGCTTGAGTTTGCCATGCCAAAGGATAAAGTAAGTAATACACCTTGTAGACTAAACCTCTAGACTAAACAATCATTTAGCCCTTTCAGTGCTAGGGTAGCCACTACGAGGGTAGATTTTGTCCACTTCCTGGAGTCCATCTTTAACAGTGCAGGCTCAGTGTCATTAAAAACAGTGCTTCCCGCCACTGCGCCCACCTGTGTGACAGATGCAGTGGTTGGGCACACATTTTTAGCCAGTGACGCAGAGACTGCACTTTTAACAGCCTCCATGTAAGTCAGCCAGCTGCTGGCTGAGGTGGCCCAATTTGGTGGAGGATTGGTACCTCAGGCAGCATTCGCCTCCGTCATGGCCCTGGTTGGCATCTACGAGCTCTATCACACCAAAACGCTTTGAGTAGTTCAAGCATCCTTGCGGTGTTGGAGGTACTTTTACACACTGTGTAGACTGCTGATTGGCAGAGGTTCAGAGAGAGCAGTCCTCCACCATACTGCATCAATGGGTTTCCTTTTAATTTTTTTTTGGTTGTTGTTGAAAGTATAAAATCCCTTTAAAAGTAAACATCCTACATACAAGCAATATTTTTGGCCTCTTTTATTTGATGTAATTATTTTTCAGTCTTCCCTGTGCAGCGTGGTGATATTATTATATTTACTATTTCTGTAATACAATTTTACCACAGGTTAATTGCATAAACAACTGTAGTGTGTGTGTCTTGAGTGAAAACAGATCAACAGAAAATGGCAAAAGGCCAGGGTTAATATACTCTATTAATAAGCCAAGTATTTCACCTTGGAACTGCAAATAGATGTAAAGTTTACCTTTAATGCAAAACTGAACCCTGACATTATATAAGATAAAGTGGCAGTTCATTATATAGTTATTGCAACACATTTTCTTTGTGGCAGAGGGCTGAATTCACTAAGGAATATTGCATGGGATATTTGGATCATGAGAGTTATTTAATCTAAATAGCACATGAAATATTTAAAATCTCAATTTACTATTGGTTTATGCAATTGTTATTGCAAAAATAAGAAACCCACCTAAAAAATAGCTTCATATGTCCCAGGTGCCTCCCCTAAATGTTTCCAGAGCCAAGAAGGCACAGAATATCATGTTTGGTGGACATGCTCATGAGTTAAAAGATTTTGGATTTGAATATATAATTGTATTTTTTCTCTGAGTCCCCTTGGCAAGCTTCATTGGGCCAACTCATAAAGGGGTATCAAGACATGTCAAAAAATTGATCTCTTATTCTTTGCCAGGGTAGCAATCGCCAGATCAAGGAGGTCTTCGTCTATCTCGTTCACATTGATAAACACAAAACTTTCATGGATAGTAGTACATTAAAAACTATCAGCCAGTCTGAAAGCTACAATGCTTTTATTTGAAAAGATTGGGATCCATGGATACAATAAATTTCACGAGAACATTGAATAGCTCAGTAAGCTGGACCCACAGGACAAAGGAAGGGGCGTGTCCAGGGGCGGACTGACAACTCATGCGTCCCCCGGGCAATAGGGGATCATGGGGCCCCTGTGTCCTCGCCCACACCCAAAATAGCCTATGAAAAAGCCAATGAAAGGTACCAGGGGCATCTCATGGGGCCCCCTACTGACCCCGGGCCCTCGGGCAGTGCCCAAGTGCTCAAATGGTCAGTCCGCCCCTGGGCGTGACACACCTCTTCACTTCTTTCTTCTTAGCTTTTTTTCTTCTTTGCTATCTTGTCAACATTTATGTTCTTTCTCCACATTTCATGAGTGTGGATTTGTATATACAGTTCTATCAAATGTTATTGCAATTGCAGATAGGTTTCACATTAAAATTACATTATTCCTGTGTAGACATAAAGGATGGTCACATGGTGTTGGAACATAACCAGCAATGGATGTATACTCTTGTTCAGGAAACCTTTGTACCTCGTATGTTCATGATTTGTAACATGCAATGACAATGACAAAGCTTTTTTGGCTATACTCCTCTTTTGTGTCACAGGAGTGCACTTACTGGTGCCTGATCAGCAGCTGGCTCAGCCTCTCCAGTGAGCACTGGCAGGGCAGAGCAGAGAGAGGTGACTGACAGTCACTGCTCTCTGCTCAGAGCTGACTGAGAACTGAATGTTCAGGGTCATGTGATCAGTTAGTTCTCGGACTTAGAGCCAGCAGGAGACAGCTGCAGCATGGATGGGAGTATGTATGTTTTATTTTCTATAATCCCACACCTCTTTAACAAGCATTTAATGATCACAGCAAGAATATTTTTTTTTTAATAACCTGGAGTTGGGAATTAATCTGTTCTGGACCAATTTATACTACAGTATATTTGTAGTATATTATTTTACTACAAACTGCTACAGGTAAGGTTTTCTTTAGTGCAGTTTAGTGATCAACCCCCCATTATCACTGAGTCAATCTCCGAGATTAAAAATTGTTAATGTCTTGCTCAGTGCTCCCACTCAATGCCTAAAAAAGCCGTGAGTTACTCTGAAACTGAAGCTGTTCAATGGGCTGCTACTTTGGTGAACTCACCTTGTTTCTCACTACCAACCTGCTACTCCTGGTGTGAAATCAGCTTGTCTTTTGACTACTGTCATTGATCAGCTGTCCTTGGTTACAGCTCAGCTTGGATCCTGGATTCTGCTCTGCCGATCACAAACCCTAACCTTCTCCCTCTATGCATGTCTGCCACCTGTCCTGACATATAGCTGAAACCTCATGATATGTTACTCCACCTAGTCCTGTTTGATGGTCAGTTGTTGCCAGCAAGTCAAACCTACATATCTAAACCTGGTGGTAATCTTGCAGCCAAATCTAGATCCTGGGCCTCATTGAGAATTTCTACCACCTACTTGTGACACAGAGGACACATCTAAATGACACCAGGCCTGGCTTATCATCGGTTTCTATAAAATACTTCATATGATATTTATTGCTGAACATTGAACAGGCTGAGACTATTTTTGAGCATTTACTTATTACAGTCTAAGGAACGTGTGAAGATTTTCGTCAGCACTGCAATTTCAAAGCATTTGTTTATCTAGCTAGTCTTTGTAAACTTTTGCAGTAAGTTTTGGAAAGTTATAGAAAAGAAAAATAAAATATGTTCTGCACTTTGCAAGTAACATTTTTTAATTTGAACCTAAAGAATCAAGTTACAGCTGCATGCAAGCTAAGTATTGTGCAAGTGCAAAACCTACTGGTACTTATTACCTCTCACAGAGACCGCTGTGCTCCCCCTGACAATGCTCTCATCTGCTGTTCTCTCCAGAAGGATGGAGACATTTGTGTTCAGGCATTATCCAGTGTCTGCATTCACTTTCTGGCACTGGTTCAGAAAGACACCATCATATAAATTCTGGTGCCTGCCTATTTTATTACCGTTTTACTACTATTGTGCCTTCCAATACAGAAATAGGCCCCTCACTACCTTCCTGGTGACACTACCCAAAAGTAAAAGAAGTGAAAATAAATCTTTTCAATGGAAGTAACTAAAGCCTGACAGAGCTCACCCCCTTAAAATATTTTATATTATGAATAGTGGAGTGCAATAGAGATCCTGTTGTAGTTTCTCCAAACCATCACAGGATATCACTACTATGAGTGTGGGTAGCTTGGGCAGTGATTGTTATAAAGTCCTTTAACGTGGCACCCCACCTTAGAGTGCTTGTCAACTGTACCCTGCTGATCCAGCATGTCCCGAGAAAGCTTTATGAGTAGGTTTGTGGGTTAGCACAGGGAGCTTAAGTTAGTAGGAAATAGCATTAATATCTAAGACCTATCCATATGATGATGTAGCCAGGAATCCATTTCACGTGAGCTTCCCTTTTGTGGGGTTGTGAAGGACTTTACCATATTTTGGGTAAGACTGACTGCATTCCTTTTTTTGGAACTTTGAAGGAATGCCGTGATTTTGTTCTACCCTCTACTAAGGCATGGATCTCCCTCTCTGTCTTCCTTAGGTTGTTACAAAGTCTGTTGCCATCAGATTAAGTATGATGCCATCATCATCCTATATAGCTGACTGTTCATTCACTGTTGTGTAGTAAACACAAACTTCTTTTTAAGGAGCCTTGTGTGTTATTCTGTACTGATGAGGGACCAGCCTTGAACATGGGCTTGTGTCCAGGAAAATGAGATGGACCAAGGCCGACAGAAAGGAACAGCAGGCTGGATCAGAGGCCCCAGGTTCAGGTTAGGCCAGGCTGGGTTGCCCACAGGGTATGTACAGAAGGACAACACCTGGAAGTTTCCACCACAGCAATCATGGAAACCCTGGTGAGCCCAAAGCTTTGGAACCCCAAAGTGCTAATGAGTTGCCTGAGCCAGTAAGAAAAGAGAGTGTTCCCCCAATTACATAAGTACGTGTTTATGATAGTTGTATTTCTTATGTTAAATTACTGCAGCTATGTGTGTGGCTAGAACTTTAGTGTGAACAGCAAGGTTGTGAGATAGCAGAGATTGATATTCATTTGAGCAAAAATCCTTCATAATGTGTGAATTTCATCAATATCTGCTTGTGCTGAGGAAATCAATGTCTATGTAGGAAAATGATAGCACAGAATACATAAATGGATTGATTTCCTGTAAATGTTTTTCTAATTATGGCTGAGCAATAGGATTAGAGTCCGGAAAGGTGGATTTAAACACTTACAAATAAACAATGGAGCTGGGAAAGGCAAAAAGATATTGTAAAGGCAATTTGTTGCCTATAGTAATTTTCATCTCGCAACAGCCATAATATTATCTTATGAATTTAGTAAGAAAGGCTTTAGTGAAGTTGCGGAATACCATTGGTATTAAGATCTAAAGAAAAAAGAATTCCCCTCCTATCAGCAAGTTCCTTGTTAGCACATGAGCAGCACAACTGATTGGCTACTTGTTCTGCTTTTCCTTCTTCTGGTCTGAGCTTAACTGTGCAGGGGACTGTGAGGGGCTGATACCTAGTCGAATTCAGCTAATTACACAGCTTGCAACAAAAAAAAAAAACATCTAATGGTAAATTCATAAATACAGCATGCAATAAATTGCATCTTTTATATCTTGGAGGTCAGTTTTAAATATAAATATAAAATTTTAGCTTAATCTATAATAGTTTGTGTTTTGGAAGCATATTGCATAGTTGTATGGTTCTTGACGTTAAAAAAAATCCTTCTGGAATTAAAGCTTTGTCTTTTCTAACCCCAAGGTATGCCCTCATGATTTTTAATGAAGGCCTTAAAAAAACAGCCTGACACTGAATGTTTTATAGGAACTATTCTTATATTTGTATATGGTTATCATATTCCCTTATGCCCCTCTTCTCACACACAATTGGAATTTTTGTTTTTTATATATATACAGTATATATATATATATATATATATAATAACAGGTTGCAGCACAAGTATCTTCTGTAATAATCAAAGTAGTTCAGTTGTAATGTAACAACAAAATTGGTGACATGACATATTGGAGCCAGTAACAGCTCTTCACCAAGCCACATTAGTAGATGCCTACAATTATATAGTATCAAACAGCTGACAATATGACAATAAAGGCATTTTAAATATATTAACTCTTCAACAACTTTTTAATTCACATCTTTCTGCCAAGTCCTTCTGGAAAATGAAATCAGCATCTCCATAAAACTGGTCAGCAGAGGGAAGCATGAAGTGCTCTAGAATTTCCTGGTAGATGGCTGCACTGACTTTGAACTTGATAAAACAGAGTGGACCAACACCAGCAGATGACATGACTCTCCAAATCTTCACTGACTGTGAAAACTTTACACTAGGCCTCATGCAACTTGGGTTCTGTGCCTTTACATTCTTCCTCCAGACTCTGGGACCTAGATTTCCAAATGAAATGCAATTTTTACTTTCATCCGAAAAGAGGACTTTGGACCACTGAGCAACAGTCCAGTCTTTTTTCTCCTTAGCCCAGGCTTCTGCTGTTGTCTCTGGTTCAGGAGTGACTTGATACAAGGAATGCGACAGTTGTAGCCCATGTCCTGGATACATCTGTGTGTGGTGGCTCTTGAAGCACTGACACCCCCAAATTCTTGAATGGGCTTTGCTCTACAATTCTGTCAAGGCTACGGTTATCCCTGTTGCTTTTGCACCTTTTTCTACTACACTTTTTCCTTCCTCTCAACTTTCCATTAATATGCTTGGATACAGCACTCTGTGAACAGCCAGCTTCTTTAGCAATGACCTTTTGTGACTTACCCTCCTTGTGGAGGGTGTCAGTGACTGTCTTCTGGACAGCTGTCAAGTCAGCAGTCTTCCCATGTTTGTGTAACCTATTGAACTAGACTGAGGGACTACTTAAAGGCTCAGGAAACCTTTGCAGGTGTTTTGAGTTAATTAGCTGATTAGAGTGTGACATCAAGGGGTTTATTTACTAAAGCTGGAGAGTCCAAAATCAGACTCACTTCTGCATAGAAACCAATCAGCTTCCAGGTTTCATTGCCAAAGCTTCATTGAACAAGCTGAGGTTAGAAGCTGATTGGTTTCTATGCAGAAGGGAGTCTGATTTTGGACTCTCCAGCTTTAGTAAATAAACCCCCAAGAGTCTGACATACTTTTTCACAATATTCTAATTTTCTGAGATACTGAATTTTGGGCTTTCACTAGCTGTAAGCCATAATCATCAAAATTTAAAAAAAAAAGAAAACCTTGAAATATATCACTCCATGTGTAATGAATCAGAGCTCAAAAAAACCAACTCAAAGTGGTACTCAGTAGTTTGTATGGCCCCCACGTGCGTGTATGCATGCCTGACAAGGTCGGGGCATGCTCCTAATGAGACGACGGATAGTGTCCTGAGGTTTTTCCTCCCAGATCTGGACCAGGGCATCACTGAGCTCCTAGACAGTCTGAGGTGCAACCTGGTGGCATCGGATGGACCGAAACATGACATCCCAGAGGTGTTCTATTGGATTTAGGTCAGGCGAGCGTGGGGGCCATTCAATGGTATCAATTCCTTCATCCTCCAGGAACTGCCTGCATACTTTCGCCACATGATGCTGGGCATTGTCGTGCACCGGGTGGAACCCAGGACCCACTGCACCAGCGTAGGGTCTGACAATGGGTCCAAGGATTTCATCCCAATACCTAATGGCATTCAGGGTGTCATTGTCTAGCCTGTAGAGATCTATGCAACCCTCCATGGATATGCCTCCCCAGACCATCACTGACCCACCACCAAAATATCATGCTGAACGATTTTACAGGCAGTATAACATTCTCAACAGCTTCTCCAGACCCTTTCATGTCTGTCACATGTGCTCAGGGTGAACCTGCTCTCATCTATGAAAAGCACAGGGTGCCAGTGGCAGACCTGCCAATTCTGGTGTTCAATGGCAAATGCCAATCAAGCTCTATGGTGCCGGGCAGTGAGCACAGGGCCCACTAGAGGATGTCAGGCCCTCAGGCCACCCTCATAAAGTCTGTTTCAGATTGTTTGGTCAGAGACATTAACACCAGTGGCCTGCTGGAGGTCATTTTGTAGGGCTCTGGCAGTGCTGATCCTGTTTCTCCTTGCACAAAGAAGCAGATACCGATCCTGCTGTTGGGTTAAGGACCTTCTATGGCCCTGTCCAGCTCTCCTAGAGTAACTGCCTGTCTCCTGGAATCTCCTCCATGCTCTTGAGACAGTGCTGGCAGACACAGCAAACCTTCTGGCAATGGAACGTATTGATGTGCCATCCTGGAGGAGTTGGACTGCCTGTGCAACCTCTGTAGGGTTCAGGTATCGCCTCATGCTACCAGTAGTGACACTGACCCTAGCCAGCTGCAAAACTAGCAAAAAACTGTCAAAAAAGATAAGTAGAGAAAAAAATGTCAGTAGCCATTCCTGTTTTGGGGATCGTCTCGTTGCTGCCCATCTAGTGCACCTGTTGTTAATTTCATTAACACCAAAGCAGCTGAAACTGACTAACAACCCCCTCTGCTACTTAACTGAGCAGATCAATATCCCAGGAGTTTAATTGACTTGATGCTATACTCTGATTAAAAGTGTTCCTTTAATTTTTTTGAGCAGTTTATATAACTTTTTGAATTGAAATACTACAATAAAATAACATTTTGATGATATTTTAATTTATTGAGATGCACCTGTATATGTCCCATAATTAACCCATAGTGAAATTATAAAAATGCATGTAAATCAAAATTATGATTAAGCCCTCTGGGATGTAAAATATCAAGTTGATGAAGCCACTTCACTACCAAGCGCTTAAGCCGAAGCTTGTGGTCACTGGCCCTTCGCAACAGTGCAATTGAGTCAATAGCCATGAATCGCAACTGTGCGATCAAATGTCCCATAGAGACAAAATGACAGGCAAGTGGCAATTCCACACGTTTATCCCTGATGGAATACTTATGGCATGTCATTCTATCTTTGGGTTTCTGAGTGGTCTTGCCTATATAATATAAACTACATGGAAATTAGATTAAATAATTCACACAAGAACTTTGATATGTCAGATAATGTTTAATCTCAGTCGAATGACCTTGATTAGGATGATTGAAATGTGAGCCCCTTAATCATACTAGTGCATTGAATATACTGTATGATAGACATAGAAAAGACCCTGCCCTCCTGGTACCTAAAAAAGTAAAAGGCGTATCTTTTTTTTGGAAGCCAATAGTGGGATGTCACTAGATGATTGTATAATTTATGATTTTGCAGAAAAGATTGCATTGGAAGAATAGAAAATCCAGGGATCTTTGGATAGTTGTCCCTTGCACATTCTCTTAATACATACAAATATATTTTTGAAGCTAGTACTGTACTGAGAGCTAAAGGGTATACAAAACCCCCCACTCTTACTGCCAGTAACTACAGAATCCTGAGAGCATTGATTCTGCAACTCTTGGACGTCCGCCTCCAAAGCAGACTCAGGATAACCCCGTTGAAATATTTTGATTTTTATTTCAACCAATCTTTCTTCCCATGTGGCATGATTTGATACAATCCTCACCATAGAGTCTACACAGGTGTGCTTCCTATCTTTGTTCACGTGTGTGTGTATGTGTATGTATATATATATATATATATATATATATATATATATATATATACACACACACAAGTGAACAAAGGTAGGAAGCACACCTGTGTAGACTCTATGGTATTTATTAATTTTCTCCATGCAAACATTGGAAAATATATTTCCAACTTAACGTACTGATGATTCCAATATAATAATATCTTTTAATCGATTTGTGTATTTGTAAAAAAAAAAAAAAGAATAAATATAATATATGTATTTTAACTATGATTAGTGTAGATACCTTAAAGTGCTACTAAACCCACAACAATAAAATCAGTCTGTCTATGCAGCAAAGCATGCTTGTTATACTTACTATGGGACCTAAAGGGTTAATCCTCCACATTATGTAAAAAGGCTGTTTGATCCTGTCTTCTCTGATCCTCTCCTTCCACAGTCCCCAATCCATCTGCTGATAGTACAGAGCCCTAGGAGACACTCTGCACATACTCAGTTTGGTGTGTATTACTACAGAGGTTTTTTTTTTTTTGGGAGGGAGGGTGCGTGTGATCTGCACAGAGCCAATCAGCACTGTCCAGACAGAGAGTCAGGGGTCATGCAGCCTCATAGAACAGTCAGAGGAGAATGAAAACTCCTCCAACATGATTAATCAGTGTTCAGCTGGACACTGATAGAAGTCACAAGACTGATATATACTGCTGATGAGAAAAGGTATTTAGCAGTTTATATTCACCAAAATAATTGGATTTCCATGTTGTGTGTACTGTGGGAGAGCAGATATAGTGAATGCAGGGTCCTGGGTTTAGTAACACTTTAAATATCTTTTTATTTTAACCTCCCACCATCCCATGTGCCAGCCAATCAGTTTGTATTGAATTGCACAGTGCTTTCATACCTAACAATGTGAACATGCTTACAGAAGGGAAGAGCACCAAGGTGACCTCATCGGTGTGTTTCTGCTGCTTCTTCAATGTCCATTCTGCAGACTGAGAGCAGAAAAATCACAGACACTGTTGTACTCTGTAACAGAGGAATTGGTGGCATTACCAGACTGCAAAATGTGGCAGGGGTGTGTCTTGGACAGTCCTGCTTTTTGGTAAGTTGTCCCATGTTGTTTTGGGATCCAGGTCCGGGACAAAAAAGGAGCAGTAATAAAAAGCACTGTGCTACCTGTCTCTGCCCGGCCCTCCTGCTCCTTGAAGCACCCTCACAGTGATGCACGGTGATAGGAAGCATTTTCTCTGACTGTTGGCAGGCTGGATACGCTGGAAAGTGCTGTTTTGGTTGATCTTTCTGTCATATACTGTACTTGTTAAAGTTGAACTTGTCTAGGATTGTGGAAAAAAAATTTTTACTTATCTGATTCCCCACTCTGTTCTGTGCACACTACACATCCCATAGTCCCTAGTCCATCTCAGGAGGGAGAGCAAGAGAGGGTGGCTACGTTCCTACATAGAGTGGAACCATGAAGATAGAATGTTGCCACTCTCTAACAGGAAGTCAGATCACAGCAGCAAAAAAAAAAACAATTTGGAGATTTGGAGGAGGCTGAGAGCAATAGAAGGGGCTTTTAATAAGTTAAGAATATATACTGGAATGGATTTTTTTTTATTAAACCAGAGTTTACAGTCATTTTAAAGCTGAACTCCAAGCAGATGTAAACACAAACTAATGCAATTATATTTTTATTTAAAAGAAAAAAAAGTATTGTATTTTTTATTTTTATTTGGCAACTAGTCAAATACCTGAATTTGACATGATTTTTGGCTCAGAGGGTGGGAAAACACTCAATTGCCCTACAGTGTACATGTATGTAAACTCTACAGTGTAGATTAGCTCTTCAGTCTGCTCTTTTTCCTTTACTGCCCATTGACAGGCAGAGGGCAGGTAGGTGGCCATGCTGTGTTGCTTAACTGCAGTACAAAAAGTCAGGTCTTTATCCCAGATTTGCTGTCTATCAGGGCTGTGTAAATCCCAGGATTGGATGAAAAGAAATACAAATCATATGGCAGGTAAAACAGCTCCCATGATGTGCTGTGTATTTAGCGGTTTGCCATTAAAATGTAACCACACTATGATAATGAGCTTTTTGCAGTCATTAAAGCCAGCCATAGATGAATTGAATCTTGGCCGGCTCAGTAGAGATTGGCTGAGACTATCCATCTATGGGCAGGCTGATTGTGCTGAAGTCAATCCATCGATCAATGTCAGTACAATCAGCTGTCTGTCTTTTTTCATGCAATCACTGCCAGCTACTGTGTTCTGCCGACAGGGAAGGTTCCTATCCGGCAAAACAGAATAGCACTGCGAGGGGGATTCCCCCATCAACACTGAATGTGTTGATGGGGAAATCAAGCAATTTTTTTTCCTTCCAACCATGGTGGAAGGAAAGAAAATGCCATAATCTATGGACTGCTTAAAGTTATTAATATTTATAAACACAAATTATGTCAGGGATAAATCTATACAGCTGAGAATTGATTCCAACTGCATCGTTTACCGATTTCTTCCCTGAGGTTGGCAGCTTTGCTTAGTATGTTTGTGACCCAGTTCCTCCTAGTTCTGTAGATTTAAGCACTATAAAAAAATGTGAATTCAAAACCGAATATTTCCAGATGCAAAATGTAGGTTATGTGGGAACCCTGAGTATAACATATGCTGAGGATAAAGTACCACTTTACTGTCTGCAACCATATTTGAGAGTTTGTCCTCTATATTCTACAGCTTTTAAATGTTGTAATGATGATTTCATTCTGAAGATTTGCAATACTTCTCAGTACCCATCAGTCTGTGGAATGAAATATATCCGTGTGATTGTGTTATCCTTCTTTGCCAACCCTTCCTGGTAAACCTTGGCATACAATGGAGGGCTCATCAGAAGCCCAGCATGAACATGCTTCTTATTGCAATTATATATTTAATGATTTCAATGCTTAGCTGTTTTTGAAGGATGAAAATGTACACTGGGGAGTCTTAGACAAGACTCACATCAGGCATTAAGAGGTGGAGTGTGATGGTTGAGTAAACAGTAACTACATTGAAAGAACTGCTCTGGGACACAATATGCAGAACCATCAAAAATCACAGGTTGGCCTTCTGCCATGGTAACACTTTCCCGGTGATGTACAGAGGGGTTGTTATTATTTAATGATGGGGTTAATGCATGGATTGAGAATTGTTGTGTTTTTCAAGTTACTCTTAAAGGACAAATAAGATCAACATTTTAAAGCTTTATTTTAGTCTGCTGCACTGACAAGGAAACCACATAGCACCATTCACTTATTTTTGTGGGTTTTTGTCCTTTTTCTCAGAAGATAAAAGCTTATTAATAAGACATTTTGTCTGTAGAGAGGTTTTTTATTTAAAGGGAAAACAGGCATCCCTGAGCTCAACAGTCTTTTTAATAGGAGTGTAATTGTTGATGCAGTAAAATGGCTCAAATTCAAGTGTGTCTGGTCACTGCGGCTTTAGTAATGAAAATCTGCCACTAGGACCTTAGCTCCACCTGTCATCAGCAAGCCCTGTCCACCCATATCCCCATAATTTCCTTCCTCTATGCATGCTCTGAAAATTGTACAGGACAAAGATTGTGGACATCTGTGCTGGTTTCTCTGTAGCAGCAGGAAATACCCGAGAGATCTTGAATTAAGAATCTCATCTTGTGTCACTACTAAAAGGCATCTCCTCCAGCTAATTTCTTACATTTTTGAAGGTACAGTTCTGCTCTTATCTCAATCCATTGTCCAGATTACTAAAGAACATTGAAAACAGAGGGAGCATGTCAAAATAATGCAGGAACACTTTTAAACAGTCAATACTTCATGAGCAGCCTACAAACAAATCCCACAAGGGGTTAAAACTGAGAAGAAACAAAGCAGAGTATGGGCAATTCTAACTGTAACAACAACTTCGCAATTGATATTATGTATGAGCCTTTATTTGCTGTTAAAAATCAACGTGTTTCAGAGCAAAAAATCAACGTGTTTCAGAGCAAACCTTACTCCATCTTTAACCCCTTGGCTCTGGCACCTCCCGCCCTTTAAGGATTTCAGAAGCTGGGAGGCGGGGCAGGGTTTAGGGTCATGTGACCGCCGTGACACGCTGATCGGGAAAGGTCCAGATGGAAGGTGGAGAGTCCATGAGTACCGGACATGTGTGCTGGAACGCAAATGTGCAGCCACTCGGTGTCTAGACCCAGACGCCGGGAGGCCGCACATTTGCGTTCGGACAGCACCAAGAGGTTAAGACTAACACAACTCATTTACTATTGTGTTTCTCCAGAAAATGAAGCGATGTTCCCTCTGAAATCCATTGGTTTCATTTTTTTTTTTAATAAACTGGTTTTTATTTGAATGAAGTTTTGCTGTATTGAATTCCTCTGATACCTATATCTTGTGGATACATGTATATTCAGCTTTGTAGCTGCAACATCTGCAAGATATGCCCGTTCTTAACCTCTGAAACTACTAAGCAACTTATTCACTCCCTGGTTATCTCTCACCTTGACTATTGTAACTCCCTCCTCATTTGTCTACCTAAGGCTATCCCCTCTTCAGTCCATCATGAATGCTGCTGCCAGACTCATCCACCTTACTAACCATTCCATATCTGCCATCCCTCTCTGCTAATCCATCCATTGGCTTCCCATTGCCCAACGAATAAAATTCAAAACATTAACAATAACATTATTATTATTATTGTTATTATTATACAGGATTTATATAGCGCCAACAGTTTGCTCAGCACTTTACAATATAACGCTATATAAATCCTGTATAATAATAATAATGGTATATTACACCCAGCATTTTAACCAAGTGGGACTTTCCATATGGGTACGTCTTTGGTGTTATATTTTGCTGAACTTAGATGTGACCTTCCCCCATCCAAACAGCAATTGAAGATTTTGAAGATTGTCTGCTATGGAGTCATGTATGATTATGATGGGAACGATTATGGCTTCATTGCCATGATAAACAGCATTCTGGTTTTCCGGATGCTTGAAGAGGTGAGCACTATACACTTATATCAGTTGTAGATTTGCTGATACTCTTTGAAGGGTCCCATCCCTCTTTGGTTTCAGCTCAGTCCACTGTAGCCCTAGAAAGACCAGCAATCCCTGATCTTATTTTATCCATAGTTGCTAAGGTTTTGTTGCTGTTACTTGTGCTTACATGAACCATAGAAAACATTTTTTTTCTCTGTAGTAGTTGCCAAGTTGTCTTCCTCCTGCAAGACAATTGCTCTGATTTGCAAATTATCCCCTGGTTCCATATGCTACAGCAGGGCTTGACAAATTTGCTTTGAATCTAGGAGCCAGTTTAAAGTTAGGAGCCATTTTTTTACTAAGTGTAGCATGGGTTGTCAGCTCTCAGGACAAGGCAACTTTTGGGTGACAAGCTTCACACAATGCAATTTGGCACACGACAATCACAGCAAAACCACACCACATTATAGGTGCCATTGCAATTTATGGCACCTGAACCTGTGTTTTGCTATCATAGAGATTCTGCCAGGATCCAAAAACACCCAGTTGTGAATGGAGCCACCCTGGTTCACACAGACAGTGGGGCAAAAAAGTATTTAGTCAGCCACCAATTGTGCAAGTTCTCCCACTTAAAAAGATGAGAGAGGCCTGTAATTGGAATCATAGGTAGACCTCAACTATGAGAGACAAAATGAGAAAACAAATCCCTCCATGCAGATCTCCTCTAAAGCAGTGATGCAGGAGATCTGCATGGAGGAATGGGCCAACATACCAGAAACAGTGTGTGCCAACCTTGTGAAGACTTACAGGAAACGTTTGACCTCTGTCATTGGCAACAAAGGATATATAACAAAGTATTTAAATGAACTTTTGATATTGACCAAATACTTATTTTCCACCATAATTTGCAAATAAATTCTTTCCAAATCAGCCAATGCGATTGTCTGGATTTTTTTTCTCATTTTGTCTCTCATAGTTGAGGTGTACCTATGATGCCAATTACAGGCCTCTCTCATCTTTTTAAGTGGGAGAACTTGCACAATTGGTGACTGACTAAGTACTTTTTTGCCCCACTGTATGCTGTTCTGGAATGCGTTTCCAACCTTTCAAACTCAAACATATTTGCACGACGGATTAAATATTGCGCGTTCCTTTTGAGGTGGTTCACACAGATGCGATCCACATGCATTGCATTTTGAGTGTCATTACGAAAAGGGTTCTGTGTGAGTTGGCAGCAGTGCCTTCTAGACTTGCAAGTTATAGAGTAGAGTAGAATGTGTAGATCCAAGGAGCAGAGCCCTCCTATCCCTCTTGTATTGAACTGTATTGTTGCTGTATTGTCTCCCATTATATTGTAAAGTGCTGAGCAAACTGTTGGTGCTATATAAATCCTGTATAATAATAATAATAAAGTGTTCACATAGGATTGCTATTGACAGGAATTTTTGCATTCAAGTGAATGGAGGGCGTTTTTCCATTGAAGTCTATGGGAGGCATTTTGGCATTGCAGTTTATGGGAGGCGTTTTTGCATTGAAGTCTATGGGAAGCGATTTTGCATTGAAGTCTACGGGATGCATTTTTGAATTGACGTCTATGGGACACAATTTTGCATTGAAGTCTATGGGACACGATTTTGCATTGGGAGGCAGTGTGTGAACCCAGGCACCAGGACACAATCGCCATGTCACCATGGCGACCTGGCACCTGGGATTTGTCAAGCCCTGTACTATAGAATGCCCTGCCAAGTGTGTGGCAGTACAGACATTGCTGTTCAAGGAGACCAGCAAATCACCCTTCCATTTTAGGTATTTAAAAAAATGAAATGTTCCCTTAACACAGTAAGTACATGTGTCTCATCAGCTTGTTGTAATGCTTTGCACAGCAGCACTCAGACATCAAAAGGGAGTTCCAGCACTGGAGCTAAATATGCAGGCTCTGCAGCTGTGCATAATCCTGTCTGTCTAACACAGGGAACATGCTAGCAGGAGCAGAGTGAGTAGAATAATGACTCAGTTTATTGTTGCTATATCATTGTCCAATTGGCAAGTTGGGGGTGTGTCCTGGACCAAGTCATACTACACTGGAGGTCAGGAACCTGGCTACGCTACCTTACAGTGGTGTCTAGATCACAAGACACAACGAACAGAACTTAGATCACCTGTCTAGCTGTGCTGCATGATAGTGCCATGTAAATCTTAGGGCTGAATGTTCAGAATTACAAATCCTTTGACAGCTAAAATATTACACATATATGTCTGTTTGTCTGGAGTCCTGGGCAGGGGTGGACTGACCATTCGAGCACTCAGGCACTGCCCGAGGGCCCAGGGTCAGTAGGGGGCCCCATGAGATGCCCCTAGTACCTTTCATAGGCTTTTTTGGGTGTGGTTTGAGTGTGGGTGAGGAAACCTTGCTATTGTGGGCTGCAATGTCCGGGAGGGGGGGCATGTGTGATACAAATAAAGAAGGATTTGGCTTAGAAAAGGATGGCAAGGTTTGTTTTGAAATTTTCAGGGTCTTTTTAACCACTTGCCTACAGGACATTTATACCCCCTTCCTGCCCAGGCCAATTTTCAGCTTTCAGTGCTGTCACACTTTGAATGACAATTGTGCGGTCATGCAACATTGTACTCATCTGAAATTTTTATAATTTTTTTGAGACAGAGTTTTCTTTTGGTGGTATTTAATCACCTCTGGGTTTTTTATTTTTTGCTAAACAAACCAAAATCAACTGAAAATTTAAAAAAAAATATTTTTTCTTAGTTTCTGTTATAAAATTTTGTAAATACGTGATTTTTCTCCTTCAATGATGTGCGCAGTTAGGGTGGGAGGACATCAGATGGAGAGAACCGCCTTGCACCTGTTATTTCCCTATATGGCGGGTGGGAGGCAGTTAAGCAGTATTAAACTCAAAACCAAAAATTTTAAATATTGCAGCTTACCAGTCGTTTGATATGGTGGCTGCATTAGTTTTCTTTTTCTTTTTTTTTTTGGCTTTTCCCCCTCTGTTTTCACCTTTTCATCTGGCTAGTAACACAACACCTGTATTAGAGTGCCTACACTCTGGATGAAGGAGCAACACAGCACCTTTGCATAGCAGCATTATCAGTCTGGGGGAAGAGTGGTTCTAGCAGTTTTGGATACACTAGCAGTTTGAAGCTGAACCTCAGCTAATACTTTTGAAGTAGTTACAGCAACTGTTTTGTTCCTTTTGTGATAAAGGTTTTACATACATAAATAAAAGCTGACATTGTAAGCACCAGTCAGTAGTAAATGGTTTCTCAACCCTTTGAGCCCTCATGCACGCTGGACGTTTTGATAATGCTGGTAACGTTAGCTGTGCAAAGTCACGTTAAAAACATGAGTTTTTCAGCTTTTTTAATGTTATTGCATTAGCGTTTTGCCATGATTAGTGGCGGTTTTCCGCATTTGCATTTTTAGCATTTTTTTTACTAAGGAAAAAACATTTTTTTTGGTCAAGAAAACGTTCAAAAATGCTGGTTTGCGGCGTTTTACCACGTTTTTTAGCATTCTTCAGCTTTAAAGCGTTTTTAGAACTAAAAAACTACTCTAGAAACCCAGTAGTTTTGGGGGTTTTTTTCCTGCCAAAAAACATTGATTACAGCCTGTGTGTGCATGGACACATAGGATAACATGCTGGGGGGTTTACTGGCTGTAGAAAAAAATGTCAAACGCCAAAAACAGCCACTGTAAAAACATCCAGGGACGGACTGACAACTCATGGGGCCCCCGGGCAATAAGGGATCATGGGGCCCCTGTGTCCTTGCCCAAACTCAAAAAAGCCTATGAAAAAGGTACCAGGGGCATCTCATGGGGCCCCCTACTGACCCCGGGCCCTCGGGCAGTGCCCAAGTTTCCAAATGGTCAGTCCGCCCCTGATGAGAACTAAATGCTACATCTGCAGGGCAGCTTGCTCTTTTGAAAAACAAACTTACTGGCTCTCCAGGTGAAAATAAAGTAAAAAAGGGATAAAAGTAGAAAATAAATGCAGCCATCAGATCAAAGAATTGGTAAGCTGCAATATAATAAATGTTTGTTTTGGGATTTAATACTGCTTTAATGTGGTCTGTGCCAGGGGCGGACTGACAACTCCTGGGGCCACCGGGCAATAGGGGATCATGGGGCCCCTGTGTCCTTGCCCAAACTCAAAAAAGCCTATGAAAAAGGTACCAGGGGCATCTCATGGGGCCCCCTACTGACCCCAGGCCCTCGGGCAGTGCCCGAGTTTCCAAATGGTCAGTCCGCCCCTGGTCTGTGCATCACATAGTACTGTATTTGGTACTTGTTAAGACTGGTATACAGAAGCCTTTAGTTCTACTTTTATTTTTAGTATTTTTCTAGTGACATAAGTGCAAGTTTCAGGTTTATTTATTATTCAGCAATATTATTTATGGGTTCATGCACACAGACACTTACAAGCATTTTATATGCCTAGTGTAAATTTCCCAGAGCTTTCCCGTGCCCTAGGAGCCGCAGATGCCACACACAGCCTGCCATACAAATGAAGGGCTGTATACGGCCATACTTTGGTAAACACCCATGCTTCTTTGCATCAGGAAATACATTTAATGTACATGCACTACAAAGAAGCATTGACATTTACGAAAGTACAGCCATTCACTTGTACAGCAAGCTGTACGCAGCACCTGCAGATTCTCCTCTATATATGTATGTGTGCATGAAACCTAAATACAACCTCGGTTTAAATATAATGGGGCTATTATAGGAGCAGGGTAGATGCGGCAGTATTTTTTCAAGTAGTTTTTATGCACTCACTGTCTTCATATTACACATCTGTTAAACATGGTGTCTGTCTCTTATCTAGATTTATAATGTGTTATCAGTCCAAACTCTGTTGGTAATTTTAGCACAGGAGATTACAAGTGGAACTGGCCAGGTAGGATGTGGGGCTCCGGATATTGGTACGTTTTCTCTGAGACTCTGCTTCCGCTGCCTTATTTAAAGCATCTCTTGGGTTTCATTTTACCACCAGCTATAAAACACACTAATCTATATATAGGCAGTTCTGCGACAATCGCCACCATTGTGTCAACACATAGACGTGAGTTAAGTCAATAATATTACATTATCTGTATAACATCCATTGTTTAGAAATGCTTGCCTATAAGTTTGAACTAACACTGTTGCTGCCTTTATGGCCACAGAACCATTATGCAGTCTATATTGGTCCACTGGTGAGTTATTGAGCCTTACTCTGAAATTCAGAAGAAAACCAATTATCGCCATTAAATAGACATCCTACAGGTCTACTCATAAACTAGTGCAAGGAGCAAAATTAAGTCTATTAATCTACAGCAGGGGTGCTCAATTGTTTGAAGAGCAAGGGCCACTTAAGTGATTTGGAAACCAGTCGTGGGCCCCAATGAAATGCTTCAGTATTTTGAATTTTTTTTATTTTGAATAGCATAATGGACATTTTCCTCTTGCGCCCTCTGAATCCTGGTGCATGGGAAAGGAGGAGAAGCTGGCTTGCAGTTTCAGGAGGAAAATGGAGAGGATTGGTTCCTGTATATGCCTCCCCAGCTGCCCCTCCTGTCCAAGTGTAAAACAGAATGTGACAGGGAGGCCACACGGGCCCCCTGGAGCATGAGACAGGATCGCCATCGTGACCCCTGATGCTACACCAGCGATTGGAGAATGGTGGTAAAAACACATCTCAACTATGGAGTTTCACCACTCCCCAAACTGTAAGTGTAAACAAGCCCTTGCTTTTCTGAGTCCCCTATAAGGCTGCTTTCATACTGATGCGCTGCGGTTTACCTGGGTGTTTTGCACTTTCGGAAAGCACAGCAAAGCACCTGAATGCAGGAGTTTTGGTGTATACGGTCAAAAATAGTGCCTTGCTCCACTACCAACTGCAATAATAAAATTGTGAATTAATAAAAAGTAAAAATAAAATACATTTTATTTATTTTATTATTTTTTACTATTATTTATTTTATTTTTACTTTTTATTAATTCACAATTTTATTATTGCAATTGGTAGTGGAGTGCGACACTATTTTTGACTGTATTCTCTATAACACAATGGTATGAGTATGTGTAGAGTGTAAGCAAACCACATTTCTTCACAGGTTTTACACACAATTTAATTTTATTCTCACCATTGCATTGATTTTACATAAATTTTAGTATTATTTAATATTTAAAATATGTAATTATTTAAATATTCACTAGCACTTTGTATACACCATAGTAGCTGACAAGACTCCATACTCTAAGAGTTTAGGTGTGCTTTCAGAAAGTGCACAACACCTGCAGGATATAATAGAAGTCTATGGCAAAGTCCACGGATCAGTGTAAAAGCGTCCTAATAGTTGCTAACATGCCCATTGCAAAAGTGCAGTGTATGTGTTTAATACACTGATCTTCTTTTCCCTTTCCAGCTTCTGGTGACATCTCTCCATGCTGCTAGAAAAGACCCAGATGAAGTGCACTTGGTATCACTCCACCTGGGACAGGAGCCGGCACTACTGAAAAGGCTCGATGCTCTGGGATAGCGAGTCAGCAAGCCCAGATAACAATCAGCAGGTTACTAACCCCCGAGAAAACGCTTCCAGGATTTGAGGTTGAGGGCAACATTAGAGGGCTCCGAGGGCCACATGTGACCCACGGGCCACAGGTCGAGCACCCTGATCTACAACAAGTACAATCCCTTCTTTGCTATAATTTACTTATTGTACGGATATTTTGAATAAACCTGATAGTGTGAAGCTGGACACAGATGGATCAACAATTGACTGGTTCAGCAGGGACCAGGCAAATTTCGATCCATCCCTGGCCATTCCCATTCGAGAGGAGTTGATGTAGTGATCGATTCCTCCTAAATCGGACTGTTGACATATTTTTGCTCAATCAGCACTTGTAGCCAATCAGCTGCAGTGCTAAACAGTGTATCCTAGAAGCAGAGGAGTCCCACTGCCAAAATGCAAGTGAATTATTATTATTTCAGGTACTTATATAGCGCTGTCAATTTTACGCAGTGCTTTACATATATATTGTACATTCACATCAGTCCCTATCCCTCAAGGGGCGTACAATCTAAGGTCCCTAACTCACATTCATACATACACATACTAGGGCCAATTTAAACAGGAACCAATTAACTTACCAGCAAGTCTTTGGAGTGTGGGAGGAAACCGGAGCACCCGGAGAAAACCCACACAGGCACAGGGAGAACATGCAAACTCCAGGCAGGTGGTGCCGTGGTGGGGATTCAAACAAATGACCCGAGTGCTGCCAGACAGAAGTACTAACCATTTAGCCACTGTGCTACCCAGTGAATGGCTGTATACGGTCTTACTTTTGTAAACACCAATGCTTGCAACAGCATTCAGGAAATACATTGGATGCACATGCACTGCAAAGAACCATTGGTTTCATGAGTACAGCAGCATACAGCCATTCACTTGTATAGCAGGCTGTACACGGCACCTGCACTTTCTTGCCTATAAATATCCGCACGCATGAACCCTAAATATAAACCCCCTTGGTGTAAATGCACTGCTCAAAACATTTCAAGGAACACTTTGTAATAAGAGTATAGCATCAAGTCAGTTAAACTCCTGGGATATTGATCTGGTCAGTTAAGTAGCAGAGGGGGTTGATAATCAGTTTCAGCTGCTTTGGTGTTAATGAAATTAACAACAGGTGCACTAGATGGGCAACAATGAGACGACCCCCAAAACAGGAATGGTTGTACAGGTGCAGGCCACTGACATTTTTTTCCCTGCTCATATTTTCTGACTGTTTTTCACTAGTTTGCATTTGACTAGGGTCAGTGTCACTACTGGTAGCATGAGGTGATACCTGGACTCTACAGAGGTTGCACAGGCAGTCCAACTCCTCCAGGATGGCACATCAATATGTGCCATTACCAGAAGGTTTTCTGTGTCTCCCAGCACAGCCTCAAGAGGATGGGGGAGATTCCAGGAGACAGGCAGTTACTCTAGGGGAGCTGGACAGGGCTGTAGAAGGTCCTTAACCCATCAGAAGGACCAGTATCTGCTCGTTTGTGCAAGGAGGAACAGGATGAGCACTGCCAGAGTCCTCCAAAATGACCTCCAGCAGGCCACTGGTGTGAATGTCTCTGATCAAATATCAGGAACAGACTTCATAAGGGTGGCTTAAGGGCCCGACATCCTCCAGTGGGCACTATGCTCATTGCTAGGCACCATAGAGCTCAATTGGCATTTGCCATTGAACAACAGAATTGGCAAGTCCACCACTGGTGCCCTGTGCTTTTCACAGATGATTGCATGTTCATCCTGAGCACATGTGACAGACGTGAAAGGGTCTGGCGAAGCTGTGGTGAACATTATGCTGCCTGTAACATCATTCAGCATGACCGTTTTGGTGGTGAGTCAGTCTCCTGGGATACTGGGAGTCTAGGGAGGCATATCCATGGATGGACGCACAGACCTCTACAGGCTAAACAATGGCACCCTGACTGCCATTAGGTATTGGGGCAAAATCCTTGGACCTATTGTCAGACCCTACGCTGGTGCAGCGGGTCCTGGGTTCCTCCTGGTGCACGGCAATGCCCGGCCTCATCTGGCAAGAGTATGCAGGCAGTTCCTGGAGGAAGAAGGAATTGATACCAATGTATGGCCTCCACGCTCGCCTGACCTAAATCCAATAGAACACCTCTGGAATATCATGTTTTGGTCCATCCAGCGCCTCCAGGTTGCACCACAGACCGTCAAGGAGCTCAGTGATGATCTGGGAGGAAATATCCCACAACACCGTCAGTCGTCTCATTAGAAGCTTGCCCCAACATTATCAGGCATGCATACAAGCACATGGGGCCATACAAACTACTGAGGACCATTTTGAGTTGCTGCAATGAAAGTTCAGCAAAAAGGACTAGCCTGCTGCATCATTTTTTCACTTTGATTTTCAGGGTGTCTTTGAATTCAGTCCTCTGTAGGTTGATAATTTTCATTTCCATCAAACGATGGGGCATCCTTATGTTCTTAACACATTACCCAGTCCATATCAGTATAGATATCCAGCATGATATTTTTCCCCATTGAGATATGATGTGTTTTCAAAGTGTTCCTTTCATTTTTTTGAGCAGTATATAATGTGAACATTTCACACATCTGCTATATTTATTCTGGCAGCAGAGGTGTCCCACTGCAAGAATACAGTAGTGCAGCGGGGAAGGGAGTTCCACCACCCACCTTGAATGCAACGGTGGGGGAATCTGTTTTTTTTTATTAACCACTTGAGCGCCAGAGGATTTACCCCCCTTAATGACCAGGCCTCTTTTTGCTACTCGGCGCTGCACTTATTCAACTGATAATTGCGCGGTCATGCAATGCTGTACCCAAACGAAATTTACGTCCTTTTTTTCACACAAATAGAGCTTTCTTTCGGTGTAATTTGATCACCTGTGCGCTTTTTACTTTTCACGCTATAAACAAAAAAAGGCCAAAAATTTTGAAGAAAAACAATATTTTTTACTTTCAGCTATAAAAAATATGTAGTAAACTCAAAGTTGGTTATAAATTTAGGCCAAAATGTATTCTGCTACATGTTTTTGGTTAAAAAAAAATCCCAATAAGTGTATATTGATTGCTTTGTGTGGAAGTTATAGCGTCTACAAACTATGGTATAAATACTGCAACTTACGCCATTTTTCTGCTATACAGCACTGCGCTAGTTTAACGGACAATTGCACAGTCATGCAATACGATACATAAATGAAATTTACATCCTTTTTTTCCCCACAAATTGAGATTTCTTTCTGTGGTATTTGATCGCCTGTGCGTTTTTTATTTTTTGCGCTATAAAAAAAAAGTTACAATTTTGAGGAAAAAAAAAACAATATTTTGGACTTTTTGCTATAAAACATGTCCAGTAAAAAAAATGCAAAAATCAAATTTAGTCATAAATTTCTGCCAAAATGCATTTTGCGACATGTCTTTGCTAAAAAAAAAACCCAATACGTGTAAATTAATTGGTTTACGTGAAAGTTATAGCGTTTACAAATGGCGGGAAAGATACTGGGATTTTTAGTTTTTTTTTATACTAATAATGGCGGCGATCAGCGAATTATGGCGGCGATCAGGGACTTATGGCAGCGACCAGCGACTTATGGCGGGACTGCGGCGGACATTCTGACATTGGGGGTACTGACTTGGGGTCACTGACATCCTCAAAAACACTAATACAGTGATCAGTGCAAAAAAAAAAAACTGACACTGTACTAATGGCAATGGGGAGGAAGGGGTTAACTTTATTTGCAGGGAAGGGTTATAGGAGTGAGGGGAGTGTTTTACTAGGGGGCGGGGGGGTGTACTGGGCGGGACAAGGCTGATCGAGAAAGAGAAACTGTTCTTTCTCGATCAGCTCATCCTCGAGCTGACAGGGAAGTGACAGACAGCACAGCTACTGCAGCTGTGCTCTCTGTCACTGTTTGCCTCCGATCGCCGGGACATAGCCGCTAAGGAGTGGCTGTGACCCGGCGACTGACATCTGCGGCGGTGATCCGTGGGACAAATAGGGCGGCGGCGTGCCTCGCGCGTGCCCCCTATTTTTTTACAAAACACACGTTTTAAAACGTGGTTTTAGCTGCGAGTGCCGCCCTGCCGCCGTATATGTACAGTGGCTGGGTGGCATGCGGTTAAAACCCTGGCAGTTTTTCTTTTCTTTTTTTCCCCCATTTGAGAGATTTCCATTCACTTCCTTCCCCAGAGAAACAACAGGAAGTAAGAGGAAACCCCTTCAAAGTGAGTGGAATTTCCCTCTTAGATAGTCTTGTATCAGAACAGGTGTCCCCATTGGAGGAGTTCCTCTCTTCTATTGTCCTGGTGTCAACTAAAAAATTTGGGGTATCTCAAAACTTTTTTCTGTTACACTAGTCATCACGACAATAGATTGTGGCCAGTGGAATTATAAAGTACCCTGACATCAGTGGGCATAAACAGTGCACCTTCATTTGTTTTATTGGGAGGAATTGTTTTTATCAATGGAAAGAATAGTGCCCCATCGATGCTGTCCCATCATTGGTGCCAGTTGGTGGAATAGTGCCCCAAGAACTAGATAAAAGCAAGAAAAGGGCCACATTCAGCTCCCTAACCAATCGTCTAAACCAGTGGTCTCCAAACTGCAGCCGGGGGCTGAATGTGGCCCTTTGCATGCCTTTATCTGGCCCTTGGGGTACTGTTCCTCACACTGATATGAGGCACTATTCCTCCCACTGACACCAATGATGGGGTACTAGGCCTCCTACTGACACCAACAATGGAACACTGTTCCTCCCACCGACACCAACGATGGGGCACTATTCCTCCCCCTGATACCAACCATGGGGCACTATTCCTGTCACTGACATCAATGATGGGGTAATAATATTTCCCCTAATACCAAAGATGTGACATTGTTAACTCTCACTGATGCCAGGACATTTTTACTCCCATTGTCAAAGTTCTGGCCCCCCTAAAGTCTGAAGCACAGTAAACTGGCCCTTTGTTTGGAAAGTTTGGAGACCCCTGGTCTAAACTGAAGCAATAGGAAATAAGAAAAACTGCCTCGTCTTTTCATAGGCACTGTGTTGGACAACAATGTAGCCAAACAGAGCTGGTGTGAACAAGCCCTTAAACTTAAGATTAGACCAGTTTTTAGACTTTTATAAATTGGTTCCATTAAGTTTAAATTGTGCAGTTCTGTTTAAAGTAAGTAAAAAAACCTTTGACCATACTTTTTTAGTACCATCTAACTGTAAAAAATATTGGATGATGATTTCTTCCCAGATGCCTTTTAAAGTTGCCTGTAATCATAAACGGGAATACATAGAAGTGCTGTAAACAATTTCCTGTAAACGTGTTTTACTATGCCTCTGTAACAGGTTTTCCATTTTGCATTGCTAACCTTTAAAGTTCAAGCAGTCAGTGCGGTGATATGTATCCTCTATTATGTGCTATTCATCTTGCTATTCACTCTTCAGTGAGCCTTCTCATGAGAAGTGGGCTGGAATCCTTTGCAGGGCATCTCTCCTTAACAGCTTGATGCAGCGGAGTTCTTCAATGTTTTTCTGTGTGTATGGAATTATTTATGAGGCTGCTTATTGTGGGGACAATGCATCACTGAAAATATTGGTACCTATATATACACATTTGTCTCCTACTCATTGCCTTTGGAAATAATGGATGGTAAAAGGACTTTTGATATATACTATACTACAATAGAAAACTTATCATAATTTAAAGTAAAACTTTAAAAGATTAAGTTTAGAATTAGGTTTTAGAGGGCAAGTTGGGTTTTGGGGAGGGGGTTAAAAAGACCATGGGGTTGATACAGGCAAATAGACTGCACTTTGCAAGTGCAGTTACAGCTCCAGAGCTTAATAAATGCGGTAAAGCTCTGCTGACTTCCATCATCCAATTATTGGTAAGCAAAATTCAGGTTTTTTAACTTTCCTTGCCTGTGATTGGGTATTCATTGCAAAGTGAAGGTTCACCTACTAAACTCTATAGCAACTGCACTTGCAAATTGCACAATTTTTTTGCCTTTAGTAAATCAACCCTCTTGTCTGCAGGTAAAAGCCCAATAAAGTCAAGTATATTAAATGCTTACTTGTAGTGTTTTTTTCCTTTCCAAAAATCTTTTTTGTGAGCACAGCCCTCTCTCTCCTTGTGCATCCTAGTCCACTACTCTGGTAGTGTCTAAATATTCTCTGTGCTGGCCCAGCTTCTTTGCCCCTCCCCTCACCTCCCTAAGTGACCGCTCTCAGTTTGCTAGCTCACCTGATATCACATCTAAGATCGTGGTGCCCAGCAGCAGTCTCAAGGCTTTTGAAGGTCTACACAAGGGACGCTTTGCGGGTAAATAACATGCCTAAAATATGTTAACTGCAATGTAATCATATGGGAAGATTTCTCTCTATGGGAAGTGTCTCTTCAAGTGTATATTTTCTTACAATTTATAGCACAAATATTGAGTAAAAGTAATACACTTTGTTATATGATATTTTTACTAAATTTCAGAATAATTGACTGGTAATCTCTGTTAGTGGGTAGCAAAGTTCTGTCTATAAACATGCCTTTCTGCAAAATTTTGGGGCAAGGAAGGTTCGGGCCAATCCCACACTATTGAATGTCATTAGTGTCCCCAACCCCGAGGATAATCTAAGGCCAGGGATTTCCTCGTTCTTGCCTCTCTCCATCTTCCATAGCTTCATACCTAAAAACTGGGGCAAGCTACGTGCCCTATAGAAGGCTTTTTCAGTTGTAAAGTTATCTTCTACCTCCAGGCCCTCCAGGCAGTTCTGAGAATAAGAAAAATAGACTCTGCAGCCATACAGTATCACTTGAGTTATGTTTTCCTGGCATTAAAAGAAAACATCCCAGAGTTGCCAAAAGAATTAGATCTATCTATAGCCAAATCATTTCTTTTTCATGTCCATCTATCAGCTAAATTATGCTTACACAACAACCTTTTGGCTACACTAAAAATAGACACGTTAACCCCATGTTCTCATTACATCAGTGCTGAGGCTACTGATTATCTAGATCAAGTGACTCTGTGATGGTTGGTGAGCATTTTCTCTGCCACGAGTAGAGTGACGCACAAGTTCGGAACTGACAGCTGTCAGTTTCTAGGCATGAGAATTAAGCCTCTCTTGTAATGGAGGTGACATGTTCTGTCTCCAGGAAGGAGGCTGCTGACCTACCTTTGCTTTGACAGTTGCTGCTAGGAGAACAACAAGAGGCAGTGACAGCTGTACACGCATTCATTTGCCTGCCGCTCAGCTGGAAGAAAGACAATTGAGAGTGGTTGACTAACTAAATGCATTAGTTAGGGAGTTGGAAAAATTAGACATTTTCTGTATAAAAATTGGAATAGACAAGAGGTTAATTATAAGATGATATAGTATTTCTGATTTGCTTTCACAGTGTATTGATGTTCGCCCAGTGCCATTCTTTGGTGCTGATAAAATTTGTTAATGGAACACATGAATGGTTGTTGTTACAGAAGCAGAATCATATAAAGATGGGGCAGATTTCATTGTAGAAAATGGTGCATCATGAATAAATTTAACAGCCTATAAAAATGTGCTGAGCTGTATGAAAAAAATAAATGAATCTTTGTGATTATTTTCCTTTCCGCCCAAGAGGAACAGGATAGCCAGTCATTCTGATTGAATGACCATGAACCATGGAGCAATACTCTCAAAGGGTCAGAGTAAAGTCACAACTCCTAATCTGCATGCATGTTTTAAATTGGAGACTTAGAATGTTCTGAATTTGTTGGGTCAGCATGACAGCTAAGGCACTGTTTGTCATGGTCAGGGGTCAGGCTCAGAGACCAGAAGATACAGCAGTAGAGAGACTCCCACCGACCGGTAGGATAGGTGTACAAGCAGGTCACCTTGGAGGATGACGTGAGCTTATCTGAGGTGTGGGGTTCAAGTACTAATGGGTATTGACTAGAGCTCCTGATGGTAGAAATGGGTTTTGCTGCATGTTAGTATCAGGTTGTGGTCTTCAGAATCATCCCACCAGGAGGTGAGCAAGCCTGGATATAGTAGCGGATATAGCAGGTAGGGATGAAACAGAAGCGTAGTCAGAAAACAAACCAAAGGTCGGTAACAAGTAGTTGCATGTTGGGATCAAGCAGAAGTGTAGTCAAGGAACAAGCCAAAGGTTGGTAACGAGTGGTAGAAAAGATATGGATGGCATCAGGAGTGACAAGAGCAAGATATTGGCTGAGAGAGCACAATAATCGGGCAAATAGGAAGTGCAGACACGGCTTAAATCAGTAAGTACACGGGAGGAGTAAAGAGTTCAAGGCTCAAGACAAACAAGGTTCAAGGCAGGATCAATCAAGGAAATGTCCAGAGAGTTGTCTAGCATGACAGGTGGCTCTGCAAGAAGAGACATTGCCAGACACAGAAGAGGTTGCAGGTTCAGACCCAGGTCCTAACACTGTTGATGTCAGAAAGAGAGATCAGTAATGGCAGCATTTATTTCTCTTCCCTACAGGCTTTCTTAAATCTTTTTTATAGGGCATTCCAAGGCATCCCCAGGCCTTCTAAGTTATATATTCTCACCAATATGTTTTAAATGGCCTGAGCCTCTTCGTAGTTGTAAGTCCTTGCAACACGCACATTATGTGGTAAAACATATTTCTTCTAAAGTTTCAGTTCTTTCCTAGGAGTGTGTTCTAGTGCTTATCTGCATTTTAAAAAGTCTGTGAGGGTTCTCATTTATACAGGTCATGGTATAGCTAGCAGTAATTTGTCACATACAGATGAACATTTTGTAGCTAATCCAAGCAACATCTTCAGTTCTGAGTGTTAGGAAAATACCCCAGCATTTATATCCTCACAGCTAGCACAGACACCTTAAGCCAACAGAAAAAGAGGGAAGAATAGCTACATTTATGGACCCTAAATATAGCAATTGAGTCAAAGTATCAAACCAAACCTGATGCACAATGAAATAGCATACTGTAATAGGACATTTAATGCACCATGTATCCCAATGTTCAATGCGTTTAGTATTTTTTTTTTGAACATTTTATTATTCTATATCTCAAAAACAAGATCATGTACAAAATTCACAATCAGAGCTTTAATCTCCTCCTTCAAACCGATCGACTAATATTCTTACCAGGTTGAACTGGATGGACTTTTGTCTTTTTTCAGCCAGACTAACTATATAACATGTCACCATGTGACCCCTTATATGTCTGTTTATATATAACTACAATACTCAATTGGGCTGTTTAATAAGTATCTTATTTGCAGTGTTAAGTGGGACACTTGATGTTTCCAGGAGCCAAATCTACACATTTCTGGAACCAAGGGTCCCTTTTTTTAGGATCAAATAAATGGAGGAAAATATTAGATAAATGATTTAACACAGGTCAGTTTACATTGTATAGAAAACATTCCAAATATGTGTACAAGTTTCATCGTTTCTATAATTGTCAAGACAACTTATATCACCATTCAAATCAATGCACTGACATCCTCATCCTCCAAAGGAGGGGGTTGGGACTGCAGGGGATCCTTGGGGGTGCTGCTAAATACAGCAGACTACATTTTTAAAAAAGCATGCAGAAAAAAAAGGTTGATGTTGGTGACAGAAGCTTTCAGCAAAAAAGAAAAAATATACAGTCACTGGCCTCTTTATTAGGTACACCTGTTCAATTGCTTGGTAACACAAATTGCTAATCAGCCAATTGCATGGCAGCAACTCAATGCATTTAGGCATCTAGATGTGGTGAAGACAACTTGCTGAAGTTCAAAGCGAGCATCAGAATGGGAAAGAAAAGGGATTTAAATGACTTTGAACATGGCATGGTTGTTGGTGCCAGACGGGCTGGTCTGAGTATTTAAAAAAACGCTGATCTACTGGGATTTTCACGCACAACCATCTCTACGGTTTACAGAGAATGGTCCGAAAAAGATAAAATATCCAATGAACGGCTGTTGTTTGGATGAAAATCAGAGGTCAGAGGAGAATGGACAGATTGGTTCAAGATGATAGAAAGGCAACAGTAACTAAAGTAACCACTCGTTACAACCAAGGTATACCGAATACCATCTCTGAACGCATAACACATCTAACCTCGAAGCAGATGGGTTACAGCACCAGAAGACCACACCGAGTGCCACTCCTGTCAGCTAAGAACAGGAAACAGAGGCTACAATTAGCACAGGCTCACCAAAATTGGACAAAAGAAGATTGGAAAAATGAGTCTAGAATTCAGCTGCAACATTCAGATGAAGGGTCAGAATTTGGTGTAAACAACATGAAAGCATGGATCCATCCTGCCTTGTATCTATAGTTCAGGCTGGTGGTGTAATGGCGTGAGGGGAATTTTCTTGGCACACTTTGGGCCCCTTAGTACCAGCTGAGCATTGTTTAAACACCACGACATACCTGAGTATTGTTGCTGACCATGTCCATCCCTTTATGACTACAGTGTACCCATCTTCTGATGGCTGCTTCCAGCAGGATAATACACCATATCACAAAGCTCAAATCATCTCAAAATGGCTTCTTGGACATGACAATGAGTTCACTGTAATCCAATGGCCTCCCCAGCCACCAGATCTCAGTCCAGTAAAGAACCTTTGGGATGTAGTGGAACAGTAGATTTGCTTCATGGATGTGCAGCCAACAAATCTGTAGCAACTGTGTGATGCTATCATGTCAATATGGACCAAAATCTCTGAGGAATGTTTCCACACCTTGCTGAATCTATTTCTCTAAGAATGACTGCAGTTCTGAAGGCAAAAGGAGGTCCAACCCGGTACTAGCAAGTTGTACCTAATAAAGTGGCTGGTGAATGTATATGTCCAATGTCCTTCAGTGCATTACATATCAGAATCACAGAGCGTGTATCTTCTTCTGGCCAGTAGGTTAAAACCTGGAGATATACAGTAGGTGATAATTGGAATACTTGCAGAACAAATTCATAATCTACAAACTAAAATTTTGCTTTGTATACATCATTGTACATGTTTATACCACAAGAGATGTTAAAGGGATGAAACGTATACACATATTTTTTCTCCTGATGAAGGGGATAACGGGTCCGAGAAATGCACACAGCTGGCTCTTGGAGACCTCACATGTGACCTGCTCAACACTGCAAATACCTATACAGCTCATTGTGGTCATATGCAAAAAGACATATAAAGGTTCATATGGTAACAATATTAGTCTGAAGGAAGAGTCAGGAGGGATATACTTGTGTATGTGCGTAAATGAATCTGCCCTTGGAATAAACAACCTCCAGAGTTGCTAACACTATACTTTGATACCGAGTACTAATAAAGGGGAAGGATGTACTTACCTTAAAATGCTGAATAATGTTTTTCTGAATTTTTGTACATGATCTTGTTAAGACGTATCAATGACATTTAAAAAAATAAACAACATTGTTTAGACATTGGGATGTAAGGTACCTTAAATGTCTACCTTGCATTATTTGTATTCACTGTGGAAAGGCAGATGTTGATTGTCCAAGAACAGGATGGGAGGTGTGAAAATTGTGGAACCACCCTGTTCTAGTTACATAATCCTATCCTTGGTATCAGAAAGTCTGCATAGATGGTAAACCTTTGATTTGCATGGCTAAAGATAGAAGTTATTGTCAAAGCGCGGGGGTAGAGATGTTAAGGTGTATGATAACTGATGAGCTTTGACCTGTGTAATTTGCCCTCCTATATTGGGCCATTCTTTTGTTGAGAGGTTATATTCTCTCAACATTTTGTTGGCACAATTAAGTGTATCCTTTTTTCTGCTACATATTGGCTAATGTTTAGTGGTGCAAATATTTTTAGTGCTTTGGGTTAATTTATTTTGGAACACAGAGTGCATCAGATCATAAAGACTTCAAAATACCATTACCATTGCTCTGTGTAATTTTACTCCCCAAGCATAGCCAAAGCGCAATGACATCAGACATAGTACAAGCACTCACTATACAGTATAGGTATGCCAGTGCTATTCTATTCCAGTGGGTCTTCAACATGTAGTGTAGAAAATAAAAAGTGTCACTTTGACTTGATTTTAAAAAACTCTACTTTAACTTGGCTTACTTGCAGGGGAAAAGGTTAGAGAGAAATTACACCCCAAAATGAGCTGCTGTGGTCCAAAGAGGTAGCTGTGTTTTCTCTGTTTTACTGAAGCAACAGTTCAGATTTACATCTCAGATGTTTTATGTATGTATAAACTAAGGGGGTATGATCTGCATTTATTATCTGAGGTGTGTATATATAACCTGGGGTTATGTTCTTTGTATTTAAGACCTGATGTAGGCCTTTTCTGAGCCTTTGAGAACAGGCTTTGTAGCCATCTCACCATATGGCTGGCCAGCTTAGCCAGGGGGAACAGTTTCAATATTTATTAGCTTTAAGAGCAAACCCCTCTGATAACTCCATCAAAGGCTGTCCTAAATAATATTCATTATTCCCTGCATCTAGCTGAGCTCAGTAGGAAATTCCCAGACGTTTTTGTGCAGCTGAGCTGTTTACAGCCATAGCTGACTTACACATAATAATAATTGCAAGAACATTCCTGCCTGGGTCAGGGGAACCAAGAAGAGACACAAACTATCACATTTGTGGACCATGGGCTAAAATTGGCATCTGAAGGGATCTGGAGACCTGGAAAGCTTTGTCCAAAAAGAAGCAATAAATACTATAGGTATAATCTGATGCTCTCCATAAGAATGTGGCATGGTTGTTGGTGCCAGACTGGCTGGTCTGAGTACTTCAAAAACTGCTGCGATTTTCACACACAACCACCTCCAGGGTTGACAGATAATGGTCTGAAAAAGAGAAAATATCCAGTGAGTGGCAGTTATTCGGACAAAAATACCTTGTTGATGTCGGAGGTCAAAGGAGAATGGGCAGACTGGTTGCTGCGATATTCAGATGGTAGGGTCAGAATTTGGCATAAACATGAAAGCATGGATCCATCCTTCCTTGTATCAATGGTTCAGGCTGGTGGTGGTGGTGTAGTAGTGTGGGGGATTCTTGGCACTAGCAAGGTGTACCTAATAAAGTGGCCGATAAATGTAGATAGCAATAAGGAAACATCCAATGCCCATAGATTGCTTGATATTTGTGCGAGAGTTGGAATTATTGTTTCTAAATGATTATATCAACCTTTCTTAACCTTTTTATCAAGGAAAACAATGGTACATTAGCAATAACAGTAAGTTGAAATATAGGAATAATAAAAGGACAAGGAATATGGCATACTTTGCATGTAAACTATTATTTTGAAAAATAATAATGAAATATACAATAAAAGCGAGAAAAGAAATGCAAACAATGAAAACTGCATTGTTCCCTTACTTTGGGGGTCAATAAAATGCCCCTCTACACTTGTGGTCAGTGAAGTGCTCCTTTAAATTGATGGTCAGTGGAGATGGGCACCATCAGATTGGTGGTCAGTGGGAGATGTTCTACCTTACATTGGTAGTCATTGGGAGAAGGACCCTATTTCACTGATGGTCAGTGGGAGAAGAACCTATTCTTCAGTGGGAAGAATGCTCCTTACATTGGTGGTCATCGGTAAGAATGCTCCTTACATCTGTGGTCAATAGGAATAAAGCTCCTTACATTGGTGGTCAGTAGGAAGAATGCACCTTATATTAGCAGTCATTTGAATGAATAAACCTAAAATTGGTGATCAATGATAAGAATGCTCCTTACATTGGTGGACAGTGAGGAGAATGCTCCTTATATTGGTGGTCAATGGAAAGAAATCTTCTTACATTGGTGGTCCATTGGAAGAAAGCTCCTTACATTGATGGTCAGTGATGAGAATGCGGCTCACATTGGGGGCTTCGGAAAGAATGCTTCTTGCATTGATGGTCCATGAGTAAAATACTTGTTACACGGTGGTCATTGATGAGAATGCTCCCTACATTGGTGTTCACTGGAAAGAATGCTTCTTACTTTGGTTCTGTCAATGATTATAAATCTGAGAGGCAGGAATTGCTCATTGCTCATGGACCCCTAGCAACCTCTGGAGGAACCCTAATTAAAAAAGCCTGGATTAGATTACTTTGTATATGCACAGGTGTAAACTGCATAGGGATCAGGACAGAGTTTGGAATATACCAGAATAAACTGCTTTTAAATAATTGTTTATCTTTTTAGTGGCAGATGCTGTATTATTGTCCGCACCGTGCTCACTTCCCTTTAACTAATGAGAATAAAGTTTCTGTGGCAATGTGTTCCTTGCTCATTACGCCTGTTCTGTCCTGTTAGAATTACTTAGTTCAATCACGAATCTGTTTTAAAAAGTACAAAGTAGAAAAAGCTGAAAAGTCACTAAAAATAGCTGTTTTGTACGGGCTTGTAGCATGCTTGAGAGGACAAGGACAGGAAGCCTCTCCAGTGTCAGTGCACAGGTAGCACATCGTAATTGGAATTCTGTCTGACATCAGGCTGTTAACAGCAAGCTATGCACTGTAATAAAAGTCAGGATTTGCTAAAGTGCTGCTCTGTAAATTGAAGAATCCCCGCTGCGTGTTCATTATTCGGATGAAGCCAACATTTGAATGAATTGCTTACTAGTAATTACATACGATCTTATTCAATCATGTCATATACAGAGAAGTACCTGGATGTGGGTGCTAAATCTTTATGTCATTTGAATCTCTATATCTATTTAATGCAGGAGTGACATTAATTTAAAATTACTTTTGCTGAAATTCTGCATTTTATCACAGTAAAACTAGCCATAAGTAAAATCTGAATAAAGGGGATGTAGAGGCGTTATCCATTCAAGCCAGTTGGATATTTACAAAGTTTTGTTCACCTGCACTAAAAATGACATCGGGAAGTTGGTTGCTATGGGGAATACCTCCAATGGCAGTATGTTGTAGGAAAAAAATATTGCTACCTTCAGCATTCAGTCAGCTTCCAAATTTCTTTCTTTTTTTAAATCTAGGTTTAAAAATGAAACTTGGATTAACTGAATGCTATGAGCAATGTAATTTGGTTCTGTAGCATGCTTCATGGATTAGTTGTAATGGTGAATTTGTTGTTGTCCATTGTAAGCAAGAAATTTGTTGTCCTTAACCCCTTCATGCCTAAGGGTAAAACAAATCTAAATGCCTAAGCACAATTCTGCAACGTTGACATGTGTTTGCAAAACCGTACATATCATCACAACTACTTTGTACATCCACGTGAATTATACCTTGTTTTTTTCAGGACAAATTGGGCTTTTATTTGGAGGTAAATGGTAATGGATAACTCATTTTTTTTATTATCAAAGGAAAACTGGCCCAAAATAGTAAAAAAAAAAATCATTTTTTTTATTTAGCTGTGTGTTTCTTGTTACTACCATAACCTACCACCAAAGAACAACCCAAAATAAATTTTACAGCCCTTGACGATCACAGTGATACCATATATGTGTATGTTATTTGTTGTTTGTACCCATAGTACAGCCCAGAAACAATTTTACCTAAACCAGAAACAAGTTTACCTAAAACACACTGACACTGACACTAACTGAGACTGATACCAAATTTTGTTTTAATACTGACCTTTGACCCTGACCTTTTGACCTTGATCTTTGACCCTGACCTTGACCCAAACACTAACCATGGCACTGAACTAGATCAAACCTTGATCTAGGTATTTTTTAATATTTATTTCTCTTTTTTTTTTTTCTTAAAACAATTTTTTCCCCTCTATGCCAGGAGTTAGAGAGATACAATATATCTCTCTCCTCCATTCATAGAGAAAGAAAAAAACAAGGGGGCCAGGGCTGTACAGTGACTGATCACTGTGATAGCCAAACAGAGGCTATCACAACGATCATGTGACCCGGAATCGGGAGTCCTGGGTCCCCATCGTTAGAACGGACCCGGTGCTTTCAGTAACACTGCGGTCTTTGTGCTGGGAGAGCGCCATGCTCCCAGCACAAAGACAGGTATGAAAATATGCGGCCCCACGGAAAAAATCCTAGTTCTGTGAGGCCGCATATTTGTGTTACGTCAGCGTCAAGGGGTTAATAACCAATCTGCGTGCAACTGTCATTTCTGCTGTCTAGTTCTGGAAATGAAACAAGGGTTCTAATTGGCTGCTGAAGGCAAGTACAATGTTTCCTGTTAGCACACATTTCATACAGCAGCCCCACTATATTTTATTACAGATGCCCTTCAGCAGCATGTGTACACTTTCCTTTCTCTTTCTGCTCTTCCATGTATATCAGTTAATTCAGTATATTTATTGATTTAGTACAAAAACAAAATGGTACTGACAATGAATAATTACAAGCAGTATTGATTTATTGAAATGGAAACCGCCATGTGTTTTTTGTATTGAGTTAAAGTTAAGGAAATAATTTTTGATGTGAAGTTTGCATTGACTTGCTGTGCTATACTGAATAAGGAATAATTACATTTCATGTACAGGTTTGTGGGATCTCCCTTTTGTAAGTATATGTAAGTCAGATTGCTCAGTCATCATTTCTGCTGAATGACAGCTGCCAAAGAAAACCTGTACTATGCTGATTACATATTATATTGCATTTGCTGAACTTTAAAACAGGATTGAACACAAAAGCAAACATCATATTGCAGCTTACCAATACTTAGATGTGATGGCTGTATCAGTTTTTCTTTTTCAGGCTTTCTTTGCTTTATCTTCATCTGGTGATCCTGCCAATACGTCTGTTTTTTTCAACAGAACAAACTGTCCTGCAAATTTCGCAGTTAAGAGTATTGAGACAAACCATTTACCACTGACAGGGGTGCTTATAATGATCAGCGTTTAATTACCTATGTAAAACCTTTATCTCAAAAGGACCAAAAACTGTTGTTGTAACTCCTTGTGCAACTGAAGGGAGTTTGGCTTCAATTTGTTAGTGTATCCAAAGCTTCTAACACTCTCCTTCCCCCAGACTGACAATGCTGCTCTCCAAAGATGTCCCTGTGCTCCTTCATCCAGAGTGGAGACACTCTAATACAGGTGTATTACTGGCCAGATCATCAGGTGAAAACAGAGGGGAAAAAGCCTAAAAAAAGAAAACCAATGCCACTGCTTTAACACTGAAGTTTAGTGAATTAAAAACAAAAAAGAACCAGGGAATACAAAGAATGAAAAGTGTCCTGTGTTCTGGTGGCTGCTGTGTTAGGTTGAAATCTTCATTCCTCTGCTCCTGAATATCCCCATGGCTGTGATCTTCTGGTACTGAGTAGATTAACATGTGTTGCGGCAGCTGTGATAGGCAAATCAATAAATGTGAATGGGTGTTGCGCTACTTAATAAATAGGTAAATAAACATAGAATAGTGTGCAGAGTGGAAATAAATGCTAAAGGAACAACAAGTGTGGAAACAATGATGAGTGTAACAAATAACAACAGAGGTAAAAATGTGGCCAGAAATGGTAAATGTACACAATAATAAGGTGTGCGCTAATTAATAAACAATAAACATAGAATAAATAATGTGCAGAGTGGAAATATACCCCAGGTAAATTAATATAATAAATGCTATAGAAGTAACAAGTGTGGAAGCAATGATGAGTGTAACAAATAGCAACAGGGGTAAATGCACACAATAATAAGATGTGAACCACAAAGTGAATAATTTTGATTCATACAGTATCTGTTTCTTTGACCAGTTTTTACAAGTTGTTGATGTGCTTTGTTATAGATATAGTCATGAATTCATGAAACTATAGAGAATATTTTGGATATAGATAATTAGCTACTCCTGTTGCTTAAAGTGGAGCACCAGTCAAACCTAAGAAAAATGAAAGTCAGCAGATAAAAAAACTGTAGCTGCTGACTTTTAAAAAACAGCCACTCACTTGTCCCACGATCCAGTGGGTGTACTCACCACCAGGGGCGGACTGACCATTGGCACTGCCTGAAGGCCCAGGGTCAGTAGGGGGCCCCATGAGATGCCCCTGGTACCTTTTTCATAAGCTTTTTTGAGTATGGGCAAGGACACAGGGGCCCCATGATCCCCTATTGCCCGGGGGCCCCATGAGTTGTCAGTCCGCCCCTGCTCACCGGCCATCCTCACTCCTGGGACAGGCATCCTAAGTCTGGGCTCCTGGCTGTCACAGCTTGCGGTTTCACTGCCAGGTGCCCACTGCACATGCAGGAGTAGCGCTTGTGAATGGTCCCATAGGATTCTGGGACCTGTCATGTGCCCCAGAAGACTACGGGGAGGGAGGACAACTTCTGCTTCTGATCGCCTAGGCCAGTGGTCGGCAAGCCGCGGCTCGCGAGCCACATGCGGCTCTTTACCCAGTCTAATGCGGCTCTTCTGTGTGCCGGGCGCCTGCTCCCCTCCCTCCTCTCGGTCGGCCGCTCCCCTGCCTCCTCTCGGTTGGCAGCCCCAAAAGTCCGCGCGGACCTTTTAATCCGGCTTGCGGATGTGGCTGTCAGGATGTGTGTAGGCGGGGCAGCGTGCCGAACGTGAGGGGAGGGGAGCTAGGCTCCTCTCACAGTCCGCCCTGAAGACCCGAACGGCGCGGGAAGACAGCGAGAGGAACGCAAAAGGTAAGTGAATTGACACGGGGGACTTGGCTTACTAGAAGGGGGGGGGGGAATAGTACTGTGGGGGATGAAATACTATATGAGGGATGAATTACTTTATGAGGGATGAAATACTATATGGGGGGATGAAATACTATATGGGGGATGAATTACTATATCAGGGATGAATTACTATATGAGGGATGAAATACTATATGGGGGGATGAAATACTATATGGGGGGATGAAATACTATATGGGGGGATGAATTACTATATGAGGGATGAAATACTATATGGGGGGATGAAATACTATATGAGGGATGAAATACTATATGGGGGATGAATTACTATATGAGGGATGAATTACTGTATGAGGGATGAAATACTATATGGGGGGATGAAATACTATATGAGGGATGAAATACTATATGAGGGGATGAAATACTATATGGGGGGATGAAATACTATATGGGGGATGAAATACTATATGAGGGATGAAATACTATATGAGGGATGAAATACTATATGAGGGATGAATTACTATATGAGGGATGAAATACTATATGGGGGGGATGAAATACTATATGGGGGGATGAAATACTATATGGGGGGATGAAATACTATATGAGGGATGAATTACTATATGAGGGATGAAATACTATATGGGGGGATGAAATACTATATGGGGGGATGAAATACTATATGAGGGATGAATTACTATATGGGGGGATGAAATACTATATGAGGGATGAATTACTATATGAGGGATGAAATACTATATGAGGGATGAAATACTATATGGGGGGATGAAATACTATATGAGGGATGAAATACTATATGGGGGGATGAAATACTATATGAGGGATGAAATACTATATGAGGGATGAATTACTATATGGGGGATGAAATACTATATGAGGGATGAAATACTATATGGGGGATGAAATACTATATGGGGGATGAAATACTATACGGGGGATGAAATACTATACGGGGGATGAAATACTATACGAGGGATGAAATACTATACGGGGGATGAATTGCTATGGGGGATGAATTACTATATGGGGGATGAATTACTATGGGGGATGAATTACTATATGGAGGATGAATTACTATATGGGGGATGAATTACTATATGGGGGATGAATTACTATGGGGGATGAATTACTATGGGGGATGAATTACACTATGGGGGATGAATTACACTATGGGGGATGAATTACTATATGGGGGATGAATTACTATGGGGGATGAATTACTATATGGGAGATGTATTTTCAGTTTTAAAAATGTGGCTCTCAAAATAAATTTCAATCATGGTTTTGGCGAGATTTGGCTCAGTTGAAAAAAAAGGTTGCCCACCACTGGCCTAGGCGGTCACAGCAGAAGTGGGAGCGGGTACCTGTCAAAATCGGGTACCTGCTCCCCAAAGGTGCCATTTCCTCATGGGGAGCAGGGGACCAGTACTTAACGCAGAACTTTTGGGTGGAGCTCCACTTTAATGTTACTCATTGAATTATCCAGTGGATTGTTTTTGTTCGATCCTTACTGCATATTTTTTATATTATTACATTATATATAATTTTTTGCAATACTGATAGCATGAGACAGGGATGCCTGAAACATTGCTGCATTATTTGTATTTTTAATGAACAATAAAAGTAATCTCCCTGTGCCTCAATCCCTCTTATCTTTTGTCTATCTTGGTGATCTTTGGGGATTTTCCAGGCATAGGACATAACCTATGGCTGGAAACACCTACTACCGGTAGTATACATATACTGTACACTGATCAGCCATAATAGTATAATCCTGACAGGTAAAGTGAATAACATTAATCATCTTGTTACAATGGCACCTGCAAGTGGGTGGAATATATCAGTCAGCAAGTGATCATGTTATCCCTGAAGTTTATGTATTGTAAGCAAAACAAACAAAAATGGGCAAGCATAAGTCTTTGAGTGAGTTTGACAAGGGCCAAATGGTAACGGCTAGATGACTCCAAACCTCCAAAACTGCAGCTCTTGTGTAGGGTTGCCACCTCATCCCTTTAAAACTGAACACATATTAGTTACACAGGTTCTGGGGCTAATTTAATGCAGATAAGACACTAAGTGAGTTTAATGACCACCTTAATCAGCCACAGAACCTGTGTAATGAATATGTGTTTGGTTTTAATGGGATGAGATGGCAACCCTACTCTTGTTGGATTTTGAAATAAAGTATTGTTGTCTCCGCAGTACCCAGTGATAGTGGAAATGATTAACCCCATCAGAAAGCCATAGTGGGTGTGGGTGGCGAAAAATGTGGGGGGCGTAACTTAATAATTTCAGTAGTTAAGATGGAAGGAAGTACACTTGGATGTAAAATCCATGTTGGCATTGTTCCTTAAGGGGGCAACACTTTTAAAGAAGCAATTGTTCCAGTGCACATAATTTGTGCACTGGAAGATGTGAGTATATCTCCTTTGGATTTTTTATATTTCAATAAATGTAAGGTGTTTTAAATACTGTGCAATGAGGATTTTTAATTCTTTTAGAGCACCATTTCAAGGAGGCACTGTTAATTGCTTTCTGGAGAGTGTGGAAATCCCTTGTGGTGATTAAGTTCCTGAGTACATCTGAAGAGGTCTGAGGAGCGATTGCAGCCTAGTTAAAGGGCAAGGTGCTTGTATATACATGATTGAGGTGATCAGCTAGTGTAATTGGTGGTAGATTACACTGGGTGTACATGATAATTTATCTTGAATTATTATCACTGAAGATTGTTTTTGGACACCTTTGAAATATATCAACTAAACTGTGGATTGGACTTTCGTACATATTATATTTTATTCACATTTATATATGCAGTTTACTATCTGGTATTTTTCGTTAGTATGATTTTAGATGCATGCTAACACAATTCATCTGTTTGCACATTAATTCATATAATTTCACTTTAAACTGTTAGGTCATATTGCACTGAAGTTGGATTTGCACATTAACACCGTTAGTAGTGCCTTTCTTTGTGATTGCGCTGCTCTTTTCCAAGGAATAATATTACCTTGTGGGATATTCCCTGTCTGCACTAGTCAAAACCTACCAAAAGTGGTCCAAGGAAGGAAAACTGAACAGGGTCATGGGCAGCCAAGGATCATTGATGCATGTGGGGAGCGAAGGCTGGCTCGTGTAGTCTGATCCAATAGAAGAGCTACTGTACCTCAAATTGCTGAAAAAGTTAATCCTGGTTCCAATAGAAAGGTGTCAGAACTCACAGTGCATCGCAGTTTGTTGTATACGGAGCTGTGTACTGCAGACCAGTCAGGGTGTCCATGGTGTCCTGTGTCCACAGCCGAACTAGAACTAGACCAAAAAACAATAAAAGAAAGAAGGACTGGTCTGATGAATAACCTTTTCTTTTACATCTTGTGGATGGCCGGGGGCATGTGTGTCACTTACCTGAGGAAGAGATGGCACTATGTGCAATCCAGCAAAGGCCGTGTGCTGCTTTGTCTAGTTGAGTCCATGCCTTGCTCAGTCATGTGGTCCTAATATTATGGTGGGTGATCATAATGTTATGGCTGATCTGTGTGTAAAAGAGGTATATATTCCTAATTCTGTAACCCATCATTTCTGACACACGTACAGTATGTGTGTGCTTATAGACTTTGGTGACCCAGCCAAAAAAATTCCAATTGTTTGGACGATTGTTATATGTGTGTTGATGTCCAAAAATCAAGGCATCAGATTGCCACTTTGTAAAAATCAATGTTTTTAACATTCAGCAATTGGGTTTAAGAGTACTTAACATGTAATATTTATTGCGGCATGATTGGTGATTGGCAGTTGCATTAAGATTTACACCTGAGTGAATATGACACAATACTGCTTTGTGATCCAGCTGCAACCTACTGCTGATGAGCATTGACAATCCAGCAATTATTACACTATTATTCACATGAGTGGATTCTGCTACTGGGGGTTCTTAACCCTGAAGCATGTTATATAATATAATCATTGTAGAAACCTGAAAATATCTGTTTGCTGTGTCATTTTACAACATACTATAGGGAATTCCTACTTCATGTGTTTTTAAATGATCAGCTTAGACGTGGGCTGTACAAATGTTAAAATGTGACTGGTTTTGTTGTTGACACCAGGCTCATTTGATCAATCAATTAGCTTTGTATTGTACCCCAGAACTGCACAAACGTGAAAATGGATTGCGTATATTTTTGTCCAAATGATGAAGTATAATGTTTTACTGACGAGGGAGATAATAGGCCATCTGCCAAAACTTTCTGCCACTAGCGATGGACCTTTGCTGTGTTGGAGTTGCAAAAGAAATCATAAAAATAGCTATTGTTTTTAATTTATGTAATTACAATAATGCTATAAATATCCCTACAGGTTAATTAGAATTTCTCCAAGCTCCTTATGTCAACATAATTTGTATGCTTGTGAGGAACTCATGGATAATACTGACATTTAGCCTTAGCTATGGGCTGCCATTAATGGTGGATAAAGAAGGTATCCAGAAGGCTAGAACACTATTGGTTGGTTAAAGTGAGCATGGCTTTATCTTATTTACTCAGCTCAGTGAACATTTACTTTGCAAATGAAACAGCCTCTACTTCTGTAGTAAATCAGCTTGACTATCAGTGTGAATGTTTCATTATATCTAAGATTCTTTAAAGCACACTTTAAAGAGTCAAAAGTCCTTCTGTGTAAATGTGTACCAGGTAAGCAACAGAAATATTGGAACAAGATGAGAAAAGCAGAAAAGATCACCAATTTTATGCCTCTCATATGACAGGTTTCCGGTCTCTGCTACTATGCAGTAGTATGGGTTTTAGAGGCAGCCTGTTTGCCTATAGGTAGATCCCATACTGGACATTTTGTAGACTGCCCAGATTTAGATTTTACACCATGGAGGTGCGTCACATTGTTTGGTAGAGCAGGGTTACTCCACCAGGGTTCCATTGAATTCTGGGGTTCCTTCAGAGGTTGCTAGTGGTTCCTTGGGCAATGAAGAGTTTCTAACAATTAGAAACTACTGATATCAGTTATCTTTTTAGCTTTCCCAAAAATGTAAGCGTGATTGACTGTTTATATAAGGGGTCCTTCCCCCATTGGCTACTAGTATATGGGTCCACTGCACCGACTACCAATAAAAGGAGGCACTTTTCTACAGGCCACCAGTGTAAAGGCACTACAATTTTCAAACTTGGTGTTTATTTTCTGGTCATTATTATTATTTGTTCTGCTTCAAATCAGATTTTTCTTATAGAGCAGGAGAGTGTCAAAAAACTAAATGCTCTAGGTCTCAAATATGCTAGATACATTTCATACTTTATTGTTTTATGTATTGTATATTTGCTACTTACTGACCACATAAATGTTTAGTGAACTAGAGATGTAACAATTTAGCAGGGAATCCCTGAGCCATGAAATTTATACAGGGGTTCCTGTGTATCAAAAATGGTGCTTTAGTACCAATTGGAGCACTCCAGGCAAGGATTTGGTTCTTGTGGGCCCTGACACTGAATCCTACAAGGCTTTTCCTTTACTATGCTTCCACCACCCCATTTATATGTATCTCTGTGCTTCTTGGTGGAGCCAGTGGGCATTATGAAACAGTGCATTGACGGTTATTTGATTTCAGAGAGACTTGTAGATAAAATGGGTCTGGGATTAAGGGCTCTGATATCCATTTTGGGGAATATTGAGTGACAACGGGACATTGCTTACCCCACAACAGGGTGGGCATCAGCTCCAGAAGTCCTGCATGAATGAGGTTAAAGAGAAATCTGTGGGCATCCCATTACACGAAAAGGAAGTGACTGCAATAGTGGGCTCCATCTAGTATCATTTTTTTTTAATTCCCGCATTGCAGTGGGGTGCAGAACTTTTCTCAGAACAGGAGTGCTAATTCTAGGCATTTGTCGGCACACAATATCCTGCACTTCAGTGCTCTTCCTAGTAAGTTTGTACATTTTTGTTTTCAAAAAGTGATCATCAGTGGCAGCCTTTTTATTTAACTTGGAAAAGGTTTTTTCGAAATGATCAAAAAGTCATAACTTATGCACACTCCTTTTCCATGGGAGCATTGTTCCCTATCATCTGCCACCATCATATGAGTATTTTAAAAAAAAGTATACTACAGCATAAAGTACAATTCAAAATTCAGACACTGCTTTCCAGATCCTGCAGACATGTTTCACAATCCCGTGTCAAAAGCAAAACACAAATGCTTTTGTATACTGACCTTTATGCATGATCCCATTTAACTGATGGGGATGGTGGTGGTGGAGGGCGGAAAGTGAGGAACTGAATACAGCCCAGGGCCCATTGCACAATGAAACCATTGCTGGAGTGGAGGTTGAGTTAAGGGACAAGTTCCTGGATGAGACTGTGTCGTGACTGCCAGTACAGCAGTGTAGGTGGGTGGTATGTGAGGTTTAATATAATGGCAGACGTGTGGTATTCAGAAACAGCAAAGTTTGCAATGGTGAAGTATCACTATCAATGCTTAGAAAATGCAGCCCTTTAGTTATCCATAGCACAATGAATTGGGTGTTCTAAATGGTTCATGATGTATATTTAGTTCTTACACAAATAGAAAGCAGCCAATGACATGGGGATGAGCTATGGTGGAGGAGGATGCATTAAATTTCGATTATTCATCCATATAGTAATGTTTCAAGAGGAAATAATAGATGCTGCCCCACCTTGTGACCCCCGATTAAGAACATGTTAATTCAAACATATTCCTTTCAGCAATAACATCATTTTCTCATTAAGCAAATTTTTGGAAAGATTTCTGCATACCTCTGTGCCTACAGAGGTCACAGAAAAATGGTAAAAAAACTAACATTATACAGTAAATCAGGCACATGCACCAATAACCTTAAACATGCATCAATACTCAATTATTCTTGTTATTTCCAAATAGCTCATTATGGAAATAGAATATCTAAAGAGACGAGTCTGATCAAAAACAGCAGATTTCATGATCAGGGGCTCCGACCTTTGCTATGTAAATGTGTGCAAACTCATTATACATGCCAAATGACAGAGATTATTATGAGAGGGCTGCTAAATAAAAAGCTGCTGAGGAGCCTCAGACTGTGATTGAATAGTGAAATTCCAATCATTTTTGCATAACACCATTAGCTCCCACCTAAATGAAGATTCTTCTTGTATTTACGTGTACAATCAAACCAGATAGTTATTCACATCATCTCAATCATTCAAATAAAAAAGTATCTATTAAAAGTTGCTTACAATTTTAGAGGCCGATTAAAAATTTTCTGTATGAAGGATGTTGATGCAAAGACCAAAAAGAAAAATACTGATGCATGTAAACTCATTTATCAGTCAGAAGATTACATTTATTAAAATGAAAATGTTGAACCATCTTTTAAAATAATTTAATTTTGATTGCGTTCCACAGTTCATTAAGGTGCGTAAAATTGTAAAACAATCATAACGCTACTGATAATGCTATGCTATATGGCCAAACAATTGCTGACACCAGACCATTAAACCTAGATGAGCTTTTTGGATATCCCATTTCAAAACTGGGCAGCACAGTGGCTAAATAGTTAGTACATCCACCTGGCAGTACTAGGGTTGTTGGTTTGAATCCCAATTACAGCACCACCTGCCTGCAGTTTGCATGTTCTCCCTGTGCCTGCGTGGGTTTGCTCTGGTATCCTCCTTCACTCCAAAGACATGCTGGTAGGTTAATTGGATCCTGTCTAAATTGTCCCTAGTATGTGTATGTATGAATGTGAGTTAGGGACCTTAGATTATACGCCCCTTGAGGGTTAGGCACTCATGCAAATGTACAATATATATGTAAAGTGCTGTGTAAATTGACAACGTTATAAAAGTACCTGTAATAAATAAATAAAATTGTAGCTATTAGTATGGAGTTGACTCCCCCCTTCATCTTCCAGGAAATATTTACTCAAGAAGATCTTGGGGTGGATTTACTTAAGGCAAACAGACTGTGCACTTTCCAAGTGTAGTTACTCCAGAGCTTAGTAAATGAGGGGAAGCTCTGCTGACTTTCATCATCCAATCACGAGTAAGCTAAAATGCTGTTTTTTTATTTTACTTGCATGTGATTGGGTATTCTTTGTAAAGTGAAGATTCATCTAATTTACTAAGCTCTGGAGCAACTGTATTTGCAAAGTGCACAGTCCATTTGCCTTTAGTAAATCCACCCATCTGCTTGCAGTCACAAGGTTGTAAGCCAACAATTGTCTAAAACAAATTTCGTTTATATGCTGTAGTATTAATTATACCCTTCACTGGAAGCATGAACTCAATAATTTGGAGGGGTGTCCACATACATTTGGTCGTATACTTTTTAAACTGATTTTACCCTAAATTGAACTAGTAAGGTCCTGTTCACAGTAGGGAGCTGTGCTAAATGCATGGTGTACATGCTAGTGTACTTTGTGTAACATAATACAGATGCACCAATCCGGATGCACCGCACTGTTTACTTTTTTTTTTTACAGAACTTTATTTCTATAGTTCTATTTACTGTGGCAGTATTGCCATGTGAAGGCTTGCATTGCAACCCTCTACGCTAAAAAAAAAATGAGTACTTCTTTTTAGCAAACATACCTGTTATGTGAACTGACACCATTAGAAATAAGCCCGTTTGCTTTGGCTACACATTGGGACAGCTCTGGAAATACCTGCCTGCTTAGCCCCATTGCATCGGGGGTGAAAGAGCTCTCTTATCAGTTAAACATGAACCCAATTCAGAGGACAGCCTTCATTAGTGAAATGTTGAAAGCCAGCGTTTGATATATAACTTGCCACTTTTCACAGTGTGCCTGCATTTTTTTATATTGAAAGAAAAAGGGGTCCTTCATAAAGCACACATTTATTTGTTCACTAACCATCAGCATTAAGGGATTTTAATTTAAAATGGGAACTCAATACCAGGGACCTATACTTCCCAGCCGCACTACAGAGTAATCAAAGCAAGTAATGTGCATAGATTGTGAATAGAGGTAAGCACAAGTACCCACCCCCTATCACCCATTGTTACTTTAATTATTAATAGGAAGTGTTGTAACAGCAACGCTCCGAGCTGAAGTAATAATTGATGATAAAGGCAAGGACTGTGCTCTATTTATAACATTGTTTTTTGTAAATAATATAAGTTGATTAGACATTTTCCGTGTATAATAACAGAATAGAAAGTGCAGGTGTTAAAAAGGGGACATACAATTAATTATACAGTCAACAACAAGCAACAGGTCAATTTTCACAAGGCCCAAAAATCTGTATGGCAGTAGGTATGTTAGCGGCATAGTGGGGTGCAGCTCCATGGGCCGTTATGATAGAAAATATGGGGTTATGATGATGTGGACATTTATGTCATTCCTAATACTAGAAGAGAAAACAGACAACAGATGAGTGGATCAGTGAGTATGTAGCATCCCACTGTGGCAGGTTGTTCAGTCTGTAATGCAAGTGTACAATCACATGCCTAATGAAGGGGTCCTGTGAGACTTTGAAACGTTGCCTTTCTGTAACTATATGATCATTTATTAAAACCTTTGGACGCATTTTGGTGATCCTCGGTGTGCTAGTGACATTTCCCCTTCCAGGTTGTTCAGTCTGATCCCATGCTGAAGCCTACAATAAAAGTTTTCAGTGATGGCCAGTCCAAAACCAGAAGTACCATTCCTCCAATTCACTGTCAGATTCCTCACTAAAGTCATCCCTAAGGCTCTGTCTGGAATCACATGCCTCGAGAGGCCTCGCTGTCTACAGTTTTTCCAGGCCTAGTTGACAGGGAGTACCGGTAAACACCCTAGGCTCTTGAAACATTGAGCCCAGGTTATCAGTCACATGCACCCGAGGGAATCTTCCTACCACTGCCAAGCAGGTAAACCCTCCATCACTAGGCCACCACTCTATCATGACCCAAATTGGTTCTCCCCAGGTATTGACTGTATTGGAAAGTTCTGCTGCACTTATACTCTCATCAAGTTGAGTTTGACTTACCTGTGCTGATGGTCTTCCCAGAACACATCACAGAGGCAGCATGGAGTTAAAACATTTACTGATCATACTGGCAATGATTTACATAGTCAATTGTAGATGTGGGTATTATAGGAGGGGTACTGGGGTACTCATGAGACTGTTCACTTTGTTCACATTGTTGTGTTTTTTCTCAATATTCTCATCTACAGTGCCTTGAAAAAGTATTCATACCCTTTGATATTTTCCACATTTTGTCATGTTACAACCAAAAACATAAATGTATTTTATTGGGATTTTATGTGATAGAGCAACACAAAGGGCACATAATTCTAAAGTGGAAGGAAACTGATAAATGGTTTTCAAGTTTTTTTACAAATAAATGTGTGAAAAGTGTGGCGTGCATTTGTGTTCAGCCCCCGAGTCAATACTTTGTAGATCCACCTTTCGCTGCAAGTCTTTTTAGGGATGTCTCTACAGCTTTGCACATCTAGAGAGTAACATTTTTGCCCATTCGTCTTTGCAAAATAGCTCAAGCTCTGTCGGATTGGATGGAAAGCGTCTGTGAACAGAAATTTTCAAGTCTTGCCACAGATTTTCAATTGGATTTAGGTCTGGACTTTGACTGGGCCATTCTAACACATTCTAACACATGAATATGCTTTGCTCTAAACCATTCCATTGTAGCTCTGGCTGTATGTTTAGGGTTGTTGTCCTGCTGGAAGGCAAACCTCCGCTCCAGTCTCAAATCTTTTGCAGACTCAAACAGGTTTTCTTCTAAGATTGGCCTGTATTTGGACCCATCCATCTTCCTATCAACTCTGACCAGCTTCCCTGTCCCCGCTCAAGAAATGCATTCCCACAACATGATGCTGCCACCACTATGTTTCTCAGTGGGGATGGTGTGTTCAGCTTGATGTGCAGTATTACTTTTCCGCCACACAGTGTTTTGCTTTTAGACCAAAAAGTTAAATTTTGGTCTCATCTGACCAGAGCACCTTCTTCCACATGTTTGCTGTTTCCCCACATGGCTTCTCGCAAACTGCAAACGGGACTTCTTCTGGCTTTCTTTCAACAGTGGCTTTCTTCTTGTCACTCTTCCATAAAGGCCAGATTTGTGGAGTGCACGACTAATAGTTGTCCTCTGGACAGATTCTCCCACCTGAGATGTGGATCTTTGCAGCTCCTCCAGAGTTACCATGGGCCTCTTGGCTGCTTCTCTAATTAATGCTCTCCTTGCCCAGCCTGTCAGTTTAGGTTTTATGGCCATGTCTTGGTAGGTTTGAAGTTATGCTATATTCTTTCAGTTTTTGAAAGATAGATTGTACAGTGCTTCATGAGATGTTCAAAGCTTGGGATTTGTTTTATAACCTAACCCTGCCTGAACCGTCTCCACAACTTTATCCCCGACCTGTCTGGTGTGCTCCTTGGCCTTCATGATGCTGTTTGTCCTCTAATGTTCTCTAACAAACCTCTGAGGGCTTCATAGAACAGCTGTATTTATATTGAGATGGTTCCACTTGATTTTAGTTAGGGGTATCAGAGTAAAGGGGGCTGAATACAAATGCACACCACACTTTTCAGATATTTATTTGTTAAAAATTTTGAAAACCATTTATCATTTTCTTTCCACTTCACAATTATGTGCCACTTTGTGTCAGTCTATCACATAAAATCCCAATAAAATACATTTACGTTTTTGGTTGTAACATGACAAAATGTGGAAAATTTCAAGGGGTATGAATACTTTTTCAAGGCACTGTAAGAGTTAAACCAAACTACAGTTTTCTACGAAAAGGGAAAGCGTATGTGCTCACTCCTTCCTCTCTCCTTTTTCAGGAGTGGTATTTCAGCCATTCTGCTATTACTAATGCATCTAATATAGCTATATGCTAAAATTTGATATAGATCCATTATAAACAAGTGTGGCTCCTTAGGTACAGCAAAGTTCACAGCAGTTGCTGATCCACACTTCCAAATCAAAAAAAGGGCTGATTAAACTCATCATCAGAGCAACCCAAACCACCCCAGTTTGACATTTGTTATAAATGTCACCACCATGTTTATAGGCCCTATTCATTAATGAGCTGAAAACTGGGGAATCCCAGGAAAAATTAGGACTGTGAGGAAGGTGTGCTGCACTGTCATATTACCTGATATGCAGTGAAATGATGGGAATAGAACATAGAAGCAGAAGGTATAAAAGGGCGATCATAATGCTTAAAGCTAAAGATGGACAGATGGGAATTATAGTAGGGCAGATGAAATTGGAAAAATGAAATCCAAATGAAAATCCAAATGAAAATGAGTGAGATAATCTTTGGTGTCACTGGGTTAGCAAATCAATCTTAAAAGTGAAATTATATTATGATATGATAATATGAAGGAATAAAATGGTAAAAGGCCTGAGAAATATCTTATAAAATTTTACAATAGTTGACATGGAATGTTGACATAATCTGCATAACATCCAGGAGACCTGTGTACTGGGTTAAGTAATTAAGTGTCACCTGGAAATTCTTATAAAAGGTGTATACCATCACTAAGTTTATTTAAACTAAACCTAAGTGAACTAGAAGGATTGGCATTGAGGATCTCCTTCTGAAAATGCCAGTTACCTGGTTGTTATGTTGACCCTCTGGCTTCAATACCTTCATGTCACTGATCCACAACCAGTGTGCATATCAGGAGAGCCAGAGTAAAGTCAAAAAGTCTGCATACTTGTTCAGATTTGGTAACTTAAAGTATTGAAACCTGGTGTACAGCATGGCAGCCAGGCAACTGGCATTTGCAAAAGTAGAAATCAGCAATGGTAGCCTCCATGTATATCTTAGGAAAGGCTTTATGCACAGGAATAAGCAATATTGGTAAAGTAGGATGGACACATATTTGAATTTATTAAGAAAATCATCAGAAAAACCACAGCCTTTACCATGAAATAGACATACCATGATCCATGCATCTGACTGCAAGGAAACTTCTTGAATCTTTTTCCTGTATGTGATCACGAAGCGTAGGTCTATCCAGAATAAAGAGAAACTCAGCTCTTATAATACAGTCAAGCTTTCAGTTTGTCAATCAATATACGTTGCGCTGTCAGTATTCTCTAGTATAATGGTTGCCACCTACAAGGTATAGAAGGCTTAACATCTCTGCGGGGTCTCATATAATATTCAGTATATGTAATGATACAGAAGACTGTCAGAGACTGCAAATTTACTAGATGAAATGGTCAGAGACTGTGGACATGCTATAGGTGTAGTTGGAGACTGGAGACTTGGTGAAAGAGACAATCATTGATCGGCGAAATGTTACAAGAGACAGCTAGAAATCACTGCTATTGCAGCCCCTTTAATAATGGGTTGTCCCACAGAAGTACATATATATATAGGTAAGAGTGTCAGGTACTGGGTTGGAGAATAACTTATCTCCAGTTACAAAGAAGGGAAGCTTGTCAGGACTGCAATAAATACCTCAAAAAAGTTTTGTGAAATAAACTTCACCAAAGAAATAATACACAATCATACAATGCTGCTGCTCAAAAGATGAAAAAAAAAAAAAATCAAAGTATAAACAAAGAATAAAAACAGCGCAAACCAATTGAGAAAAAAAACAAAAAACAAAGTCCCAAATAAAGAAAGTCTCGTGTTTAAAAAAAAAAGTATTAAAAAATATATTAAAAAATGTTTGCTCTTACAATCAAGGGTGTAAGTACAGATCATGGGGTCCCATAACAAAATTTTGATGAGACCCCACATCCCTACCATTATTGACTTTAACATAAAATATGTCGAACTGAAGGAGAAGTAGCAGAAGAGCAGTCAGCATTGTCAGTACACTACTAGGGACCAGTGCTGTGGATAGAATTTGTTAGGGAAGAGGGGGGCATCAGTGGATGGAATTATTATTATAATACAGGATTTATACAGTGTCAACAGTTTGATCAGCGCTTTACAATATAAAGGGAGACCATACAGCAACAATACAGTTCAGTACAGAAGGAATAGGAGGGCCCTGCTCGTGGAGCTTACAATCTAAAATTCCACTTCCATTTTATTAATGTGCTCTGTTCCTCAGGGGACAACGGCCATGCAATACTTTGTCCCATCTTCCTGTGTGCTGTCTAAAGCTAGCTGTGCAGTCAGATAGGGCAATCTTTCATCTTCCATGGCTGTCTGACACAACTAGCAAGGAGATGGCTGCTTTCACAGATGAAACTTTTCTTTGTCTCCAAGCACTTGCCTGGAAGATCTTAGCGAACTGAGCAGTGTTCACCCTAGGACACAGAGTCTGTTTGGACCACAAAACAGTGTGTTAATACTACATAATACCTCCCTCTCTGCCCCACAACAGGGGGAGGAGTTTTGTAGTCCATGGAGATAGCAGGGAACAATACTAACAGTCCAGAGGCAAGGAGCACAGAAAGTTACCAGATTACAAGATTTCTTGCTGGGTGAAGAACTCCTTTTTTTTTTCTTGCACTTGTCTGACATATTTATTAAAATGCTTTCAATGGTATATTTAGCAGACCAAAATGGGAGAAAATAAGAGAAATTTATTGTTAGACTTTACATACACTTTAGGTCAGTGGTCTCCAAACTGCAGCCCAGGGGCCAGATCCGGCCCTTCGCTTGCTTTTATCTGGCCCTTGGGGCACTATTTTATCCACTGATACCAATTGGGTATAATTCCCCAAATGTACACCAATGAAGGGGGCACAACTCCTTCCAATGACACCAATGATGAGGCACAATTCCTCCCAGTGACACAAATAATAGGGTCCAATGACATGAGTGATGGGGCAGAATACCTCCCACTGACACCAAACAAGGGGACATTTTTTTTCCCCCACTGACGTCGGGACTTTTTCTACTCCTACTGGCCGTGCCCCAGCCCTCTTAAAGTCTGAAGGACAGTAAACTGGCCCTTTGTTTAGAAAGTTTGGAGACCCCTGCTTTAGGTTAATTGCAGCTCATGGTAAAAGGAACCCCCAACAACAACCCATTGGTTTCTAAAATATTACCCAAATTTACAGAAGACAAGACGGCTGATAAAATGCTATATGCTCCCTGTTACACTCCACTTTGCACATCATGGCCCTCATTTTTGTCAAATGTGGGCCTTTTTGTGCAGCTGGCAGAGCCGTACAGCGTTCTCCCTGGTTATTGCAGCAAACTGAGCTATGTGAGTACAGGAGAGCTGTTCATGTGACTTAAATTGGTCACATCATTTTTTATTTTTTTTATCTACAGCAGCGGTATGGCTGGGGTGCGGCAATACAATAAATGTTTTTAAATGAGCCCGAAATAAGCAGTCACGTGTGGTCTTGTTCATTCATATCGAAGTGTCTTATTCAGTACATCATAGCTATCAATTAGAGTCTGCCTATCGTACGTATAAACCAGGCCAAATCAAACATAATTACTGGTGTCAGTTACTGCACTTTTTTTTTATTTCTTTATTAAATATATCAAAATCTACAAATTATACAAATATATTACATTATAATGACTCATGCCATAAATGAATGATGTATATATTTAATAGGAGGAGTCAATTTATGAGGATTCATGAAAGTTTACCATGAGAAAATATACTCAGAATTCCACTGACACCACACTGGAACTATCCAGATGTAGTGGGCATTGTGCTTTGTACGTATTCCCTGTGTGCTTGTTTGGTTTGTCACAGTGTACTTTGATCTGTCAGTCTTATAAACGAACAAGCAGAAAATCTGTACAAAATCATTCAGGATTTTTGATGTTATAGCACAAAGAGCTTTAAAGGTCACTAAGGACAAGCAATTAAAGTGAGCACAGTAGAGCCAATGATGTTGTGTTTGGCAGTTTCCTGACAGATCTACAATACTATAACTGAGTTCTTCATTTTTGTTTGCCATGGCTGGGTAATGCAGTTAGGGGTTGAAGACCCACTGCTCTTGTCACTATAAAGGTGTTACAGCATTTTGGAGAAATTATATTTAGCAACCACCTTGTATATAGCAATTGTATGGAGGGTGGACTGTGGTGGTTTGGTGTCAAAGTAATGTCCTAAAGTTCTGATTAATAATTGGGTTTGTCATACTTAACATTCCCCCAGTCTATACTTCTAGTTCTGCTGTATGATGACAAAAGAACAGGGTAGAGGAACACATGCCTGCAGCAATCCAAAGATATCCAAAATAAACAAAATCATCTTCAGAAGAAGCAAGTACACCTCTCTCCTTTCAGAACATTATAGTAATTAGTATGTTGGAGAACCTCTATGTGCCGTGTCATTCTGTTATTTGTGATTGGGCATAAAGAAGACCAATGGCATGAAATATGAACAGAGTATATCTATACTATCCTACTAACGGTTAGCTGACAGCTAGCTAACAAAACGTAGAGAAGCACCGTTGTGTTTCATTCCAAAACTGAATTTACTTATCTGAATAGTTCTGTAAAACTTCAATACAATTATATAAACTGAAGTTACAATATGCTTGTATATATGTCTCTCACAAATGTATACAATGAACACATTTCCTACAAATAGCTACCTACAAATCACATTAAATATACTGAAATGTGATCTAGCTATGTATGCGACTTTAACAAACACAATGGAAGAACTTACAGGTATCTGTGTATCAAAGGGAGAAGGAGGCCTTCACTGGTGTTTTTCTTGAAGCTAAACTGGAACTGATGTGTGAGTGAATCCCGTTTCCTGTTTCAGAAGCAGTTGCAGAGAATGCCCAATAGATGGCTCCCTACTCAACACAATGTTGAGAATACAGAACAATATCCTTCTATACTGTGTTCTTGTCTCATTTAAGAGCACTAAGTGTAATTTCTGTCTTCTGCTTCATTCTTCTGCTATCAGCAGGAATCACTTTTGACAAGTTTTCCTAAACCAAGAGAAAAATGGCGACAGAGGAGGGATCTCCAGCAGATCAACAGTCTCAGCTCTGTTCCTGTGAGCTGTGTGTCTCCCTGACAGACCACAGACAGAAAAAAAACAGGATGGGTTCAAACTATTTCCTCTTATATCCTAATCTAAAAAGTTTGGGCTATACATAAACTTTGTTGTTTATTTCCATGCCCCCTTATGTCAGTCAATTGTATGCTAGCCTGGGGAAACATGAACATCTAGAGCAGTGGTTCTCAACCTTTCTAATGCCGCGACCCCTTAATACAGTTCCTCATGTTGTGGTGACCCCCAACCATAAAATTATTTTCGTTGCTACTTCATAACTGTAATTTTGCAGTGGGAGGACTAGTGCCACATCATTGGTGTCAGTGGGAGGACTAGCGCCCCATCACTGATGTCAGTGGGATGAATAGTGTCCCATCGTTGGTATCAGTGGGATGAATAGTGCCCCAATCGTTGGTGTCAGTGGGAGGAATAGTGCCCCATCATTGGTGTCAGTGGGAGGAATAGTGTCCCATCGTTGGTGTCAGTGGGAGGAATAGTGCCCCATCGTTGGTATCAGCGGGAGGAATAGTGCCCCAATCGTTGGTGTCAGTGGGAGGAATAGTGCCCCATCATTGGTGTCAGTGGGAGAAATAGTGTCCCATCATTGGTGTCAGTGGGAGGAATAGTGCCCCATCGTTGGTATCAGTGGGAGGAATAGTGCCCCATCATTGGCATTAGTGGGAGGAATAGTGTCCCATCATTGGTATCAGTGGGAGGAATAGTGCCCCATCATTGTTGTCAGTGGGAGGAATAGTGCTCCATCATTGGTGTCAGTGGGAGGAATAGTGCCCCATCATTGGTATTAGTGGGAGGAATAGTGCCCCATCATTGGTGTCAGTGGGAGGAATAGTGCCCCATCGTTGGTGTCAGTGGGAGGAATAGTGCCCCATCGTTGGTATCAGTGGGAGGAATAGTGCCCCATGATTGGCATTAGTGGGAGGAATAGTGTCCCATCATTGGTATCAGTGGGAGGAATAGTGCCCCATCATTGGTGTCAGTGGAAGGAATAGTGCTCCATCATTGGTGTCAGTGGGAGGAATAGTGCCCCATCATTGGTATCAGTGGGAGGAATAGTGCCCCATCATTGGTGTCAGTGGGAGGAATAGTGCCCCATCATTGGTGTCAGTGGGAGGAATAGTGCCCCATCATTGGTGTCAGTGGGAGGAATAGTGCCCCATCATTGGTGTCAGTGGGGGGAATAGTGCTCCATCATTGGTGTCAGTGGGAGGAATAATGCCCCATCATTGGTGTCAGTGGGGGGAATAGTGCCCCATCATTGGTGTCAGTGGGAGGAATAGTGCCCCATCATTGGTGTCAGTGGGAGGAATAGTGCCCCATCATTGGTGTCAGTGGGGGGAATAGTGCCCCATCATTGGTGTCAGTGGGAGGAATAGTGCCCCATCATTGGTGTCAGTGGGAGGAATAGTGCCCCATCATTGGCATCAGTGGGAGGAATAGTGTACAATCATTGGCATCAGTGGGAGGAATAGTGCCCAATCATTGGCGTCAGTGAGAGGAATAGTGCCCAATCATTGGTGTCAGTGGGAGGAATAGTGCCCCATCGTGGGTGTCAGTGGGAGGAATAGTGCCCCATCGTGGGTGTCAGTGGGAGGAATAGTGCCCCATCGTGGGTGTCAGTGGGAGTCAGTGGGAGGAATAGTGCCCCATCGTGGGTGTCAGTGGGAGGAATAGTGCCCCATCGTGGGTGTCAGTGGGAGGAATAGTGCCCCATCGTGGGTGTCAGTGGGAGGAATAGTGCCCCATTGTGGGTGTCAGTGGGAGGAATAGTGCCCCATTGTGGGTGTCAGTGGGAGGAATAGTGCCCCATTGTGGGTGTCATTGGGAGGAATAGTGCCCCATCATTGGTGTCAGTGGGAGGAATAGTGCCCCATCATTGGTGTCAGTGGGAGGAATAGTGCCCCATCATTGGTATCAGTGGGAGGAATAGTGCCCCATCATTGGTGTCAGTGGGAGGAATAGTGCCCCATCATTGGTGTCAGTGGGAGGAATAGTGCCCCATTGTGGGTGTCAGTGGGAGGAATAGTGCCCCATTGTGGGTGTCAGTGGGAGGAATAGTGCCCCATTGTGGGTGTCATTGGGGGGAATAGTGCCTCATCATTGGTGTCAGTGGGAGGAATAGTGCTCCATCATTGGTGTCAGTGGGAGGAATAGTGCCCCATCATTGGTATCAGTGGGAGGAATAGTGCCCCATCATTGGTATCAGTGGGAGGAATAGTGCCCCATCATTGGTGTCAGTGGGAGGAATAGTGCCCCATCATTGGTGTCAGTGGGAGGAATAGTGCCCCATTGTGGGTGTCAGTGGGAGGAATAGTGCCCCATTGTGGGTGTCAGTGGGAGGAATAGTGCCTCATCATTGGTGTCAGTGGGAGGAATAGTGCCCCATCATTGATGTCAGTGGGAGGAATAGTGCCCCATCATTGGTATCAGTGGGAGGAATAGTGCCCCATCATTGGTGTCAGTGGGAGGAATAGTGCCCCATCATTGGTGTCAGTGGGAGGAATAGTGCCCCATCATTGGTGTCAGTGGGAGGAATAGTGCCCCATCGTTGGTGTCAGTGGGAGGAATAGTGCCCCATCGTTGGTGTCAGTGGGGGGAGGAATAGTGCCCCATTGTTGGTGTCAGTGGGGGGAGGAATAGTGCCCCATCGTTGGTGTCAGTGGGGGGAGGAATAGTGCCCCATCATTGGTGTCAGTGAGGGGAGGAATAGTGCCCCATCATTGGTGTCAGTGGGGGGAGGAATAGTGCCCCATCATTGGTGTCGGTGGGGGGAGGAATAGTGCCCCATTCTTGGTGTCAGTGGAGGGAGGAATAGTGCCCCATCGTTGGTGTCAGTGGGGGGAGGAATAGTGCCCCATCGTTGGTATTAGTGACACAAATGATGGGGCACTATCCCTCCCACTGACACCAATGATACTTACCTTGCTGACCCCTGCTCCAGCCTGGGCTCGCTCTCTCCCTCTCCCATCTACAGCCTGCATACCTGGCTGCAGCAGCAAAATTTGCACTTACCTGTCAGCTGTCTTCCTTCTCTGGCCTCTCTCTTCACTCGCTCCTGCAGCTCCCTTGATCTTCTTCGATCTCCGCGCGCTGCCGCCCGGCTCCTCCTCTCCAAGCTCCACCTCCTCACCGGTGATTGGCCGCCTGTGTGCCTCTCCTGAGCTACAGTTCTGGTGGCCAATCAGCGGCGAGGAGGTGGAGCTGTTGAGTGATCCCGGAGGTGTGGCCAGGTTACAGGGGCAGCATATCATCCCGCCTACAGATCGCCTGAGACAGGAGCGGTGTCTCGGTTCCTAAGACCATCGGAAATATGTGTTTTCCGATGGTCTTAGGCGACCCCTGTGAAATGGTCGTTCGACCCCCAAAGGGGTCACGACCCCCAGGTTGAGAACCGCTGATCTAGAGAGATGCTGGTTGCATCTATTTTTTTATTATGGATACAACTCAGTAAACAGAAGGCCCTATGTTGTCTGGTTTTATAAAGAAATAGAAGAAATTGTGAACTAGGAGTACTCTTGATCACAGTATAGGCTTTGAAGAGCGAAAGTTAAAAGAGGAGAGGTTGTTTCTGTAGATCAAATGAGCTATGATGTGTTAAAAATTTGTAAGCTCTGATTTGACATAACACACGGAAACTATCAGTTTAGCTTTAAAAAGGAACTTCAACCCCTACCCCTTACACCCTCTTGTGCTTTTTTTTTATCTAGACCCTCTTTCCTCTTTCCTGGTATACAGGGTTGTCTTCAAAAAACATACTGCTCAGTGAATCAAGGATTGTCCTGTTGCCACATGCCAGGTTCCATGCCACCATGTTCCTTTCCATTGGGACCAATGATGATTGGTCAGATCCCCAGTGCTGTGTGTCTTTGCTCGTCTAGCCTCCTGTAATATGTGAGGTGGATTTCTCAGGAGGTGCCAGAGCAGGGTACGCCATTCTCACCAAGCAAAAAAAAAAACAAAAAACATATATATATGTATATATACTTGTTTCAAATAGCGGTGGAGGAAGGGTGGCAGTGGGGAAAGGTTTACTTTTGGAGTGAAGTTCCACTTTAAAGAGTACCTCCACTTTTATTGAGAAAAAAAACTTCCCCTCTGGGCGATCTATGCACATTGCAGGGATTTTAACACATTGTATTGCAAAGTCCTACCTTTTGTTATTCTGAAGAAAGAGCTGTTTGTTTGTCTGTGTCCATGTGGAAAATGAATCTAATGAATCTAATGGGTGTGGTTTCTTTTTATCAGTTTATCAATCAGCTGCTGGACCTGCAGCACTCTAATGAGGAAAATTGCAGAGTCTGCTTCTTTTAAGATGTGATTTCCTATCGGTAGTATCTCACTAAAAATTACATTTTTGTTGCAGGGGATGCCAAAAATCTGACTTGTATCCTAAATCAGTGAGCCAATCACACAAGCAGGAAATTGTTTCTGGGTGGCATTCTGTACACATTTTGTGTACAGAACACCTCCAGGTAGCCATATTTTATTGCATTTTACAGAAAATGACAGGAGCTGCAGATTGAAAAGGAAAGTCATTTTTAATAACATTCAATTACAATATGAGTTGTGTCCTAATTATATACGCTTTATTATTTTTTTTTTATTTGCTATTTTTTTTCCCACAAAAGTGGAGTTACTCTTCAAGTAGGTTAGAACAGGTACATTTAGGCCAAGTATAGACTTGTGTCTAAACTGTCGCTCCTCTGAAAATCAATCTGTGTTCTAGTCTTTTTTCAGAGGCGGTTAACAGATGGTGGGGAGATGATGTTTCACCTTCTCACCACCTGTTTTAACTCCATCATTGCTGCACCAACATGCCACAACCACATGTATTGCACGTTTGTAGTGTTTCCCCATTTGCTTGAATAGGCCACGTCTGGTGGGCTTGCTGCCCACCAAATGCGACAGGAGTGATCATTTTTGCTGGCATGCGAACAACTCCTGGTTGCTGCCCTTGCAGCTTAAGTCAGGTGGTTGGGGGGGAGCATAAAAACGTAACTCATTCGTGTGTGTTTATAACACTCCCCCTGTAGTATGTTATATTAACTCCCAAATAATAATAACTCCCCAGTCATTTTTATATATGTAATATTAACTCCCCTAGTTGCGAAGAAGCTAAATTACATAAAAGTTGAAAGTAAGAGATTAAATGAAATACCTTATCTGTTAATATATACGTAAGAGTGTTAACAGGTTTTAATTATTGAAAGTTATCATTAATTATTTGGAGGATCAGTTCTTTAAAACGCCAAATTCCAAGTTATAAATGCACTCATTTGTTTAATAATAAACATTTATTTCAAAAATTGAATTTATTTTAGATAATTTATGCCTTTTTCTGTTTGGGAGTTATTATTACATATATAAAACTGACTGGGGGGTTATTATTACATATATAAAACTGACTGGGGAGTTATTATTACATATATAAAAATGACTGGGGAGGTATAATTACATATATAAAAATGACTGGGGAGTAATTATTACATATATAAAAATGACTGGGGAGTTGTTATTATTATTTGGGAGTTACTATAACATACTGCACCGCCCCCCCCAACAACTGAAAGACTAAATGTGCTCCAAGTGAACTACTGTAGGGACAGCATGACCTCCAATACAGATTAGCAGTATTAGTATCAGTGCATAATGTAGTGATACTACTCAGGTTTACTTGAAATGACAGCAGTCTGGGATCCAATCAGATTATTCTTTAGTTGGTGAACTGCAGAAAATTGACTTCCAATTTGCTGAAGTTTCCCCTTCCACACACCACTGTTGTTTGTCCTATGTTATTGCATACATAATTGTTTGTTATATTCTCACTTTTAGTTCTCAGGTTTAGTTTTCCAATAGTTTAACAATGGATATCCTTCCAAACAATTGCCTATGGCTCAGTAAGCATGCTCAAATTCTGACATTTTGCTTTTAGAAATGTCCATCCTTTACAGAAATATGAAAGGTGACAGGATTGCATCAGAGATTAATAAAGAGAGTAGAAATCAATATAAGCCTTGCCTTGGCTGACAGAGATTAGACAGATTAAGCATTCCCAGAAGGAAGGCAATCACGGGTTACATTATTGCATAGCTTCCAGCATTTAAAGGATTTACAAGGACCTTTTGCTGCTGAGCTATGTCTTCACACAGATAATCAACTGTCCCTCAATAACATGGATGTTTCTTTTTTTTTTAAGAAGGTTTTTCCATTTTTTTTAGTTTTTGTTATGTCTTCCATAGGGTCATAGCAATGGACTTCCCAGAAAATATGTAGCAGCGTGCTTCTTGCTTGCGTACACCTCCAACACAGCCAAGAGCTAGAACTCTGCACCACCTGGCCAACATTTGTACCCAGTTTCCTGGTATCTGCGGGAAACAGAAAATGAAGATTAATGTGTGACAATTAGTCCTACATCCCATTCCCTCCTGCTCAGAAACAGAGGAACAAATGCTGTAGGCAGGAGAGTAAGATCAACAGTGCATGGCACATGAGGTTAGATTCCAGACAGTAGTTTTCAAAGGCAGATAGGGGAGTCTCTGTCAATTCTCTTGGCCTGATAGTGGAAGTCAAAGTTGCATGACCTGCCAGAGCTTTAAAGGTGACCTATATGTCAGGGATGGGTTTCCATTCTCCTCCAGAGATGTAGTTCAGGTTTTCCCTTTGAAATTGGATTTAACTGTTATAAATAGATAAAGCATGCTTGTACCCCTCAATGAAAGCACCCAGCTTTTTGGCTCAGGAGGGACGTTACCCTTTCAGTCCAACATCTGGATGTCTTTATAGGGATCCTAACACCTTGATGACACTTACCTTTGCCATGCTCTGCAACTCTTCTGCTTGCCTGGGGAGGGTAACAGATTTTTCAGGGCTCCCTATTCAGGGCTTTGGCATGCAAACAGGGTGGTTGAGGAGAGAGGGGAGGGTAAGCATTAGTGGAAGGAGAGATTGTCTATCAATAGAATCTGTCAGTTTGTCCTGAATGGACAATTAGATTTGCCTTAAGCTATGGCTGGAGCACCTACATCAAGACAATGAAAACATGTCATGGATATGACATTTGAATAAAAGTCCTGTTTTTCAGTTTAAATCCTGCTTTTCAATGCATTTTATTTTTGACAGGGCTAATTGACGTGTGGTGACAAGCTTTTTACTGCATTGTTTCCTATGCCTCCCATTCACACTATGACTGCATTGCAGCACGCTGTGACAAAAAGCAGACATTCTGTACTTTATTGCAGAGCGCTCTGTTGAATCACATGGCAATGTACAATAGCACAGTGCATCATGCTGCTGTACATTGCCATGAATGAAGTGTACGTTTTGTACACTTCAAATAAAGTTTGTACAAAACAAAAAGGAAAAAATGGAGCCTTGAGATGCGCTGAATTGCGCACCACACTTCCCCCTTCTGCAGCCGAGAATGGACGGCTGCCTACGGCAGCTCTCTGGTACAGTGTGAACCCTACATTATTGTTGACTCTCAGGAGACTAATCTACAAAACCAGGGGCTGTTCTTGTAAATCAGGAAAAGATATTAATTATATTATTGTCACCATGTTATTAAATTTGTGCATAATTTTAAAAAGTGACAAATGCAAAACTGAAAGTTATTAATTCATGTTAGATTTGTGCGAACAAGGTGCAGAGCTACGAGTTATAAGTCATCCACAATATTATAATAATCAGTATGTGACATATCATTTATGATGACGGATATTAAAGCAGAAGTCCAGCAAAAAATAGGATACAATTTAACAGCTTATTTAGATACAATTGCAAAACCAGCTGATGCTTCAGTATCTATCTTTATTCCAGAGATTTCCCCCACAGTTCTTTTTTTCTACTGGTAAAAACCCTGCATGTTGGCCAGCATGATTCAACCCTATTCCTTTGAAGTGAATGGAGATCGCAAAAAAAACTAACAGGGGTTATAGCCATCCCTCACTCTATCCAAAATGAAAAAAAATGCCTTTATTTCCATTTTAAAAGGTATATTTATGAAACTAAAATAAATAAATAATGCAGGGCTTAATTTATGAAAGTGACAATATGTAAAAGTGAAGAGCAAAATGATTGAGCGCTGGAGTGACCACAGAATATAAAGTGTTTTCGTCAAGTATTGACGAGATAATTTTTGTTTAGATAGGTAGCAAGCGAGTGCACGATTATTTCAAACAGCTAGCACCAAAGGATGAACCCCTATATTCTCAAATGTGACTAAAATAAATAAATAATACAGTGCTTAATTCATGAAAATGACAATATGTAAAAGTGAAGTGCAAAATGATTGAGCGCTGGAGTGACCACAGAATATAAAGTGTTTTCGTCAAATATTGACGAGATAATTAGTGACTGGAATTTCCAATGGTGACAATAGTGAATAGTCCCAAACAAATTATTATGGTGATACACTTGTAAATATTGATGAGTAAATGAAAATCCAAAGTATTCCATAAAATCTCCGTGCACGTGACTCCGTGATAGGGGTTTGCTGTATGATTGCACTCACCAAAAGCGCAATGGTTTTGACACCGTGCATGCGCATGAAACGTGTCAGGGAGGAGCCTTGCTGTACTAACGTCACGCTGCCGAGGCCGCATGGAAGGTCGGCGGCCATCTTTTACTCCCATTGTGGTTTGTATTTGCGAGTCATTTCATTTAAGGTGCCCTTTTGGCAACATTTATCCTTTTTGGAGAAGTTACTGGTGGAGCTGTCCTATGCTGTGAGGGTCCAGTGATTGATGCCTAGAGCTTTTTCCTGTGTGCTGTCAGTAAACCAGTGGAGTTCCTTTCATGAGCCCAGATGTCCACCAGGGAGTTATTGGATATGATTCTATGCGCAAAACCATTGCACTTCTGCAGTGGCGTCCTGAGGCAGGTGCGGGGGTACGATCCACACCGAGGATCGTCGGCATGCAACCTATACGGGGTGACACCGGACCCATTCCACAAAAAGGTAAGTTGTAAAGAAAGCCAACGATCCCCACAGAATGGATACGATCCATCCTGCAGGGATCGTCGGCTTTCTTTACAACTTACCTTTTCTTGGAGTGGGTCCGGTGTAACCCCGTATAGGTTGCATGCCGATGATCCTCGTCGGCATGCAACTTATATGGGGTGACACCAGACCCGCTCCAAAAAAAGGTAAGTTGTAAAGAAAGCCAACAATCCCCGCACCATGCATCGGATCTGCGGACTGAGCATAAGGGATCGGAGTCCGATCCATTATGCTCAATCTGCAGATCCGATCCATTCTGCGGGGATCATTGGAGGGGGTGTCACCAAGTGTTACTGCACTGGGTGACACCTACCCTAGGGACGCCTCTGCGCTTCAGGTGAGTGCAATCATACAGCAAACCCTTATCACGGAGTCACGTGCATGGAGATTTTATGGAATACTTTGGACTTTTATTTACTCATCAATGTTTACAAGTGTATCACCATAATAATTTGTTTGGGACTATTTACTATTGTCACCATTGGAAATTCCAGTCACTAATTATCTCGTCAATATTTGACGAAAACACTTTATATTCTGTGGTCACTCCAGTGCTAAATCATTTTGCGCTTCACTTTTACATATTGTCATTTTCATGAATTAAACGCTGCATTATTTATTTATTTGAGTCACATTTGAGGATATAGGGGTTCATCCTTTGATGCTAGCTGTTTGAAATAATCGTGCGCTTGCTTGCTACCTCTCTATTATATTTATGAAACATTTGCTAGACAAATGTCACACGCATTCATGCAGATTGGACAAACTTTTCCCATTTTTTTCTGTAATAGATTAATTCCCATGGTCGTCAGCTCCATCTAGTGACCAAATTGCAGTATAGTTTCTCATGGAGGCAGACCACAAAGATATACCACATTTTGGCCACTAGATAGAGCTGATGATCATTGGAATTTATCTATTACAAAAATCTGTCAAATATCTTAATAATCTATTACAGCATTGTCCAATCTGGTTTAAATCCCACCTTGTAGTGTAAACATTACCATGGTAGTTTAGGATGTAAAGTTGTAGCTATCACCAGTGTACTAAAATGTTGGTATGTAGGGAAGTGAAGACGCAGACTGAATCTGGAGGGAAAAAAAATGGTGAGAAGCATCTGTGCTGTAGCATTTAGGGTTTTCTTGCACCTGCACTGTGTGTTTACATTCAACAATTATTCAATTTCCTTCTATTTGTTTGACTGCAGAATAAAATAATTCACCTCTGGTGGGTAAGCTGTTACTGATCCGTCTGAGAATAGCAGCTGTCAGATGGATTATGGATTACCAGTACTGATTGCACTACAAAGCTATGGTGGAGGGTGCTGCAGAAAAACTAAACTTCCATCGTTTTTGTGGCCACAGAACAATTTTAGATGAATAATCCCTGAAGTAGCCGGATAGGGCTGGAATGAGTAAAAAGCAGCTCTGGCATGTAAAGCTTGCTAGTGTGCAGCTGTGTTCATTATCAAAATTTGCCAAGGCTGATGGAGCAGCAGTGCCAGATGAGAACTATTTGGTGGCCAACTGCAGAATCTCTGTAGGCTTCGGAGAAGTTTACAGAGTTGTTAAACCAGAGTTGGGCAGACCAAATTAGATACAAATGTGTCTAAAACACCCAGACACACCAGCAGTTTTGTACAACCATAACGCTTTCCATGTGAGAAAATATTGGAGATTCCAGTCACTGAGTGAAATCAATGATACTACTGATGCTGTTCAGAAAATTTTACAGCTGTGTGAAGTACAAAATGCCCTTTTGTTTACCTCAATGATCTGTGCATTTCATGGCAACCAGAAACAAGACAGCTTCTCACATGTATGGTGGGAGCGTCTACTCTCTAAATTTGTGTTCTGTATTGTCTTCTCTTTTGGCTTAACCTGTTCTCAAGGAAGGCTTGAAGCTGACTGGTATCTTTAAAGTATTTCTAAAGCCTTTGCACCCATCTTGAGTCAGGCAGAGTCTATTTAAGACTCTTAACCCAGTTTTTTTACAGACCACACGTCTGTCAAGGACAGCATAAGCGGCAGGGAAAGGTTCCGGTGGAGAAGGAAAGATTAGGGACTAGTAAGGTGCGTAGTAGTGCGTCGGTGGACGATGCAGTGGAAGTATGGCAGCTAATGATGGATGGTGTGTAGGGAAACCGGTATTGAGCAGCACTTCTAAAGTGTAGAGACAAACTGTGTAGAAGAAGGTGAAACAGGAAGGTACTTCTAAGTGCAGTATTCCAGGTCAACTTTAATAAAAAGCGGTTAAAAACAGAGCTCCTTCTTCAAGACTAATAGGTCTTGAAGAAGGAGCTCTGCTCATGCTCCGAAATGCGTCACCACTCCATGCTCACGTCACTTCCGGTCCGTGGACAGTGTGTGTTCCAGTGTGTGCTCCAGAGGTCTGAACAGAACGGTGGCCATCTTTAACACCTCTCCTCAAGCTCCCCCTGCAGCTGCTGTCTGGCACAGTGGCTCCATCGCTCAGAGGACAGAGCCCTGCTACTGACGGATCACATTAGAGCCTGTTTGTACTACTACATTGTAAGTGTATTTAACTGCTTTTTATTAAAGTTGTCCTGTAATACTGCACTTAGAAGGGCCTTCCTGTTTCACCTTCTAAAGAGTAGGAACTATGTCTACTTTCTCAGGAAGCTCCCCATTGTGTTGGACTGGCCAGGCCACACTCTGCTCCTTGTGACACACGTTGTCTGTAGCTTGGATTGTACATTCCGCTATCTCTTCACCGAAGTGTTGTAAGTGCCCCGGTCAGGTGTGCCTTCCCGCTGGACCTGGTTGTACTGTTTTACTAGTTCTGCAGTACATCAGCTTTGGAAAATTGGGACACTGTGTGCTTTTTGCACCTATCCAGGAAGGACATTGAAGCACTTTCAGATCCCCTGTCAGGTTTTTTTTGTCCTGCTGTAGAGATGTCACTTTACTTCCTGTTCTGTAGACGCTTTAAGAAGGGGTAATCTCGCCAGAGTGTCAGAGTCACTGCAACAAGTGTCCCCTTTCTCATGCCATTGACAGATCAAAAGTTTGGATTTTCTCAACAGTCATCAAAACAGATAGAAAAGGTGAATCTCCCCAACGGAGGCACAGCAAAGAAAAAAACGGACGGGTTGTAACCGTTCCCTCTTCCAAAGCTTAAAAAAATACATTTTGGCTTCAGATACACTTTAAGTAACTTCTTTAAGCGACCCTGTGGCTATACAAAAATGTTAAAACCATTCATTGGAAATGTTCTGCTCAAGTCCACACTGAAATCAACATTTCGGAAAGTGTTGATCTTCTGGGTCCCCCACAACTCTAACTGGTTCTTCCTGCTGACCTCCACTAGTTACAGTACATAGTAATGATGTGGAGGTCAGGGAGAAGAACCAGCAAAAGCTGCAGGAGGCCCCGACTATACTAGAAGTGTCAATTTCAGTGCAACCTTCAGCAGAACATTTCTCGGGTTCAGAGTGACATTCAGCAGAAAAAGGTATGTACACTTCAGTTTCAATTGTGTTTGAAGTGGGGCAGTTTTGTACATTTACAGAGAAATGTATCTATATTTGTTTAAAAAAAAAACAACTAGTTTTTTGCAACGCATAAAATGAACCGCAATTCTTCTATTTTTGACCTTTTAAAAATGTGTATTTTGGACAAAAAGAGCAGTGAAAGAACATAAGATCATTCTCTGGAGCTGATTATGGTAAGATTCAAGAAATGGTTTCTGCAAAAGAGCGATGGATTTGTGAAAAAGCTGAAACACAGATTAAAAAGAGGCTAATACAGTAATGGAATGTAATAGGCATTGGGTTATCGTGAATATAAAAAGGCCATCAGTCAAGTGGGACCCGAGCTATTATATTCTGCACAAAAGGGCAGCCTACGTGGGCTGAGCGCTCCTTATCAGTTCTCATATTCTGTGTTTATATTAGAGCGTGAATTGCTCCAGGAGCTTGCATGAGATTGTACATTCAGTTAAAACACTGATTTGTTCTACAGATTTTCCTTTGAATCCTAAGAGGCAGCCTTACATAACACTTGCTATTTTTACTACTCTTTCTACCTTGCCAGGCGAGCCATGTAGCCTAACATATAGCATAAAGGACACTTCGAACCATTTTTGCAGGGGTGTAAATCAGCACCACATGGCCCCTAGTTCAGAACAGGCCCTCAGGTTTTGTTCAAAAACCTACTGAAAGTTCTATTTGCCCTTCAATGAAGGTCTTGTCTGTGAAAAATTGTTAAAATGTATTTTTCCAAAAATCTAATACCTACTGACAATATCCATTATTCATTATATTGATAGCGGGAAATCTACTACAGGGTCAACATTAAATACAGAATTAGGAAAATGATGTGAAAGAAAGTAGCTTTATTATTTTGGATTGTGAGCTGGTAGATGGTACATAAAGGGGAAAAGCATTTATGTATGGGTGCAAAAAAACATCATGGATTCTGAGGCGGTGGCCATTACCTTATGTAATTGTGTCCGAACATTCTTGCAGAATATTTAACATTTTTTAATATACTTTAATACAGACAACAGGTAAAGGCAAATCTTACTTTAATTGTTTTACATGAATGGTTAGAACACTCGTCATTTTTTTTCATCCATCCTGTCCCATTGGGAAGATTTCCCTTCACTTCCTGTCCCCCAGATATAACAGGTAGAGGAAGTTTCTCCAAATAATAGGAAAACCATTCTTAGAACAGGTATCCCCTCAGTAGATTTCCCTTTAATTCCCATTCCCATGACAACTGTAAACTTTGGACTTCCCATCACCTTCTGGTAATGGCCACCAGCATAAATGGAAGGGTTATTATCCTCAGCAGACAGCAATGAAAGCATGACAGTGATTTTATCCTTTCCCTACTCCATTCCCTACTCCCTACTCCACTCAATAAAAATATTTAAATATTTGGTTTAGGATACATTTAAAGATCTGGCATTTTCTTTTGCTTTTACAATCATTATACTTTCAACCCGATATTTGCAATAGGAAAGCACAGATTAGGCAGCATTCATTTTTTGGTAATTGCTGTCATATAAAAGACAGCACCAACTGGGAGTTAATGTTTGGATCTAGTCCCTTAAAGTGTATCTCTAGGGAAACAATTACAAGGGTTTGGCCCTCTATCAAGTTTTTATTGCTGCTGTGTCCTATTGAGCAGGTTTACCCCTCTATTTGTACTGGTGGTAATCACTGGAAATCCAAAATTTTGAAGTTATCAACAACACAAAAGGTGAGGGGAAATCTGGCAATGGGGGCACCTGTTCTGTAGACAGCTGACTATGAGGGGAATTCCCCTCACTTTAGGAGATTTCCTCTAACATCATGTGTGTTTCCGGACAAGAAGTGAAAATAATTTCCACAGTGGTATGCAAGCAGAAAAAAATGGTGGGAATGCAACACTAGCTCTGGTTCAGCAATACTCCTCAAAATGGGGACACCCCTTACAAACAGGTGGAAAGCCCAGAGTTGAGAGCTGACAGTATACAGTCCAATGAGAATACCAAACAAATGTCCAAGAGCCCAAAGTTTTCAGGAATCTTGCCTGTGCTTACATGGATACCAGATAGATCTGTGTTCATTTAAGCACAGTCAAGGGTAGCCTGTTTAGCCCCCAAAATGTGATAGATTTTTATCCTGCTACAAGCCAAGTTAATTATCAAAAAGCAAGAACAAAATCAACAGGGATATTACTCATTCCTTACTCTATCCAAAGCTAAAATTTAAAAAAATACAGCTTTAGATATACATTAATGGTGACAATGAAGCTTTTGTTAGTAAAATATTTAGCACAGAACTTTCATCAATCATCTTCTATAAATCAGATCAAGTCTTGTTAATCCAGATTAAGTTTATTGACCATTTGCCAACTCATAAGCGTTAACTAGAAATGATGACAGGGAGGCTTGTAGGCTGTGAAAGCATAGTTCATCTAAGACAGCTAATTCATCTAGCACTCCTGAAAGGACCTGTCATATTATCCCATCTGAGGGGATTAGAAGATCCATAAATATCACTGTCATTTATCTCAGAACATCCTTGTTGTGATGGAATTTATATCTTCACCTGAGCTGAGAGGGCCCAACATGATTTAGAATGATGAGCCTGGCACAACAATTTTGGCAAACATTCTATACTGTTAGCTTTAATGATCCTTAAGTGATGCTATGGAAAAGACTTTCAAATTTAAACATGAGTTTCGTAGTACACGATCTACCATGGAACTTCAGAAACACCAAAATCAAACAAGCATTATTTGCCCAGAAAAGAAGCATAGCACTGAAAAGCCAGCTCGGGTAAGTTACAATGATTTTCGACATTTTATGAGAAAGTATATGTATACTTTACAAAGCTGGAAATATCATTGTTATGTTTCTCTTCCAGTAAGATTTATAACTTTTGGTGAAGACTTATAGCAGTTCTAAATTGAGACATATTCCCTGTATTTTCAAACTATTCAAATAATGTATATGTGTTGGCAAAATATTATGTAAAATAATGATATGATAAATGATTTATATCAGTATAATTCTCTAGAACAAAAACAAATGTAGCAAACAAGGGACAATTAGGTTTCACTGGATGGAAAATGAGCCAATCAATTTGTTTGGTTTCTTTGGAAACTGTTTTACTTTTTTCCCAATTTTATATCAGCTAAAAATGTTGGTACTGATTTACTAAAGCAGCAATTTTGGCTTATATTCATCAGGAATTTTTTTTTCTATGCCTTGGATTTGATTATTGGGCCTGATTGCATGTTTGAAGCAAGCACTGGACAGTTGAAAAACAACAGCCTCAGTAAATCTGCCTTATAGATAAAACAGAGAATTATGTAGTAATGTGTGGTTTCAGCTGTTATTTTATCACTGTGTAATGATGGAATATTTTCCTGTCTTCCAGAAATATCGGCAGTACATGGCTAGCTTCTTGGCTCCCCCGTACGGTGTTCTCGAGACAGGCTCAAATGACAGTAAGTAAATGTGATGTTTTACTGAGCTTGTCATATTGATACATTGAAGATTGTTTTATATTTGGATGGGTACAAGCTAGATGAAGTGATAAATAAACTGCAGTTCCAAAGTGTGTCAGATGTGATCCAAAACATGTAATTCAAGTGTTTTGTTAAACAAATTTGTATGGTAGAAATGATCAATAGTAAGGGGCCTGCTATCAAGATCACAGTTCTTTATTATAAGTAATCAGGGTATTACCAAATTAATAAGTCCAGCACTGTAATAGGAAAATGGCTTTGGGGGTTATCTAGCTAATAATGTTAATAACAGACATATTCGGATGTTTGCTCTTAGGAAGGACATTTTAAGGGTCCATGCATACTGGCCAAAAAATGCCACTTTTAAAGACATCTGGCATTTGGCGGCCTCTAAATGCCCCTTCCATGTTAGCCAGTGTGTCCTTGCACACATAGATGTTTAGAGGAGTGTTTAGGAGAGGTACATTTTGGCATAAAAAACACCAGTGGCCAGAAAAAAAATGAATACTCTGGCTAATGATATTAGGAAACACCCAAGCACGTGACACAAATTAACATGTCTTAACGTATTTACAAAAACGTAGCTTTGGCGCGTTTTTTTCAAAAGCTTTTCTCCTGCCAAGAGAAAAGCATGTAGGAGAGTACTGGTGTGCATGGACCTGAAATGTGTAGTGCAGACTATAGAATCCCCTCTTCATTGGACAGAAAGCAGATTAGAATTTTAATATTTGAGGCATTTTTTGTATGTCATGTTATGTAATTAAATAATTTATAAACAAGCTAAATATCTTTTTAAACTGTAGAATTTTTTAAATAATATAAAGTATATATTTTGTAATGTTTAAGTATTTTTTTTATAATTTATAAAATCACCATAATTCCTAATATAGGTCTAGGGGACATCCATAGGGTCTGGCCATGTGGATCAATTTGCCAATATGTACTACTCTGTCTGTAGTGCCAATGGAAGAAAAGAATGCAACGAAAAATTCAAAGTGACATTTCTGGGGAACTATTCCTTTAAATATGACAATCTTTTAACACCCTTAATCACATATATACAAATAAACTGCTTACTGCAACCTCCAACACTGGAGTGTTGAAAGCTTTTTGTATGCACTGCCCCCTCCCCTCCTGATATTTTCTATGAAACATATGCTCCTGTTATAGTATCTTTTCATGGAGGCAGGGCATTGAAAACACTTGTCAGCACCTGTGAACATTGTAAGTATTACTTTAGAGTAAAATGGAAGGAAAACTGTGGGAGAATGCCAAGTACCCCTAAAATAAATCTGTTATGAAAGAATGGGGGCTGCCAATGCTGCTCTAATTGTAACAGTGCTAAGTGACTAGCTGGTATACTGACCCATTGGCTTCAATACTGTTTGGTTCAATAACATATAACAAGTATACAGATCAGAAAAGTCGCTGGGTGAGCCCCATCAATTATGAAATGAACTGTGTTTTATGACCTCCTATCAAGCACATGGCACTATAAAGCAGTGGTCTACAAACTGCGGCCCGGGGGCAAGATGTGGCCATTTGCTTGCATTTATTTGGCCCTTGAGGCAATATTCTCCCAACTGTCAGCAACAGTGGGGCATAGTTCCTGCTACTGACACCAACCGTTCTCTCACTGACACCATGGATGGGCACAATTGCTTCCACTGACAAGGCATTATTCCTCCCTTTGATACCAACAATGGGACACTATTCCTACCACTGACACCAGTGATGGGGAACTATTCCTCTCACTGACACCAATGATGGGGCATTATTACTCCCACTGACATCAATGATGGGGCACTATTACTCCCACTGACACCAATGATGTGGCACTATTCCTCCCACTGACACTAATGATGGGGTACTATTCCTCCCACTGACACCAATGATGGAGCACTATTCCTCCCATCTTGATAATTGGTATTATATTTGGTAACATGTTGATTTTTTTGTTGGGCGAACAAAAACATGGAGGGCCATGTTTCCTTTAGGCCCACCAGTGTCTTAAAACAAGGCCTTTAGTTTAGTAAATGATTCCCAACATTGTCGGATTATGAACCACACTAAGTATATGTATTGGTCAACCACACTATGAAACTATTAAAGTACAGCTAAAGGCAAACCTTTTTTTTAGTATTGGATAGCATGGAGAGGGATTAGAACAAATGGCAGTTGCATTGCTACCTGTGAGATTCACCTTCACTATTTGTCCTGTTTACTATTATCATTGAAAATGAAAGTAAAAAATACCTCACATTTTGGGTTGTCCTCAGAAAACAAATCTTTCAAATGGGACGCTACTTTTTTTTTGGGGGGGGGGGGGAATTGGGGGTTCCGAAGAGATTTCCTTAATTTGCAGGGATTTCCTTTCACTTTTTCATTTCCTCTTTGGCTATGGGACAGGAAGTGAAGGTAAATCTCCCAAATGGAAAGAGATGGCAAAAATAAATCTGACAGGGGTTATAACCCTCTACTCTATCCAAAATGAAAAAAAAAAAGTTTTGCCTATAGTTCCACGTTAATTTTTTTCTATGGATTTTTGATAAAAATGTTTATCACATGACGTATAATAGGCAAACGATAGGAAATATAACCACACAATCCTATTGAAATTGGCTGAATTAAGTGGCATTAATGAAGTCTATGAGCAACTTAATGTGAACTTGTACTGCAATTTATATTTAAAGTCCTGCATAGCATTAAACACTGAAATATGCGTGATATTACCTTTATTAGCCATTTAAATGTCTTCTGTGTCCCACTTTAATTAAGACTAGTCATACACACCTGGATTTTTCTTGTTTCTTGCTCATGAGCTAAATGAGAGAAATCACTTAAATTCCCCATTCATTCTAAACAGAGTGGATGAAGGAATCTGCAGTGGCAGCTATTGTATTCAGACAGCCACAGAACTTGTGTCTGACTGAATACCTGAACAGTGACTGCATCTGATAGGATGCAATCACTGTCCAGATGACAATTTTCTACTTGGTTTAGTTGACTTTTAAATCATCAAGCCATGTGGTGTCATCAGGTCCACATTTTTTGTCCAATTCTGCAGGAATCGGGAACTGTTTGTAATGTAATCTTTTTCACTGTTTAATCTCTTATTAGGATTATCTGACAAAGAAAACATGAACAGCTCCCTATGTTCAGGATCCAAGAACTGCAGCAAGGTAAAAACCTTAGAAAAATCACATCCTTCTGCAAATCTACAGCACAGAAATAGTATATAGGGTTTACTGTATGTTTGAAAAAAATCTTGATATATATGTGCAAAACAGACCCTGATTGTTTTTTTAATATAACCCGCTTTGAAAAACATGACTAGTGGCACACGAAGGGCTTCGTACTACCCACCTATAAAACATACTCTGGACTGTAGGCTATACTAACACAAACAATAACCTAAGTGGCAATTTAGCAACCATGACAATGTAATAAAAAATGCAGGAATATCTCAAAATATGTCTTGCAGGCAGCACAACATTGCATCCAATGTGATGTTAGTCTCTATCAGAGATATGTCTCCAGCATTATTAAAGGTAGTGATGTGCTGTGGAATAAAAGAAGAAATACTGGAGATATTATACTAAGCAATGGGAATCAGCAAAGATCGAAAATGTTCTTCATTATTAGTTCATTTACATCGGGAACAAGGTCATTTTACCACTCCTATATAGGACCAAATATACTCATACATGGACAAATCCAATAGGAACACAACACTCATATCTATACAGACTGCCAGACACATCATGCATGCTTTATAAGTTTAACCCCATCAAAGTCTTGCATCCTATTTTCCAAATGATCCAAGTACAGAGCTGAATTTACATAATTGAAACAAATTTTAGTGCCCAAAGTAACACCCTTCTGCTAGTGTTACCTCTTTTACATGGATCATTTCTTTGTTTTCCTGGTCCTAACCTGTCTCAAAATAATGTAAAAATGTATAAATAGGTTTATACAGTATGAGATGACTACTTCTCCTGATTTTGGGAAAAAAAACTCATGCCCAGTAACTACACAGGGAAAAAGCCGCCTATTTGCAGCTGTTGTCTCTGGGCACATGCCTACTTTACCTAATAGTAAACCCATTCATAACAAAGAACATTTTATGGATATCAGACAGCATTGTTGTTCTGCAGAGCCTATATCTGCCAGCTGGAGGTCGGTCAGTGAAAGGTGAAATCTGATTGGTTTATGTGGCCCCTGATAGTTTCATATATGCACTTAATAGTCCTTAATGGAATGCATACCAGTTTACTCTGCTATTCAGGTTTTTGGTCTAAAGTGGTAAGGTCTAAGTACTGGACTTATGGTGGTGACACGCATTTTGATATGATCATTCACAGTTATCCAGTGCAACTAAACTAAATTATTTTTTTTAAATGGTTGCAAAATGCAAAACTGCTGTGTTTTGCACTATTTGATAATTTATTCAATGATAGTTTGCTTCTTTGCAAACACTCGTATCTAAGTCTATCACAAATCCCTATGCGTATTACCAACTGTAGTTCAAAGTCTCTCTGTCATTCTGTGTATTCACCTGCCCCTCTGCTTCTGTGAGGTGCAGTTGTTATTCTATGTGTATTTGTATCCAAAACATTTTATGTATAGGGAAATATACAGGGCCGAAATGAGGAAAGGGGAGGTTAGCAGGGTTGGGGCATGTGCCCTGGGCACCATATTGAGAGAGGTGTTGACGTCCCCATGCTGCAGAAGGGGTGGTGGGGGTGGCATTTACTAGAACCACTAACATTCATCTGCTGCAAGTGGAGGAAAATACAGCCGATTGGTTCTTGTAAATACCACCCTATACTATATTATATTATACTATACTATACTATACTACTGGTCCTCTTCTGTAAATTCAGGCTTCTGTTGTCCTTTGGGAAGAGGTATGATTTCCTCCATTTTCATCTCTGTTGGCAGGTCAATCAGTGGGCTTGTCTCCATGGTAAATGGTGGGATCACTTCCCCAGCCTCCAGTTTCACCCAGTCTACGTTCTTAAAAAATGGGTGGCTTCTCAGTTCTTCAACACGCTTCTCTCTCAGGCTCGGGCAATTGCATAGAAGATGTAAAAATACTCAAAATAGGTTATCTGTGGTACAAAGGCAATAACTATGCAATTCTACATTTTTAATTGTAACAGAATATCCATTAATTTTGTTGGGTGCAAATGGGTGTTTACTTACTCTTTCCCCTATGAGGTCCTGGAGATCAGGGAACCACAGAATATGGTTGATGATTGAGTATGCAAGCATCGGATCAAATGGAATGTTGTCTGAGGTTTGTCTATTTCTGTGCACATGAACAGATAATCTTCAGTCGATGTTTTATAGATTATAACTCCCAGGGATAAATAGTCAACAGCAAATCCATATGGCTTACGCAATTAGATTTGTGGAAATATCAAAAAGATTAGAATGGTTATTACTGATTTGTTTTACTGACAAGAAAACAAGGAAAACCAAAATGATCCAATGCTTACTTTTAGCGCAGTGAATTTTGGAATGCCCATCGTGGAGGTCAGGGTCGAGGCTTTGCCCACACCCATTGCTGAGACACCAAAGTCAGCGAGTCTCACATGTCTGATGCTATCCAGCAGAATATTGTCTGCTTTGAGATCCTGGTGTACAATCCCCCAATCATGAAGGAACTTCAGGCTACATAACATCTCCGCAGTGATGAATCTGATGGAGAGATAGAAAAGATCGATGTTGAGTATTTTGTATGGAAATCTAAGCCATAAAATACCACAAAAATGAATCCTAATGCTACAATTATTAAGTATAGTCATGTATGCTAAATAATGTTCAAAGAAAATATTGTCAGTAATGCCAGAATTTAGCACAATACATAGAAGTGTTTATATTGACATTTGAAATTGATGATGTATTTGTAGCAAATACACTTTGCAAATTCCCACAATTTGTTTTCTGTGATAGTAAAGGTGTCCAAAAACAGTATGATTGAATGTGATTGTACAGTCTCTCTTAAAGTGTATGTATGGCCAAAACAGAAATAAATAAAAAAGCTTCCCTGCTCCATCCAAAACTACTGTGGTGGAGTCTTACGGTAAACGATACAGTCTGTTGGAGTTTCAATGTGAACGTCACACTCTGTTGGAGTCTCAATGTGAACGTCACACTCTGGTGGAGTTTCAATGTGAACGTCACACTCTGTTGGAGTCTCAATGTGAACGTCACACTCTGGTGGAGTCTCAATGTGAACGTCACACTCTGGTGGAGTCTCAAAGTGAACGTCACACTCTGGTGGAGTCTCAATGTGAACGTCACACTCTGGTGGAGTCTCAATGTGAACGTCACACTCTGGTGGAGTCTAAATGTGAATGTCACACTCTGGTGGAGTCTCAATGTGAACGTCACACTCTGGTGGAGTCTCAATGTGAACGTCACACTCTGGTGGAGTCTTAATGTGAACGTCATGCACTGGTGGAGTCTCTATGTGAATGTCATGCACTGGTGGAGTTTCAATATGAATGTCATATACTGGTGGAGTCTCAATGTGAATGTCAAACTCTGGTGGAATCTCAATGTCACATTCATTCTCGCTCACTGGGGCAGGCCTGCCATGTGAACTGTGTCTGTGGTAAAGACCGCGTACATCTGCAATAAGAAAAGACGAATCAGATTTAGCGCCTTCATTTACATTTCATATATTTTTCTTTATACACCATCAAATTATAGAGAGAATATTTCAGAATTCCAGTGCCATTGATAATAAATAATCCAACATGACAGGGACACAGGGAATATTATTGTTAGCGTTCATATAAAAATGCTGGTTGCTGGGCACTCATCCCAACCCACTGGCTGTGATATTTTCTACATGCCTCTGAGTCAACAAGCTGGCAACAACAGAGGTGTAGCTTCAAGCTTGTGGGCCCTGATGCAAAGGTTGACCTGGGGTCCCCTTCACTACCACCTGCCACTTCTATTGTGCGCCAAGATACTCCCACAGCGCCAAGATACATGGTTAAAGAATTATTTCAGATCTTCATTTTTATATTGAGAGGGTAATTCAAAACAATTGGAGAGGTATGTCAAAATGTGGACAGTTTCTCCAAAATCTTTTGAATACACTGGAGCAGGGGTAGGCAACCTTTGAGAGGTAGAGATCTACCTGAACAATATGAAAGAGATTGGAGGTCATCAGGGTTAGGCAACCTTTTTTTTTTAGCTAGCAAGGTCTAACTAAATAGTAGGGAAAACCTAATTAAAATATAATAAAACAAATGTCACTGTAAAAATATAAATTTACACTGTCAGTAGGGCAGTGGATGGTGTCAGAAGGGCAGTGGACAGTGTCAGTAGGATAGTGGACAGTGTCAGTGGTGGAAAATAAGGAGCAAAAGGAGCACCAGCCGTGCGCATTTTCTTTGTGATAGTTTTATTGTATTAATACTCCATAATACATCCCCTCTTCCTCAGAGCCAATCCCCCCTCAAAACGCGTCAGCCTTTTGGATTTGCATTTGGGGCTTGCCTAAGGTACCATACTGCTTTGAGTTCATTGTAGACTTTTTATGTGCCTTCATTAATGAGTCATTTGTGAATATATATTTATTTTACTAATACAATAAAACTATCACAAAGGTAATGCGCAAGGCTGGTGCACCCTCTTTGTATTCCAGTACTCTATCTGAGTTACCCCAGCCCTTAGGGGGTAGCAAGGCCCGTGCCAGCATCGAAACTGCCAAAGGACCTGTGATCCATTTTTATCCAGTATGCGGGTGGGGCAGAGGATGGGGACAGTAGTTTTTATTTTTGTTACTTTATTTTTTTACCATTTTATTTTGCTTTTTTTTACAAATTTTATTTTGTATTATTTTTTACAGTTTTTTGTGAGACCCATTGGGGGGCTTTGGTGAAATTTCTCACCAAAAGAAACAGCCAGACCCCTGAAGTCTCACTTTTGAGAAAGAGAAAGGAGATTGAGGACACAGCCCTCAATCTCTATCTCAGCTGCACAGAATGAATAACCAGAAATAGCTCTTCCCATTCCTTCACAAACTGAAGCATAGTAAACACAGTTTACTATGCTTCAGCTATGAATGGACACAAGAATGATTGGTAACATTCACTTACTGTGTTCATTCAGAAAAGGCAGAGGCCAATTACATAAAAAAGTGCAAGGCAATAAGAAATGGCAGTGCAGAGCTATACAGTATGTAGCAGCAGGGTGGTCAGTGAGCAACATGTAGTGATAGGGCAGTGAACAGTATGTAGTGGCAGGACAGTCAGTGAGCAGTATGTAGTGGCAGGACAGTCAGTATACTGTATGTAGTGGCAGGGCGGTCAGTGAACACTATGTTGGGGCAGGGTGGTCAGTGAGCAGTATGTAGGGGCAGGGCAATCAGTGAGAAGAATGTAGTGGCAGGGTGGTCAGTGAGCAGTATGTAGGTCAGGTAGTGAGTAAACAGTATGTAGTGTCAGTGAGCAGTATGTAGTGTCAGTGAGCAATATGTAGGGGCAGGGAAGTCAGTGAGCAGTATGTAATGGTAGGGTGATCATTGAGCAGTATGTAGGAGCAGGGCAGTCAGTGAACAGTATGTAGTGGCTTGGCGATCACTGAGCATTATGTAGTGGCTTGGTGGTCAGTGAGCAGTATGTTGTGGCATGGTGGTCAGTAAGCAGTATACAGTGGTAGGGTGGTCAGTGAGCTGTATGTAGGGGAAGGACAGTCAGTGAGCAGTATGTAGGGGCAGGGCAGTCAGTGAGCAATATGTAGGGGCAGGGCAGTCAGTGAGCAGTATGTAGTGGCTGGGTGATCACTGAGCATTATGTAGTGGCTTGGTGGTCAGTGAGCAGTATACAGTGGTAGGGTGGTCAGTGAGCAGTATGTAGGGGCAGGGCAGTCAGTGAGCAGTATGTAGGGGCAGGGCAGTCAGTGAGTAGTATGTAATGATAGGGAGGTAATTGAGCAGTATGTAGAAGCAGGGTAGTCAGTGAGCAGTTTGTTGTGGTAGGGTGGTCATTGAGCAGTATGTAGGAGCAGGGCAGTCAGTGAACAGTATTTAGTGGCTGGATGGTCATGGAGCAGTATTTAGTGACAGGGAAGTCAATGAGCAGTATGTAGTGGCAGGGTAGGCCATGAACAATGTATAAGACGTTAAGGTAGATTACGTATACTGAAAGGCATATTTTCAGACCTATCAAAATGAAAAAAAAAAGAACATTTTCTCTGTGACCCAAGGGGATTTAGGGAGAAGGGCCTGAGGACTCAAGTAGTTAAGTGAGAACTGCCCAGGACCCATGTGGCAATTTTAATGCATCACTGATAACCATAGCTGCCAGTTTTTCTAAGTGACTTGGACAGCTTCTGCTAGACCACAAGGATATACAGAACCAGCTGTGAACATTGACCTAGTTGAATGTCCAATAAGTAAGGGTCCAATTTACTTACAGAGTTAAAATTCCTTTCCAATCCAACACTGGCAATCCCATAACTTAGAATTCTCTAGTACAAGTCTTATTGCAGATCCCAATCACATCCATGTACAGTTGAACATCAGCCAACTTAGCTTATCTTGAACCAAATTTGTTAATCATTTACTTATTTGTAGGGAGCAAGGCCTTGTCATGACACTTTCAAAAATTCGTGACTGTGTGCAAAATCATGACAGTTGGCGACTATGACACAGGCATAGTGACATAACATCTAATGTGAGAGGGAGGCCACATGGCGCCCCCTGGAGCATAGGAGGGGTTGTGACTCCTTTTACTGCACCCATTTGCAACAAGTATCTTCAACACTGTGATAATGACTTTCATAGTTTAATGTGGGCTGGTGACAAAGGAAGTTGCAAGGATGCAACAGAAAGTAGCTGTGTCACCTGCCTGGTAGTGCATTGTGGCAGGGGTTGGTAAATCATTAGACCAGCTAAGAAGAGATGCAAAGATATTTTAAGTCCTCATGCACACTGGACGTTTTTACAGCAGCTGTTTTTGGCTTTTGATGTTTTATTCTACAGCCAGTAAACCCCCCAGCATGTTATCCTATGTGTTCATGCACGCATAGACTGTAATCAACGTTTTTTGGCAGGGGCGTTTTTTGGCTCAAAAAAAAACCAAGGACTAGTGGATTTCTAGAGGAGTTTTTTTTGGCTGTAAAAACACTCAGTAAATTGTGGCAAACCAGCATTTTTGGACATTGTTTTGACCACAAAAAATTTTTTTTTGGTTAAAAAAAAGCTAAAAACGCAAACACGAAAAAACGCGTCAAAACTCCGCTAAACACTAATGCAAAAATGCTAAAAATAAGCTGAAAAACTCACATTTTTAATGTGACTTTACACAGTTAACATTACCAGTGTTATTAAAATGCCCCATGTGCACTGAGCCTAAAAGAAAAACAGAGGTTTTATTAACTGGCAGTATTGGTCAGAAAGTTTCATTTATTAGCCCTGAGATAAGACAGCAGATGGGTTACCCGCTATGGGGGGGTCATACACCAGCCTGTCACTCATCTGATATGTTTGCTTTGGCAGGGGGAGAAAACATGAGACTAATGTAGTCGGAATATTTATGTATGGTTTTCCTATCATGTTTTATAGATGCGTTTCAGTGTGCTTTTTTTCTGCATCCAAAACTCACAGAAAGTAGGTTATATGATTGTAATATCATAGTTCACATCAGTGCTTGCAGTTCCAGTGTTTTACGGATGCAGAAAAAAAAGTAGAACAGGCTGCATTTTTCCTGCACAGAACTGTACTGGAATTTGGTAAAACGCATCAAAAACACAACGGAACGCATAAAAAAAGCATCAAAAATGCACTGGAACCTACCAAACATGCATCAAAATCACACATGCAGAAACGCATCTGGAGAGCAGGTAAGTATAACATGTTTATTATTTTCATTTTAAAAAAGGAAGCGTTAATGTTGCTTTAACATCTCCTCCCAGCGGTCCCTTCAGCAGGGGCGGAATGACCATTTGGAAACTCGGGCTCTGCCCGTGGGCCCGGGGTCAGTAGGGGGCCCTATGAGATGCCCCTGGTACCTTTTTCATAGGCTTTTTTGAGTTTGGGCATGGACACAGGGGGCCCCATGATCCCCTATTGCCCGGGGGCTCCATTAGTTGTCAGTCCGCCCCTGCCCTTGAGTGGTCTTTAGCACCCAAGTGGCAGCATGACTTTCGTATGTCATGACCACGGTGATTGGCTCTCACAGAGGTTACATGAATGGGAGCTTGTCTGGCTGGCTTATGATCAGAAGCCGTGGCCGAGGGCTGTCGGTGATAGCTTGGTCAGTGTGCTGGGAGGACACAGTGAGTGCACAAATCTCAAGCGACTGCGGTAAAGCCCACTTTTCTTGCTGCTTCATACTGTATATAGGCTTTACACGGTCAAGAGGGTCAGACTATGTCTTGATAGTGACAACAGGGGACTATGTGTCTACATGGCCTCCACCAGGGATGTATGTGATAGGTGATAACATACAGTTACTCAACTGCTAGCCGCCCAGACTGGGATTGATGGCTAAAAATGACATTTTGGGTGATGTAATCCTACAGACAAACAAACACATTATTTTAGATGTAGATTCAATGCAGAATGGTGAATATTGACTGTTATCACAGAAGTATTCCAGGAGGAAAAAAAAAATCGACCTTGCCTTGGATTGTTTTATTTGTCCGTGGTTATTTTTAATCCAAGGATGCTTTTGAGCACTTGAACAAAAACAAAGCAGACAAACCTTCAGAGACCGCGTGTCTGTCTGCGTACAGCTTGGTACAAGGCTGGATAGGGTTTGTGACCATCTGACCATGACCGCCGAGCGGAATAAAACTTCACCTGCAGCACACAGTGCTCCCGCTCAAATCTTTTTATTTGGACACCAAGAAACACACATAGTAATGACGTTTTACAGAAGGATTAAAAAACCACAGTGCAGCAGATACAGATCCTGATTGCTTTCTTATAAATCCAGTTGATTTAATGGCAGCAATTTATTAAAGGCATAGAGCAGGGGTCCTCAAACTACGGCCCACCGAGGACATTTATCCGGCCCGCCGGGTGTTTTGAAATATTTGGCATCCCCCTGCGTACTTTCACGGCGGCATCCCCTGCATACTTTCACTTTCATTCCACCAGCACCGCTCTGACTGGCTCTGCCTCTCCCTCCCTCAGCTCCCTCACCTGCCCCTCGGCCCCACCTCGGCTTCACCCCCAGTGATAGTACTAGGTGCTGGGGATGTAGATCCGGCCAGCGCGGTGAGTAAATGATAGAGGGGTGGTGTCTGTGATCTCTGGAGGGGCTGCCTGCAGTTCTCCCGCGCTGGGCAGTGACAGACAGCCGAGGAGAAGGACACTGATCAGACTGCATTGAATTGATGGACACTGGTGAGGCTGCATTAATGGACACTGATCAGACCGCATTGATGGGCATTGGTGAGGCTCCATTAATGGACACTGATCAGACCGCATTGATGGGCATTGGTGAGGCTCCATTAATGGACACTGATCAGACCGCATTGATGGGCATTGGTGAGGCTGCATTAATGGACACTGATCAGACTGCATTGATGGGCATTGGTGAGGCTGCATTAATGGACACTGATCAGACTGCATTGATGGGCACTGGTGAGGCTGCATTGTTGGGCACTGGTGAGGCTGCATTGATGGGCACTGATCAGACTACATTCATGGGCACTGGTGAGGCTGCATTGATGGGCACTGGTGAGGCTGCATTGATGGGCACTGATCAGACTGCATTGATGGGCACTGATCAGACTGCATTGATGGGCACTGATCAGACTGCATTGATTGGCACTGATCAGACTGCATTGATGGGCACTGGTGAGGCTGCATTGATGGGCACTGGTGAGGCTGCATTGATGGGCACTGGTGAGGCTGCATTGATGGGCACTGATCAGACTGCATTGATGGGCACTGGTGAGTCTGCATTGTTGGGCACTGGTGAGGCTGCATTGATGGGCACTGATCAGACTGCATTGATGGGCACTGGTGAGGCTGCATTGATGGGCACTGGTGAGGCTGCATTGATGGGCACTGATCAGACTGCATTGATGGGCACTGATCAGACTGCATTGATGGGCAATGGTGAGGCTGCATTGATGGGCACTGGTGAGGCTGCATTGATGGGCACTGATCAGACTGCATTGATGCGCAGTGCAGTCTGTATGTCTCTGTGTGGGCAAAGTTATTGCTGGTATATTGTTTTTGTAGCGCTGTATATATATATATATATATATATATATATATATATACAGCTGCCCTGCTGTATATTGAACACAGAACGTTGCTCACTTGACATGGGCACCATTAAGAAAATGACTTGCATTGTTCCTAATGAATGCAAACTGTTCTCTGATTGGATAAGGTAGAAATGTGGATGGTGATGTTACAATCTCCTCCTCATCCAAGTAGTAAAAATTTAAGTTGTTATCTGAATGGCGCCTGTGCTGAGCCAGTGACCCCCTGTGTTTACTATGCAACAGGGCAGCCACTTGGCATGAGACACAGAAGACAGCAAGAATCACTGTAGTAGCAGCAGACAGGAATTGATCAGGTATGCAGGGGTGTCAAACTGGCGGCCCTCCAGCAGTTGTGAAACTACAAGTCTTATCATGCCTCTGCCTTTGGAAGTCATGCTTGCAACCAGGGGCGGGCTGACAACTCATGGGGATCATGGGGCCCCTGTGTCCTTGCCCAAACTCAAAAAACCAGGGGCATCTCATGGGGCCCCCTACTGACCCCGGGCCCTCGGCAGTGCCCGAGTTTCCAAATGGTCAGTCAGCCCCTGCTTGCAACTGTCAATCTTGCAATGCCTCATGGGACTTGTAGTTTGGCAACAGCTGGAGGGCCACCAGTTTGACACCCGTGATTTGGCACATGCATATTTACATTGGAACAATGTAACCAGGTACAAAAACATACTGGGAATCCAGCTTTATGGAGAATGTTCACTTTACAAAGCTTAGTTTAAAAAGTGAAGCAGTGTTCACTGTGATCATTCAATCATGCAGATATCCTGGGGGTTTTTTTAATTTCCCTTGAACATGATTGAGTATTCAAATTTAAACACAGCTTCACCTTCAACATTCATTTTGCAGAATAAAAATTCTTTCTCCTAGCTAACTCACCATATGCAGTATAAACACTGATCAAATAGCATTCATGCAGTAAATTTAGCCAAACCTATGTAAAAAAACACAAACCTTACTAAGTTAAATATACTATGTTGGTTGGCAATATAAAGAAAATAACTAATGGTAATGAAATACTGCATGTGTTATGCTTAAAGTGTTACTAAACCCAGGACCCTGCATTCACTATATCTGGTCTCCCACAACATGGAAATACAATTATTTTAGTAAATATAAACTGCTAAATATCTTTTCTCATCAGCAGTATATAGCAGCCTTGTGATTTGTATCAGTGTCCAGCTAAGCACTGGTTAAAGTTTGTAGAAGTTTTCATTCTCATTTGACTGCCCAGTGAGGCTGCATAACCTCTGACCCTCTGTCTGGACAGTGCTAATTGACCCTGTCCTGATCACATGCACCCTTCCAAAGAAAACAAAAACTCTAGTCATACACACTAAATTGAGCATGTGCAGAGTGACTCATAGAGCTCTGTACTATCAGCAGATGGATTGGGGACAGTAGAAGAAGGGGACGATGAGAGAAGACAGGATCAAGCAGCCTTTTTACAAAATGCAGAGGATTAACCCCTTAGGTTACATAGTGAGTATAACAAGCATGCTTTACTGCATATACAGATTGATTTTACTGTTGTGGGTTTAGTAACACTTTAAGCCTGGCTTCGCATTTGTGCACTGCAATAATGAGAGGTAGCACAAGATCTGCAATGCATTGCGGTGACAACAATTTTGAATGGTACCCAAACTAACCATGTCAGTGCACTTCAACACATGTTCTTCTCAGCACACCACAATGCAAAGATGGGAACCATCTGTGCATTGGGCTGTAATGCACGGAAAGCAGTTGTCTGTTGTTTTTGTGTGCTTTATTGTGTGTTGGCAGTCCAAAGAGAAAAAAGCATCGGTCAGGGGTGGAGGTGTGCTTTGCTGGATTGAACCTCCATTCTTATCCTATAAGCAGGGCCTGGACAAGGGTTGGGCGGAAGGCACAATGGTTAGCTGTAGGGGTGGGGGCACCTTCCTTTTGTTAGAAGGTACAGGAGTACTGAGAGTGGCAGTGATTTTGACAGTGAGTGACTGCTGGGCATAGGATCCCCTAAGCTTGCACATCATCCCCTAAGTGTGCACTCGGTGTGCAACAAGCTCACCACCATCCACGACCTCTTTGTTTCCCGCTCCCTTAACCTCCTAGTGATCACGGAAACCTGGATCCAGGCCACTGATTCCACCTCCCCTGCAGCACTCTCCTATGGAGGTCTCACCTGGACCCACTCACCCAGACCCAACGGTCGTAAAGGTGGTGGGGTTGGTCTGCTCCTGTCACCACAGAGCACCTTCCGAGTCCTCCCAAACCCCCCCTCTCTATCCTTCTCCTCCTTCGAGGCCCACTGCATCCGACTATTCTCCCCAACCCCCCTGAAGTTTGCCGTAATCTACCGGCCTCCTTGACCCGTATCCCGCTTCCTTGATGACTTTTTCTCCTGCTTACCCTTCTTTCTCTCCTCCGAGCTACCCACCATCATCCTTGGGGATTTCAACATCCCTGTCAACATTGACAACCCAGCCACATCCCAACTCCTCCACTTAACCTCCTCCTTTGCACTTGCACAGTGCATACAATCCACCACCCACTCCAACGGAAATATCCTGGACCTTGTCTTCTCCAACCGCTGCGCTCCCCACAACCTCACAAACACCCCCTTCCCTCTCTCTGACTACAACCTTATTACCTTCTCTATCTCCTCTTCCTCTAACGCCTACCCCTCCAAATGTCATACTACCACCAGCTGTAACCTCCACAACCTGAACCCTGCCCCCCTCCACTCTGCAGCTGATCAACTCCATGACAGCATCCTCCCCCTGTCCTGCCCTGACCTGGCTATGACTGCCTATAACAATGTGCTGTCAACAGCCCTTGACTCACTAGCGCCTTTAACCACACAAAACATCAGACCCCGACCGCTCCAGCCCTGGCAGACTGATCACACCAAAACTCTCAAACGACACAGTCGTGCCCTGGAGCGACTATGGCGCAAAAACCAGATCCCAACAAGCGTTCACCCGCTATAAATCTGCCTTCCACACCTACACCTCCTCCCTCCACGCCGCCAAGCAAGCCTACTTCCTGACCCTCGTCAAGACCCTCTCCTCCAATTCTCGCTGACTCTTCTCCAACTTTAACTCTCTACTCTCTCCGCCCCCACCTCCACCCAGCACCTCACTCACCGCCCTTGAGATTGCCAATCACTTCAAAAACAAAATTGACACAATTCGTAAGGACATCGCCGCAGCTCACACTCCCTTCAAACCCGTCCCCTCTCACACAACTACCCCCTCATCACCCCTCTCCCTCAACACAATCCGCAGAGACTTCATCACTGCTCAAACTCCCTCCAACCCCGTCCCCTCTCAAACAGCTACCCCCTCATCATCCCTCTCCCACGGCCCCACCACTGCTCTGACCTCCAACCCACCCAACATTCCTCACACTGAAGCCTCTTCAACACTCCACACCTTTGACCTTACTACTATCGAGGAGGTCTCCAAGGTCTTCTCTGATGCCCGCCTCACCACCTGCCCCCTCGACCCTATCCCTTCACAACTCCTACAACCTCCCTCCCCCTCCATCCTACGCTCCCTCACCCACATCTTTAATCTCTCCCTCTCTTCCGGCGCATTCCCCTCCCCTCTGAAGCATGCACGCATCACCCCCATACTTAAAAAGCCCTCCCTGGACCCCAATGACCCGAAGAACCTCAGACCCATCTCCCTGCTCCCATTTACATCTAAACTCCTCGAGCGCCTAGTCTACATCCGCCTATGCTCTCACCTCAACGACAACAACCTCCTCGATCCCCTACAGTCCGGCTTCCGTCCCCTACACTCCACCGAAACCACCTTACTCAAACTCTCCAATGACCTTCTAACCACCAAAGCTAATGGCCACTATTCAGTGCTCCTACTCCTTGACCTCTCCGCGGCCTTCAACACAGTCGACCACCCCCTCCTCCTCAAAAAACTACACTCCCTAGGCCTCAGAGATTCCACTCTCTCCTGGCTCTCATCCTACCTATCATAACGTTCTTTCAGCATTACCTATAACGCTACCACCTCCCCCTCACTCCCCCTCTCTGTTGGGGTCCCTCAAGGCTCCGTCCTCGGGCCCCTTCTCTTCTCCATCTACACCCCCTCCCTTGGCCAACTCATACACTCTCACGGCTTCAACTATCACCTCTATGCCGATGACACACAAATCTATCTCTCAACCCCTCGCCTTCCCCCTCAGTCTCTGCCCGAATCACAAACCTACTGAACGACATATCAGACTGGATGTCGCTCCACTTCCTTAAACTGAACCTCTCCAAAACCGAGCCAGAGTACTTGGTGTCATTCTGGACTCCAATATATCCTTCCAGCCCCAAGTCCAATCATTAACAAACTCATGCAGACTCCACCTCCGCAACATCGCCAAAATCCGCATGTTCCTAACCCCAGAAACCACTAAACAGCTCATCCACTCCCTCATCATATCACGACTCGATTACTGCAACTCCCTTCTCACTGGCCTGCCTCGCCACAGGCTATCTCCACTTCAGTCGATCCTGAATACGGCAGCCAGACTCATTCACCTTACCAACCGCTCCGTTTACGCCACCCCCCTCTGCCAATCCCTCCACTGGCTTCCAATTGCGCAACGGATCAAATTCAAAATCCTAACACTGACGTACAAAGCTGTCCACCATACTGCCCCAAATTACATCACCGACCTAATATCCAAGTACCACTCAACATGCACACTCCGCTCCTCACAAGACCTCCTTCTCTCTAGTTCCCTGGTCTCCTCCTCCCATGCTCGCCTCCAGGATTTCTCCAGGGTGTCACCCATTCTCTGGAACTTCCTACCCCAACCCATCAGACTATCACCTACTCTCCTCTCCTTTAGGTGTACCCTAAAAACCCACCTCTTCAGGGAAGCCTACCCCACCCCCTGCTAATTTGCCGACCTCCTCCACTCTTCCTACCACTCCATCCCTCACAGATATCTCCTCCTGTACCACTATCCCCTCCCTCCTAGATTGTAAGCTCGAAAGAGCAGGGCCCTCGAACCCCTCGTGTATCTCATTGTATTGTTACTGTACTGTCGCATGTTCTGTCCCCCTTTGTAATGTATAGCGCTGAGTGAACTGTTGGCGCTTTATAAATACTGTATAATAATAATAATCATGAACCCAGGGCAAAGAGGGGGGGGGGGGGGCGGCACAGTTTGGCATCTTTGCCTTGGACACTGAATGACCTTGTCCCAGCACTGCCTATAAGGGAGGCTGCTTTTCATTTGCTGAGTCCAAACAAACCTTAGGCACAGCACAGATCACCATATACACTAACCTTTATATTCAGTAATAAACAAAGTTTGGGGGAATATTGAAAAAAAAACTAGGACTGGAAAAATGACAGTTAGGACACAACTGCCACTCAAATTTTAGACGTTCACCTGTTGATTTTGTCCTCATGTGTATGACCGTCAGAAGCATAGGGACCCCATAAACAGTATTTTTGCACTGATTGGGATGTAGTTGTAGATGCAATTAGTGGTTAGCAGAGAACCATCTAATGCTTGAATGACCCTAGTGCTTATAGTGATGTTATTATGGGATCTCAGCAGTCATGTTCCAATTCCCATTTATCTTGATGTACGAACGATTCTTACCAAGTGCTATTTTCTAAGCATTAACTATGCTATCTCTTTCCCCTGTAATTTTACAGTCCAATGATCTTGAGTTATGTTAACTATAAAGTATAGTGGCATATAATGCTCTGTTCATATCCCATAAGCTCATGACTTATAATTTATATACTTACATTTTTTCACTTTTTTGTTCAGTTTAATTTATAATTTAGAAGTTTTGTAATTTACATTTTTTTCTGCTTTCATGACTTGCATTAAACATTTTTCTTCTTATAGATTCAGTTTTACATTATCTATAGATTAGAGTTTTTTTCTGTTGATTGCTAATCTTTTCCTTTTTTTTCATGTTTGTTTTTGTTTATTTTTTGGTTATGTCTTATTTTTCAGACCCCACTCACTGAAAACCAAATCTCGATCCATCAAGCTAAAACCATTACAGAGGTAATGGGGTGTCGAGAAGTGTCTAAGGTGCATACTGATTTTATAATGAAGAGGTTCATGTTTAGGATTTAAAGTATATCTGAAGCTAAAAAGTTTTGTTTTAGTTTTAGATAGAATATGATGAAGTATTGACACCCTGTTGTTGTTTTTTATTGTCTGTGTCCCTGATGTTTAGATTCACTCTACTATTTGTGCTGGTGACCACTGTCACTGAGACAGAAAGCTTTGGTTAATAGAACATTTTACAGCTGTCACCAGAACATCTTCCAATGGAGTCACTTGTTCTATTTACAACTTCTAGGAGAGGATTTCCCCTTTCTTTGGAGAGATTTCCTCTTACTTCCTGTTGTGTATCTGGGAAAGGAAGTTAACAGAAATCTCCCAAGGACAGACAGAAAAAAACAACAACAAGGGAATTAATCTTTCTTATTCTGTAAAACTAAAAAATGGGCTTTAGATATACTTTAAAGCAGGGGTAGGCAACCTTAAAGAGGTGGAGATCCTCCTGAAGAACATGGGAGAAGTCAAAGATCACCGGGCACAGTGTTGCCTCCTCACACCTGATTAAACCTCTAATTGTCGTATTACCGTGCCACAGTCACATGCATTGCAGGGCAATTATGGGCTTGAATCAGGTGATGAGGAGGCAACATATCGCTTCCTCACCATCTGTCAAACGCATTGGGATTGCCTTGCAGAGGAGCAGCAGTGCCTACTGCACCTGTGAATGAGCCCTTATGCAGTCCATAAATGGTTGGAATTCCAAACAATTTTTGTATCAAAATCGTACCTAAGAATAATCGGCCAATTTTCGCTCTGTTAGTGGGGCAGTGGCATCGGCCGATTTTCGTAGTTCACCCCCATTTCGTTTATCGGGCAGGCTGAAAAATTTGTGAAAAACTATCAATTTTTGAAATCATTGGTGGCACCATCAGATTACATAACAAAGGACGTTTCCATTTTCAGGCCAAAAATTGTTTGGAATTCGAACCATGTATGGCCTGCATTAGTTGTAATCTGCCGCGGCACCCTAAGGGCTTGTTCACATGTAAAGTTGGGGGGTGGTAAAATCCTTCGGCTGACTCATGGTTTTACCATCCCCCAGTCCCCACCCCTTTTAGCTGCTGAGGCAGCAGCCAGAAGTGTACACGTGCCATAGCAGGAATTACACCCCCTGTTGCTTTTGGTGGGTGCTACCGCCTGTTAACCGAGACCCATTCAAGTAAATGGACCCACTCTACAAGTGCCCTGCAACTGCATGCTTCTGCAGGGTCCAAGGGCTTAAAGCAGGTGGTGAGAAAGCAACACACTGGTGCCTGTTTACCCCCTTGTCTGCTGTACTGCACAAGATTGCAGCAGAATTGCAGAATGGCCTCAATCACTTGAATGGGTCATGCTTGTGCTACACCCACCAACCATGACAGGGCGTAGGAGCATCACTACAGAGGAGACATCAACTTATGAGGCTCTTGCTCCCTACTACAGCTCCAACTTTACAAGTAGTCCCTCTGAATTGCACTCTGTTTCATGCTCTGGAATGGCATGTCAGCAAACCCAGACCGAGATCTACCAGTCACCTGGCCAAGATCTACTGGTGGATCACGATCTACTGGTTGCTGACCCCCACTTTAAAGGTTCCAGCTCAAACTGATATTTTAGTTTAGGGTGCACAGTGGTAAATCAAATCATGTATTAGAGACTCCAGAAGTGGAATTTTTTTTTTTACACCCTCTTTTGCAGTTGGAGGAGTAATACTGCAAATTCTCTATAATTTTGTAAGTGGTAACTATAGAAAATGAGATTGCTACTTAATCTGAGCAATATAAAAGAAGCAGATGAGCTAGCCCTCTGACACCTACTGAGAACTGAAATTAGAGTCAAGGCTTTTGATTCAAATGCACATTTAGTTACATTTCAATAAAATAAGATTTACAACATAACTACAAGATTATAATTGCTGATGATCTAAAGCAGAAGATGATGTATGTTAACCAATGTGTATATACGTTACAGTTTTTGACTATGCTAAATATCGTTTATCTTCCAGAAGGGATATACAGCTTATGTCTCAAGCGCAGTCTAACGTGTTTTTATTTTTACACCTGAATCATAAAGGTCCCATCTGAACGTATTCTCCGGGCTGGGAAGATATTACGTAATGCGATTCTTTCTCGAGCACCTCACATGATCAGAGATCGCAAGTATCACCTGAAAACTTACAGGTGAGTAATGCTAGATACACATAGAATATTTTTCCTACATTGAGTTTAGGCTCAAGTCCAACTGGGTTTACAATGTTTCATGTTTTCGTGTGTAAGCAGCGTGCATGCTAATGCTCCCATGATGATGAAAATAGGCCCATAGAGTTCCTGTTATAAACTGTTGATGTCAGCTTCACATAAATACAGTCAGGGCCATGGATAAGTGGGTACCACCAGTCCTCCTGTATGGGGCCCAGGCCATTCAACTGGGTGAATCGGATGTGGGCAGGGAGAGTGATTGGAAAAGCAGGGGGGGCAATTACTGGAATTGATCCCCTGTATGGCTCTTTCTGCAGCAGCTGAAAGTTGGCTTCTTCTCCTCTCCCTCCCATTGGCTCTCAGCTGCTGCAGAGAGAGCCATACAGGGGATAGGTTCAAGTAATTGCCCCCTGCCGCACCCATCACCCTCCCTGTGCACCATACGTTTCCCCTGCTGCCCAGGTGCCCTTGTGAGCCCCCGCAGTGCTGCTGGTTTCCCTCTTCTCTTTTCCACAAGTGTCTGCAAGCACACAATAGGATCCTTCAGAATGGAGAGTGGGGGAAGGGTCCGGTAAATGTCACGTTTACTAACTCCTTCCTTTCCCGAATGAACACAATGAGTTTTGATCACCCACTGTGTTCATTCATAACTAAAGCATAGTGAACTGGGGGTTTTTTGGGATGGGGGGGACTTGTCAGGTTGGCTGTATGGGACCCCTTTTTTTCTAACAGCAGCCCTGTATACAGTATATAACATCATGGCGGTGGGCCTTCTTTTAAGGTGTTGCATATACTGTATGTGCAGCAGCGTTTATGCTTGAAGCACGCTCCATAGTGCACTCCCATCATGGAGAGTGAGCTATCGCAATTGGCTATCACAGTGATCACTTTCTAAAAGCTGCCCCTGTACTCTTTCTCTTTTTGAATGGAGAAAAAGATATGTTGTATTTTTTTTTCTCCTGGTCAGAGGAGAAGAATGTGAAAAAAACACTCTGTGTAGCTTTAAGGACTTGTTCAAACTGGAATGTGGTGTGGGAAACTTGTGTTCCATGAGTGTTTTTCCGCACTGCATTCATAATGCACTGGGTGTGTAATCTGCTGTGGGTGTCAATAGATTCCTAGTGATACCCCAAAGGCATATCACAAATGCAGTGCGTTTTCCTGCACCTGGTTGCAGTGTGTTTTTAAAAGTAGTGCATGCACTACTTTTTGGTGCAATCCAGTGCGATTTCAGACAGTCCGAATGAATGGGCTGAAAATCACATCACATTTTTTGTGTTACGGTGCTGAGTTACTTTAGCTGACAATTACGCAGTCATGCAACGCTGCACCCAAATTAAATTTACGTCATTTTTTTCCCAAGAATCGAGCTTTCGGTGATATTTAATTGCCTGTACGTTTTTTTTATGCGCTATTAAACATGTTCAGTTAAAAAATGTAAAAAATCAAATTTTGTCATAAATTTACGCCAAAATGTATTCTGCTACACGTCTTTGCTAAAAAAAAATCCCAATAAATGTAAAGGAAATGGTTTATGCGAAAGCTTTAGTGTTTACAAATAGCGGTATAGATACTGGAATTTTTTTTTTGCACTAGTAATGGCGGCGATCAGCAGGTCATAGCGGGACTATGGCGGGCATTTTGACACTGGGGGGAACTGACTTGGTGTCACTGATATCCCCAGTGACTCCAATACAGTAATCAGTGCTAAAAAAAAGCACTGACACTGTACTAATGGTACTGGGCAGGAAGGGGTTAACATGAGGGGTGATCAAAGGGTTAACTGTGTGCTGGGAATGTTTTACTAGGGGGCAGTGTCTGTGTGCTTTACTGTAAGCACACCGCTTTGGATGGCTGTGCTGTGCACAGCCATCCAAAGCAGTGTGCCCGAACTGACAGGGAGGAGAACTGTTAGTAAACAAAACAGTTCTCCTCCCTGTCGGAGATCATCGGAAATCACCTGGTGTTGGAGAGCAATCACCGGTCGGGACCCGGTGATTTACTGCTGCTGCCGCGAATGGCGGTGCGGGTAGGGCGCGTGCGTGCGCCCCCTACCCGGAAATGAAAAATCACGTATATATACGTGATTTTGCACACCCGTGCTGTCCTGTAGCAGTATATCTGCTATGGGGCTGACGGGAAGCGGTTAAAGTGTTTTAAAAAATGAGGGTTTAATATTACTTTGACCATTGCTAACCAACATACATATTAAAATGTCCAGTACGCAGATGATTGTACAAGGAGCATGGCTGCAGCTTCTGTCTTGATCTTGGTATTGTTTTTTTCAGCAATCATCTGTAAAGCCACCCAATGTGTTTTACAGTCCTGAAAACCACCCCCCTCCTGCTGCTGCCCATTCCTGAGCCCACTCCTCCAGGGAGCCCAGGACTGCGGTAAACTGCCAGGATGGCTTCCCACAGAGGGGAGGAACATCCATTCCCCGATCTCCTCTAAGATGAATGAACCTGGAAGGGATGATAACACCGTGTAAAAAAATACATTTAAATAAAATAAATAAAAATAATTAAAAAAATTGTAAAGCATCCCTTTCCCTCTGAGCAGACATGCACTTTAAACATGTTTAAATGATGAGTGCACCATACGTGTAAGATAGCACCATGAACGCTGGAGTGAGAGCAATAATTCTAGGGCCCTAACTCACAATTAACTCGAAACTGATAGTCTGTAAAGGTTTTTAAATTGGTTCTAAAGTCAAAAGGTTTTTTACCCTAACGCATTACCTGCATTAAGGTAAAAAAAAACTTCAACTTGCTGTTCATTCCCCAACCCCCAAATACTTTCCTGAGTCCTCTCTTCCTCTTTTCAAGGACAGACCAATAGCAGCAGGAGGAGATAGCAGTGAGGCCAAGCCTCATGTGTGTCTATGGATGCACACAGCCTGGCTTGGAAGTGTGCCTGCACCCACATGTGCCCTCATAGCACATGGCTTGCTATGGAAGCACACTCAGGAGAGGAGGTGCAGACAGCATCTGCAGGATACTCCAAAAGAGGAGGTAAAAGGCCACTCTTTGCAAAACCCTTGCACAGAGCAGGTAAGTATAAACCTCTTTCTTTTATATTAGGTAAAAACCACTTTAGCACCACTTTAAGACGTTGCCTATGGCCAATTGTAGGTACCGTAGTTTGTCACCATTTCACAGGCATGTGCAATTCTAATCTTGACATGTTTGGTATCTATTTGTTCAATGCAATATCAACTTTTATATTTTACAAAAAGTGGGTATTATATTGAGTTTGTGTGCACTAAATTTAATTTAACTATTTTTTCCTGAAAGTTGGCATTTGATAAACAGCTCTGCAAATATCAAGGGACATAAGAAATTGCAACGGCCCCCATTTTATCAGATCTCCTCTGCTTTCAGAAAATATATAATGCTTGCGGGTTCTAAGTAAATTTCTAGCAAAAAAATTCTGATTTTATGGGAAAAATTTTAAAATTGCCACAGACAGTAAGTGGTTGATGTAACAATAAGGACCATGAATTTATGCGGCAGAAATGCCTCCTATCTTGTGTATTTATTCATGTACCATGAAATTTCCTGCGGCCGAGTTTTGGAAAAGGTGCAGGCACTTTTTTTGTGGGAAACACAGGCACAGCAGCCCATTCAAATGAATAGGATGCTGTGTTCATGCAAATGCAGGCCACCAACCCTCTGAAGTGTGAACCTATCCTTAGTGCCCCTGAACGCTGCATGAAAATACATGCATAAACACCTGCTTGTGTACGATCACGTTAGATGACCTACAGCTATGTTCATGGGTATAAAAAAAACCCACCAGATGCCTCTAAAACAGCATTTTTTACACTTGTGTGCTTAAAGCCTAAGTGTGCATCACTCAATAAAAATGTAAACAATAGATTAAAAACATTACCTGCTTAGCGGCCACCCCCCATCACATACATTTACTGCAGCAGGGACGGCCATTGTGTGCTGGTTCACTTATCTGGGTCCCGGCAGATGATTGATTGCCGGGACCCGCTGATGGGCTCCGTGATTCAGGGAAGAAAGCTCTGTGTTGGTTAACTACACAGAGCTCTGTATAATGCAATAAATAATTTGCGCTAGTAAATATATATATATATATAAATAATAAAAAAGTTCAAATCGTAAGTCCAAAATAAGAATGCCAATACCACAAAAAAATGTGCAAAAAAACTTTTGTGCAAAAAAAGTGTCTAAATATGAAAAAACACCACCAAAGAACCTTGATAATATGATGGCAGGTCATCCATAGATATATCTTCAGGAAACGAAATTCTGCAGAACACCGATCCTCATAGATCAAATAACAAAATGAAAGAAGCTTTTCAAATTATCGGAAATCCACTTCTCCAAAAGAAAGAAAGAAACCACCTTCAATCGTATCCAAGGAGGAAGATGCCAGGCACTCGAGAAAAACAGAGAGACTTCATGGTGCAATATTATAAAAGCCAATTCCTTTATTAGGTACTCATTGCACTTACTCAGGAGGTGTCCCAGCCGACACCAGCATCAACAGCATAGCAGCAATCACATAAAACGAGCCTAGCTACTCAGCACATGCGCAGTAGCTTGCAGCCAAACGTAATGACGTCACATCAATCAAGCTCCGCCCTACGCATTTCGTCATCGACGTCCTCACGGAGCGGACGCTCCGTGAGGACGTCGATGACGAAACTTTTTTTTAACAAAGCCATGTAACATAATACATTTTGACCTAAATTCATAAAGAAATTAGATTTTTTAAATTTTTTATTGGATATGTTTTATAGCAGAAAGTAAAAAATATTTTTTACTTTAGCTGACAATTGCGCTGTCATGCAACGCTGCACCCAATAGAAATTTACGTCCTTTTTTTCCCACAAATTGAGCTTTTGGTGGTATTTGATTGCCTGTGCGTTTTTGTTATTTTTTGCGCTATAAAAAAAAGACTGACAATTTTGAGAAAAAAAACAAAATTTTTTACTTTTTGCTATTAAACATGTTCAGTAAAAATTTTAAAAATCAAATTACGTCATAACTTTACGCCAACATGTATTCTGTGACATGTCTTTGCTAACAAAAATCTCAATATGAGTAAATTAAATGGTTTACGTGAAAGTTTTAGTGTTTACAAATGGCGGTATAGATACTGGAATTTTTTCACAGTTCCACTATAAGTCGCTGATCACCGCCATTACTAGTATAAAAAAAATAAATAATAATGACTTTAATGCAAACCAAGTAATATACACTTATTGTTTTTTTTTAACAAAGCCATGTAACACAATACATTTTGACCTAAATTCATAAAGAGTTAGATTTTTTTAAATTTTTTATTGGATATGTTTTATAGCAGAAAGTAAAAAATATTTTTTACTTTAGCTGACAATTGCGCTGTCATGCAACGCTGCACCCAAATGAAATTTACATGCTTTTTTTCCCACAAATTGAGCTTTTGGTGGTATTTGATTGCCTGTGCGTTTTTGTTATTTTTTGCGCTATAAAAAAAAAGACTGACAATTTTGAGAAAAAAAACATTTTTTACTTTTTGCTATTAAACAAGTTCAGTAAAAATTTAAAAAATCAAATTTCGTCATAAATTTATGCCAAAATGTATTCTGCGCACATGTCTTTATTAAATGGTTTACGTGAAAGTTTTAGTGTTTACAAATGGCGGTATAGATACTGGAATTTTTTCACAGTTCCACTATAAGTCGCTGATCACCGCCATTACTAGTATAAAAAAAATAAATAATAATGACTTTAATGCAAACCAAGTAATATACACTTATTGTTTTTTTTTAACAAAGCCATGTAACACAATACATTTTGACCTAAATTCATAAAGAGTTAGATTTTTTAAAATTTTTTATTGGATATGTTTTATAGCAGAAAGTAAGAAATGTTTTTGTTTTTTTTTTGTTTATATTATAAAAAATAAAACAAACCCAGTGCTGATCAGCTCTGAAAGAAAACACTCTATGTGTGAAAAAAATATATAAATGTCATTTACATACAGTGTTGCATGCATGACCGAGCAATTGTCAGTTAAATTAGCTCTGTGCTCAATAGCAAAATATGGTCTGGTTATGAAGGGGGTAAAACCTTCAGTAGTGCAAGTGCTTAGAGTAGAAAAACATAAAGAAATATTAAATATGCCATGGTACTGCCTCCTCTTGCACTTCTGTCTAGGCACTGGTCCACAATTTCCTCCCAGTAAATAGCGAATGTTACAAAGAACTCACATACTGTATCTCTGAACGGCTCGTGCTTTTTTGCAACATTGATCAGCTTTATGTGTGAGTTATTGGAGAGATAAGTTCTACCTCGCTAGGCTCAAGGAATATTTCCTGTAAAAGTAATCATTTGTACACTGGCATCTCTCAACCAGCGTCTACATAAAATATTGAAATATTCTTTCCCCTTGTCAGTTCTCATTTGTCTTCATGGCTGCTTAAACAACACAGCTTGGCAGCAAACTTCTTTTGCTCAGTGTTTAGTCTAAAAACATGCCTTGGCTTTAAATTCATGTAATGCTCGATTGCGAGTGTACGCATGCACACATTGTTTTATTACTATGGAACTGAGATTTCTCACTTCCGTTATACATGAAGGCAAGCTGCGTTACAATGAAGTCAGAGAGCAGACAATATTACAGAAAAGGATTTCGCCTGTTTCTTGTGTGCTTTATACTACGGAACACTACATACAAAGATATTGTGAACTTGTCTAAATGGTATTCAATATGTAGAGAATATTTAGGACCCATTTTTAAATGTGAAATGTGTAAATATATGTTAAAGGTGTAAAAACATTAAAGCGGAGTTCCACCCAAAAGGGGAAGTTCCGCTTTAAAGATTGGTCCCCCGCTCCCCATTAAGGATTGGCACCTTTGGGGAGCCGGGGGGGGAACAGGTATCTGAATTTGACAGGTATCCGCTCCCACTTCTGCTGCGATTGCCTAGGCAATCGGAAACGGAAGGTGTCCTCCTACCCTCCCTTCCCGAAGTCTTGTGGGACACGTGACAGGTCCCTGAAGATGACGGGGCCATTCAGGAAGTGCAGCGGTACTCGCGCATACACATTGGGCGCCCGGCTCTGAAGCCGCAAGCTGTCACAGCCGGGTACCCACACTGAAGATGCTGGCACCTGGAATACACGACGGCCGGTGAAACGGGCTGCGGCGGGGGCACGGGTGGACTGACAACTCATGGGGGCCTCGGGCAATAGGGGATCATGGGGCCCCTGTGTCCTTGCCCAAACTCAAAAAAGCCTATGAAAAAGGTACCAGAGGCATCTCATGGGGCCCCCTACTGACCCCGGGCCCTCGGGCAGTGCCCGAGTTTCCAAATGGTCAGTCTGCCCCTGGGCGGGGGCAACGCGGGATCGTGGGACAGGTGAGTGGCTGTTTTTTAAAAGTCAGCAGCAACAATAGATTCCCCACCAGCCACAATAGACTTCACCATCAACGGCAGACACCCTGTAACAATAGATTTCTCAGCAGACATTAGATCCCCAGGCAGTCAGCAACAATAGACCTTCCAGCACCCCTTGTCAATACATACTTTCAGTGCTGGAGGTGTTGGAAATGCGTTCCCCACGTTCCTGCTGAAAAAAGCCTTGCTTTAAATACAGGTCCAGCAGAGGACCAAACTCTGCCTTACAATGCAAAAAACTAAAAAATTGTTCAGGTGGGGCTGCATTTTATAATACACTTTCACCCTTTCTCCAAGCACTGCTCCTTAACTGTACTGAGATGGGCTTAACCCCAGTCATGGTTTGTGACTTTTGGTAACTTTGTTATGTCTATTTATCTTTGGCAGGCAATGCTGTGTAGGAACAGAACTGGTTGACTGGCTGATCCAGCAGAGCTCCTGTGTTCATTCCCGGACACAAGCCGTGGGCATGTGGCAAGTCCTATTGGAGGAGGGAGTTCTCAACCATGGTAAATGCAGCATCATCACAGTTTGGGTATCATACATCACTCAGCCAAGCTTGGTTAAAGTGACACAAAACACACACTGTTTAAATTACATTGTCCCTTCTCCTTCTGTATGTGGATTATAGCTCTGTAATTATTTTAATTAAAAAAATATATACTGTAAGTACCTTTTTCCTAATCGACATACAGCTGTCACATGACCCAGCTCTTTCCCAGCCTGTCTGCAGGGAAACATAAGCAGGAGGAGAGTGTAGCCTTCTGCTGCTGGTCACATGTTCAACAGTAAAAAAAGCAGTCTTTGGGACACAGGCTAAAAATAAATAGATAATATCAATAAACTGTTTTAAATAATCGTACAAATATATATTTGAAATATATTGTTTATTATTTTGTAGAAATAACATGGTGTGGGTGGAGTTCCTCCAGTCACAGGATGTGACACGCCCCTCCAGCCTGTGTCTGAGAATAGCAGGGAGGTGAAGCAACCATTAATCTCCATGTAATATCCTGCCCCTATTGTATTTAGCTGGTTAGTGGGCATGGAGGAGGAGGGAGGGGGTGGGGGAGGGGGTGGGCTGTCATTTACCACTGTGTATACACCAACATGTGTGACTCTATAATCACATGGGCTGCCCAGATGTGATAGGGAGAAAATGCTCAGCATTGAAACTCACTGAAAACCCATATGGAAGAAAAATATATTTGAAATATATTTTAAAAATATTCTTCCCAAATATATTGCCATATATTTTTTTTGCAATATTTAATATATTTTTTTAAATATATTTTTCAGATTTTTTTTAACATATAAAAAAGTCATTTTAACATATATTTTTACATATATTTGTAAATGCATTCCAACAATGTAGATTTGTATTTTTAAAGACATACAGTATATTTGAAACGTATTTAAAAAAATATTTTTAATATATTCTGTAATAAAAATGCATTTCAACGTGCAGTGTATATATATATATATATATATATATATATATATATAGAGACAGAGAGAGAGAATATGGCCAAAATTGTAGTATTTCAAATATATTTTTCTTCCATGTGGGAACTGAGCATGTGCACAGTTGCCTCTACAGCTGCAAAATCCCTAGCTGAATTGGGGACACAAACAGAAGGTGCAGATAGAGAGCAACAGGATCAATGAAGTTTTTTGCAGAATACAGAAAACAAATCTCATAGCGACTGAGTGAATATTAACAGCATGCAATACAGCATTTATTGATAGATTTTTTTTTATGATGTGGATTTAGTGACACTTTAAAGGAAAACTGTACTCATCAAGTATGGAGGCTGCCAATAATGACCATTTCTGTCTGGCTGTTATGCTGAATCAGTGATCTCAGTTCTTTCTTATGGTGGCCATACATGCTTTGGTAAATGATTGATTTTTTTCCAATCTTTCTATAGTCAACAACCCATTCAATCCACAAGTGAGTGGATATCAATTGATAGTTAATAAAGTGGAACTACACTGCATCTGCTGTGACAGCATGAAGAAAGTGAAGCCAGTAACTGGCAACTGTATTTACCCGGTGATCTGCTGTGTCATTGGATACAGTTGATCACCTGGTAAAAAGCCACTGTGATTGGCCTTTTACCACATCATGTGATCAGCTGTGTCCGTAAGACACAGCATTCACAGAGATCGCCGGGTGCACACTGCATATGACGCCCTCCCAGAAATTCTATAGCGCGGTTAAAGTGGGTAAAGTATAACTAAAGGCAAAACTTTTTTTATTGGACAGAGTGGAGAGGGATTAGAACCCCTGTCAGTTTTTACTGCTGTCTGTGCCCCGTTAAGTAGATTCATCTTCTCTATTTTTTACCCTTATCATTGAAAGTAAAAGAAAAGCTTACATTTTGTAAGTAATAGAGGCTAAATCTTCCAATGGGGACGCTAGTTCTGGAGACCTGGGGGTCATCAAGGATTTCCCTTAATTTGTAGGGATTTCCTCTCACTTCCTGTTTGGCTATGGGAAATCTACGCAGTGGGCAGGGGTGGACTGACAACTTATGGGGCCCCCGGGCAATACGGGATCATGGGGCCCCTGTGTCCTTGCCCAAACTCAAAAAAGCCTATGAAAAAGGTACCAGGGGCATCTCATGGGGCCCCCTACTGACCCCGGGCCCTTGGGCAGTGCCTGAGTTTCCAAAAGGTCAGTCCACCCTTGGACCCCTTTGTCCTTGTCCAAACTCAAAAAAGCCTATGAAAAAGGTACCAGGGGCATCTCATAGGGCCCCCTACTGACCCCGGGCCCTCGGGCAGTGCCTGAGTTTCCAAATGGTCAGTCCGCTCCTGGCAGTGGGACATAGATGGTGAAACTAAATCTGACGGGTTATAACCGTCCCCCGCTCTATCCAAAATGAAAAAAAGGTTTTACCTATAGTTCTACTTTAAGTTACTGACCTGAAAAACGTATGCAAACCAAAGGTTGTGTCTTCACTCTGGCTTTCCAATCTGCATTGTTTTGGGTGACTCTGAAATACAATAATATGAACAATTCCTTTTATCTACATAGTAAAAACATTAATTCCTTAACTTTAACAGATTCATTTTCATGTGGTTGAACTTGGAGTGAACTTTTTTGTCATTGTTGCAGTGCTTCAAATGTTTGCTATATGTGACTAAACTATGCCCTCTGCTGGCTAAGATAGTTATCTGATGTTTTACACATGTTCCAAGATTGTGCTGTATTTTGATACCATGAAATTATAACAGTTGTCAAATCTTCCAGATCTTTAGGTCAGTCACTGCTTTCATGAATTTGTCCATGGAAGTCTTAATGACATTAACATTAATCAGTTTCACAATAAGATCCCTGTTTTGTAGAACATTTTGCAAGAAAAAAAAGTGTCATAGGTCTGTTAATATAATTAGCAAAATAATACATTATAATCCCTTAATAAAGTAAAGAAAACACATGCTTTCATTGCCTGGCCTTCATTGCAATTCAATGGGGTTGATTTACTAAAGGCAAATAGACTGTGCACTTTGCAAGTGTAGTTGCTCTTATTTTTCTCCAGAGTTTAGTGATCATGGTCAGTTCTGCTGACTTTCATCATCCAATCATGTGGAAGCAAAAATGCTGTTTTTTAATTTTCTTTGCACCTGATTGGGTATTCTTTACATAGTAAAGCTTCACCATATTCACTAAGCTCTGGGGGAGTTAGTGCAACTGCACTTGCAAAGTGCGCAGTGTATTTTCCCTTAGTAAATCAACCCTACAGGCTTTAATAATGACCTGAAAGTATGCACAGATAAGAGATCTGACGACACTCTGACTTTTTAATCTGTATTGCTTGTTGAAGATCTGTGATTCAAAAAGTAGTGAAGTCATTGGATAAGCATGATAGTCCTGGAACTAGAATTTTCAATATTAGTCCTTTTTATTTTATTAAAATGCAATATCCTCAGAAGGGATTTGCCATCCTCTAATTTCATGATTTGGCACTGTGACTTTCCAGAGTTGGAGGAGTGAGTTCAGTTCAATTCCCAGAGACTAGATATTTGAACCATGTAAGGCTTTCTTTGTTATCAGTCATCATTTTGTTAACCCTGCCTCTTAACTGTTTAGTTGACCAAGAATATTACTTCCAAGACAAGTACCTGTTTTATCGGTTCTTGGATGATGAACACGATGATGTGCCTATGCCAACCGATGAAGAGAAACGTGAAAGTGAGGAGGAGCTCCAAGAAACCTTACTTCTGTTGTCCCAGATAGGACCCGATGCTCACATGAGAATGATCCTTCGAAAACCGTAATTTATTTTCTGTACTTAATCCTAACATTACTTTTTATGTAGCCGATGTCCATTCTCAGCATTGGTCCAGCGTGTATGTGCAGACCACTATTCCCAAGACAAGGAAGCTAGAACCAGAGCATTTTCTTGATGCTGACTTAAAATAATCGCAACAAGCTGTAGGTAGAGACCAACTTTGTGTAATGGTAACTCTTTCCCCGGATAGAGCCATTATGTTTGGCTTGTCCACTAATCTGTTTATCAGTAGGGAAAACAGCTCACTCTTACATTTGGATGTTTTGTTTTCACTACTGTTGATAGAACATACTCCCTTTATCCTACTATTGAAAGAACATACTCCCTTCATCCTACTGTTGATACAACATAAAGATACTCCCTTCATCCTACTATTGATAGAACATACTCCCTTCATCCTACTATTGATAGAACATACTCCCTTCATCCTACTGTTGATAGAACATACTCCCTTCATCCTACTATTGATAGAACATACTCCCTTCATCCTACTGTTGATAGAACATACTCCCTTCATTCTACTGTTGATAGAACATACTCCCTTCATCCTACTATTGAAAGAACATACTCCCTTCATCCTACTGTTGATAGAACATAAAGATACTCCCTTCATCCTACTATTGAAAGAACATACTCCCTTCATCCTACTGTTGATACAACATAAAGATACTCCCTTCATCCTACTATTGATAGAACATACTCCCTTCATCCTACTATTGATAGAACATACTCCCTTCATCCTACTATTGATAGAACATACTCCCTTCCTCCTAGTATTGATAGAACATACTCCCTTCATCCTACTATTGATAGAACATACTCCCTTCATCCTACTATTGATAGAACATACTCCCTTCATCCTACTGTTGATAGAACATACTCCCTTCATCCTACTATTGAAAGAACATACTCCCTTCATTCTACTGTTGATAGAACATACTCCCTTCATTCTACTGTTGATAGAACATACTCCCTTCATCCTACTATTGAAAGAACATACTCCCTTCATCCTACTGTTGATAGAACATAAAGATACTCCCTTCATCCTACTATTGATAGAACATACTCCCTTCATCCTACTATTGATAGAACATACTCCCTTCATCCTACTATTGATAGAACATACTCCCTTCATCCTAGTATTGATAGAACATACTCCATTCATCCTACTATTGATAGAACATACTCCCTTCATCCTACTATTGATAGAACATACTCCCTTCATCCTACTGTTGATAGAACATACTCCCTTCATTCTACTGTTGATAGAACAAACTCCCTTCATCCTACTATTGAAAGAACATACTCCCTTCATCCTACTGTTGATAGAACATAAAGATACTCCCTTCATCCAACTATTGAAAGAACATACTCCCTTCATCCTACTGTTGATAGAACATAAAGATACTCCCTTCATCCTACTATTGATAGAACATACTCCCTTCATCCTACTATTGATAGAACATACTCCCTTCATCCTACTATTGATAGAACATACTCCCTTCATCCTAGTATTGATAGAACATACTCCCTTCATCCTACTATTGATAGAACATCCTTCATCCTACTATTGATAGAACATACTCCCTTCATCCTACTGTTGATAGAACATACTCCCTTCATCCTACTATTGAAAGAACATACTCCCTTCATTCTACTGTTGATAGAACATACTCCCTTCATTCTACTGTTGATAGAACATACTCCCTTCATCCTACTATTGAAAGAACATACTCCCTTCATCCTACTGTTGATAGAACATAAAGATACTCTCTTCATCCTACTATTAATAGAACATACTCCCTTCATCCTACTATTGATAGAACATACTCCCTTCATCCTACTATTGATAGAACATACTCCCTTCCTCCTAGTATTGATAGAACATACTCCCTTCATCCTACTATTGATAGAACATACTCCCTTCATCCTACTATTGATAGAACATACTCCCTTCATCCTACTATTGATAGAACATACTCCCTTCATCCTACTGTTGATAGAACATACTCCATTCATCCTACTATTGATAGAACATACTCCCTTCATCCTACTGTTGATAGAACATAAAGATACTCCCTTCATCCTACTATTGATAGAACATACTCCCTTCATCCTACTATTGATAGAACATACTCCCTTCATCCTACTGTTGATAGAACATACTCCCTTCATCCTACTGTTGATAGAACATACTCCCTTCATTCTACTGTTGATATAACATACTCCCTTCATCCTAATATTGAAAGAACATACTCCCTTCATCCTACTGTTGATAGAACATAAAGATACTCCCTTCATCCTACTATTGAAAGTACATACTCCCTTCATCCTACTGTTGATAGAACATAAAGATACTCTCTTCATCCTACTATTGATAGAACATACTCCCTTCATCCTACTATTGATAGAACATACTCCCTTCATCCTACTATTGATAGAACATACTCCCTTCATCCTAGTATTGATAGAACATACTCCCTTCATCCTACTATTGATAGAACATACTCCATTCATCCTACTGTTGATAGAACATACGCCCTTCATTCTATTGTTGATAGAACATACTCCCTTCATTCTACTGTTGATAGAACATACTCCCTTCATCCTACTATTGAAAGAACATACTCCCTTCATCCTACTGTTGATAGAACATAAAGATACTCTCTTCATCCTACTATTGATAGAACATACTCCCTTCATCCTACTATTGATAGAACATAAAGATACTCCCTTCATCCTACTATTGATAGAACATACTCCCTTCGTCCTAGTATTGATAGAACATACTCCCTTCATCCTACTATTGATAGAACATACTCCCTTCATCCTACTGTTGATAGAACATACTCCCTTCATTCTACTGTTGATAGAACATACTCCCTTCATTCTACTGTTGATAGAACATACTCCCTTCATCCTACTATTGAAAGTACATATTCCCTTCATCCTACTGTTGATAGAACATAAAGATACTCTCTTCATCCTACTATTGATAGAACATACTCCCTTCATCCTACTATTGATAGAACATACTCCCTTCATCCTACTATTGATAGAACATACTCCCTTCATCCTACTATTGATAGAACATACTCCCTTCCTCCTAGTATTGATAGAACATACTCCCTTCATCCTACTATTGATAGAACATACTCCCTTCATCCTACTATTGATAGAACATACTCCCTTCATCCTACTGTTGATAGAACATACTCCCTTCATCCTACTATTGAAAGAACATACTCCCTTCATTCTACTGTTGATAGAACATACTCCCTTCATTCTACTGTTGATAGAACATACTCCCTTCATCCTACTATTGATAGAACATACTCCCTTCATCCTACTGTTGATAGAACATAAAGATATTCTCTTCATCCTACTATTGATAGAACATACTCCCTTCATCCTACTGTTGATAGAACATAAAGATATTCTCTTCATCCTACTATTGATAGAACATACTCCCTTCATCCTACTATTGAAAGAACATACTCCCTTCATCCTACTGTTGATACAACATAAATATACTCCCTTCGTCCTACTATTGATAGAACATACTCCCTTCATCCTACTATTGATAGAACATACTCTCTTCATCCTACTGTTGATAGAACATACTCCCTTCATCCTACTATTGATAGAACATACTCCCTTCATCCTACTGTTGATAGAACATAAAGATACTCCCTTCATCCTAGTATTGATAGAACATACTCCCTTCATCCTACTATTGATAGAACATACTCCCTTCATCCTACTGTTGATAGAACATACTCCCTTCATCCTACTGTTGATAGAACATACTCCCTTCATTCTACTGTTGATAGAACATACTCCCTTCATCCTACTATTGAAAGAACATACTCCCTTCATCCTACTGTTGATAGAACATAAAGACACTCCCTTCATCCTACTATTGAAAGAACATACTCCCTTCATCCTACTGTTGATAGAACATAAAGATACTCCCTTCATCCTACTATTGATAGAACATACTCCCTTCATCCTACTATTGATAGAACATACTCCCTTCATCCTACCATTGATAGAACATACTCCCTTCATCCTAGTATTGATAGAACATACTCCCTTCATCCTACTATTGATAGAACATACTCCCTTCATCCTACTATTGATAGAACATACTCTGTTCATCCTACTGTTGATAGAACATACTCCCTTCATCCTACTATTGAAAGAACATACTCCCTTCATTCTACTGTTGATAGAACATACTCCCTTCATTCTACTGTTGATAGAACATACTCCCTTCATCCTACTATTGAAAGAACATACTCCCTTCATCCTACTGTTGATAGAACATAAAGATACTCTCTTCATCCTACTATTGATAGAACATACTCCCTTCATCCTAATATTGATAGAACATACTCCCTTCCTCCTAGTATTGATAGAACATACTCCCTTCATCCTACTATTGATAGAACATACTCCCTTCATCCTACTATTGATAGAACATACTCCCTTCATCCTACTATTGATAGAACATACTCCCTTCATCCTACTGTTGATAGAACATACTCCCTTCATCCTACTATTGATAGAACATACTCCCTTCATCCTACTGTTGATAGAACATAAAGATACTCCCTTCATCCTACTATTGATAGAACATACTCCCTTCATCCTACTATTGATAGAACATACTCCCTTCATCCTACTGTTGATAGAACATACTCCCTTCATCCTACTGTTGATAGAACATACTCCCTTCATTCTACTGTTGATAGAACAAACTCCCTTCATCCTACTATTGAAAGAACATACTCCCTTCATCCTACTGTTGATAGAACATAAAGATACTCCCTTCATCCTACTATTGAAAGAACATACTCCCTTCATCCTACTGTTGATAGAACATAAAGATACTCCCTTCATCCTACTATTGATAGAACATACTCCCTTCATCCTAGTATTGATAGAACATACTCCCTTCATCCTACTATTGATAGAACATACTCCCTTCATCCTAGTATTGATAGAACATACTCCCTTCATCCTACTATTGATAGAACATACTCCCTTCATCCTACTATTGATAGAACATACTCCCTTCATCCTACTATTGATAGAACATACTCCCTTCATCCTAGTATTGATAGAACATACTCCCTTCATCCTACTATTGATAGAACATACTCCCTTCATCCTACTATTGATAGAACATACTCCCTTCATCCTACTGTTGATAGAACATACTCCCTTCATCCTACTATTGAAAGAACATACTCCCTTCATTCTACTGTTGATAGAACATACTCCCTTCATTCTACTGTTGATAGAACATACTCCCTTCATCCTACTATTGAAAGAACATACTCCCTTCATCCTACTGTTGATCGAACATAAAGATACTCTCTTCATCCTACTATTAATAGAACATACTCCCTTCATCCTACTATTGATAGAACATACTCCCTTCATCCTACTATTGATAGAACATACTCCCTTCATCCTACTATTGATAGAACATACTCCCTTCCTCCTAGTATTGATAGAACATACTCCCTTCATCCTACTATTGATAGAACATACTCCCTTCATCCTACTATTGATAGAACATACTCCCTTCATCCTACTATTGATAGAACATACTCCCTTCATCCTACTGTTGATAGAACATACTCCCTTCATCCTACTATTGATAGAACATACTCCCTTCATCCTACTGTTGATAGAACATAAAGATACTCCCTTCATCCTACTATTGATAGAACATACTCCCTTCATCCTACTATTGATAGAACATACTCCCTTCATCCTACTGTTGATAGAACATACTCCCTTCATCCTACTGTTGATAGAACATACTCCCTTCATTCTACTGTTGATATAACATACTCCCTTCATCCTACTATTGAAAGAACATACTCCCTTCATCCTACTGTTGATAGAACATAAAGATACTCCCTTCATCCTACTATTGAAAGAACATACTCCCTTCATCCTACTGTTGATAGAACATAAAGATACTCTCTTCATCCTACTATTGATAGAACATACTCCCTTCATCCTACTATTGATAGAACATACTCCCTTCATCCTACTATTGATAGAACATACTCCCTTCATCCTAGTATTGATAGAACATACTCCCTTCATCCTACTATTGATAGAACATACTCCCTTCATCCTACTGTTGATAGAACATACGCCCTTCATTCTACTGTTGATAGAACATACTCCCTTCATTCTACTGTTGATAGAACATACTCCCTTCATCCTACTATTGAAAGAACATACTCCCTTCATCCTACTGTTGATAGAACATAAAGATACTCTCTTCATCCTACTATTGATAGAACATACTCCCTTCATCCTACTATTGATAGAACATAAAGATACTCCCTTCATCCTACTATTGATAGAACATACTCCCTTCATCCTAGTATTGATAGAACATACTCCCTTCATCCTACTATTGAAAGAACATACTCCCTTCATCCTACTGTTGATAGAACATACGCCCTTCATTCTACTGTTGATAGAACATACTCCCTTCATTCTACTGTTGATAGAACATACTCCCTTCATCCTACTATTGAAAGTACATACTCCCTTCATCCTACTGTTGATAGAACATAAAGATACTCTCTTCATCCTACTATTGATAGAACATACTCCCTTCATCCTACTAATGATAGAACATAAAGATACTCCCTTCATCCTACTATTGATAGAACATACTCCCTTCATCCTAGTATTGATAGAACATACTCCCTTCATCCTACTATTGATAGAACATACTCCCTTCATCCTACTGTTGATAGAACATACGCCCTTCATTCTACTGTTGATAGAACATACTCCCTTCATTCTACTGTTGATAGAACATACTCCCTTCATCCTACTATTGAAAGTACATACTCCCTTCATCCTACTGTTGATAGAACATAAAGATACTCTCTTCATCCTACTATTGATAGAATATACTCCCTTCATCCTAGTATTGATAGAACATACTCCCTTCATCCTACTGTTGATAGAACATAAAGATACTCCCTTCAGCCTACTATTGATAGAACATACTCCCTTCATCCTAGTATTGATAGAACATACTCCCTTCATCCTACTGTTGATAGAACATACTCCCTTCATCCTACTGTTGATAGAACATACTCCCTTCATTCTACTGTTGATAGAACAAACTCCCTTCATCCTACTATTGAAAGAACATACTCCCTTCATCCTACTGTTGACAGAACATAAAGATACTCCCTTCATCCTACTATTGAAAGAACATACTCCCTTCATCCTACTGTTGATAGAACATAAAGATACTCCCTTCATCCTACTATTGATAGAACATACTCCCTTCATCCTACTATTGATAGAACATACTCCCTTCATCCTACTATTGATAGAACATACTCCCTTCATCTTAGTATTGATAGAACATACTCCCTTCATCCTACTATTGATAGAACATACTCACTTCATCCTACTATTGATAGAACATACTCCCTTCATCCTACTATTGATAGAACATACTCCCTTCATCCTAGTATTGATAGAACATACTCCCTTCATCCTACTATTGATAGAACATACTCCCTTCATCCTACTATTGATAGAACATACTCCCTTCATCCTACTGTTGATAGAACATACTCCCTTCATCCTACTATTGAAAGAACATACTCCCTTCATTCTACTGTTGATAGAACATACTCCCTTCATTCTACTGTTGATAGAACATACTCCCTTTATCCTACTATTGAAAGAACATACTCCCTTCATCCTACTGTTGATAGAACATAAAGATACTCTCTTCATCCTACTATTAATAGAATATACTCCCTTCATCCTACTATTGATAGAACATACTCCCTTCATCCTACTATTGATAGAACATACTCCCTTCCTCCTAGTATTGATAGAACATACTCCCTTCATCCTACTATTGATAGAACATACTCCCTTCATCCTACTATTGATAGAACATACTCCCTTCATCCTACTATTGATAGAACATACTCCCTTCATCCTACTGTTGATAGAACATACTCCCTTCATCCTACTATTGATAGAACATACTCCCTTCATCCTACCGTTGATAGAACATAAAGATACTCCCTTCATCCTACTATTGATAGAACATACTCCCTTCATCCTACTATTGATAGAACATACTCCCTTCATCCTACTGTTGATAGAACATACTCCCTTCATCCTACTGTTGATAGAACATACTCCCTTCATTCTACTGTTGATATAACATACTCCCTTCATCCTACTATTGAAAGAACATACTCCCTTCATTCTACTGTTGATAGAACATAAAGATACTCCCTTCATCCTGCTATTGAAAGAACATACTCCCTTCATCCTACTGTTGATAGAACATAAAGATACTCTCTTCATCCTACTATTGATAGAACATACTCCCTTCATCCTACTATTGATAGAACATACTCCCTTCATCCTACTATTGATAGAACATACTCCCTTCATCCTAGTATTGATAGAACATACTCCCTTCATCCTACTATTGATAGAACATACTCCCTTCATCCTACTGTTGATAGAACATACGCCCTTCATTCTACTGTTGATAGAACATACTCCCTTCATTCTACTGTTGATAGAACATACTCCCTTCATCCTACTATTGAAAGAACATACTCCCTTCATCCTACTGTTGATAGAACATAAAGATACTCTCTTCATCCTACTATTGATAGAACATACTCCCTTCATCCTACTATTGATAGAACATAAAGATACTCCCTTCATCCTACTATTGATAGAACATACTCCCTTCATCCTAGTATTGATAGAACATACTCCCTTCATCCTACTATTGAAAGAACATACTCCCTTCATCCTACTGTTGATAGAACATACGCCCTTCATTCTACTGTTTATAGAACATACTCCCTTCATTCTACTGTTGATAGAACATACTCCCTTCATCCTACTATTGAAAGTACATACTCCCTTCATCCTACTGTTGATAGAACATAAAGATACTCTCTTCATCCTACTATTGATAGAACATACTCCCTTCATCCTACTATTGATAGAACATAAAGATACTCCCTTCATCCTACTGTTGATAGAACATACTCCCTTCATCCTACTATTGAAAGAACATACTCCCTTCATTCTACTGTTGATAGAACATACTCCCTTCATTCTACTGTTGATAGAACATACTCCCTTCATCCTACTATTGAAAGAACATACTCCCTTCATCCTACTGTTGACAGAACATAAAGATACTTCCTTCATCCTACTATTGAAAGAACATACTCCCTTCATCCTACTGTTGATAGAACATAAAGATACTCCCTTCATCCTACTATTGATAGAACATACTCCCTTCATCCTACTATTGATAGAACATACTCCCTTCATCCTACTATTGATAGAACATACTCCCTTCATCCTAGTATTGATAGAACATACTCCCTTCGTCCTACTATTGATAGAACATACTCCCTTCATCCTACTATTGATAGAACATACTCTCTTCATCCTACTGTTGATAGAACATACTCCCTTCATCCTACTATTGATAGAACATACTCCCTTCATCCTACTGTTGATAGAACATAAAGATACTCCCTTCATCCTAGTATTGATAGAACATACTCCCTTCATCCTACTATTGATAGAACATACTCCCTTCATCCTACTGTTGATAGAACATACTCCCTTCATCCTACTGTTGATAGAACATACTCCCTTCATTCTACTGTTGATAGAACATACTCCCTTCATCCTACTATTGAAAGAACATACTCCCTTCATCCTACTGTTGATAGAACATAAAGACACTCCCTTCATCCTACTATTGAAAGAACATACTCCCTTCATCCTACTGTTGATAGAACATAAAGATACTCCCTTCATCCTACTATTGATAGAACATACTCCCTTCATCCTACTATTGATAGAACATACTCCCTTCATCCTACCATTGATAGAACATACTCCCTTCATCCTAGTATTGATAGAACATACTCCCTTCATCCTACTATTGATAGAACATACTCCCTTCATCCTACTATTGATAGAACATACTCTGTTCATCCTACTGTTGATAGAACATACTCCCTTCATCCTACTATTGAAAGAACATACTCCCTTCATTCTACTGTTGATAGAACATACTCCCTTCATTCTACTGTTGATAGAACATACTCCCTTCATCCTACTATTGAAAGAACATACTCCCTTCATCCTACTGTTGATAGAACATAAAGATACTCTCTTCATCCTACTATTGATAGAACATACTCCCTTCATCCTAATATTGATAGAACATACTCCCTTCATCCTACTATTGATAGAACATACTCCCTTCCTCCTAGTATTGATAGAACATTCTCCCTTCATCCTACTATTGATAGAACATACTCCCTTCATCCTACTATTGATAGAACATACTCCCTTCATCCTACTATTGATAGAACATACTCCCTTCATCCTACTGTTGATAGAACATACTCCCTTCATCCTACTATTGATAGAACATACTCCCTTCATCCTACTGTTGATAGAACATAAAGATACTCCCTTCATCCTACTATTGATAGAACATACTCCCTTCATCCTACTATTGATAGAACATACTCCCTTCATCCTACTGTTGATAGAACATACTCCCTTCATCCTACTGTTGATAGAACATACTCCCTTCATTCTACTGTTGATAGAACAAACTCCCTTCATCCTACTATTGAAAGAACATACTCCCTTCATCCTACTGTTGATAGAACATAAAGATACTCCCTTCATCCTACTATTGAAAGAACATACTCCCTTCATCCTACTGTTGATAGAACATAAAGATACTCCCTTCATCCTACTATTGATAGAACATACTCCCTTCATCCTAGTATTGATAGAACATACTCCCTTCATCCTACTATTGATAGAACATACTCCCTTCATCCTAGTATTGATAGAACATACTCCCTTCATCCTACTATTGATAGAACATACTCCCTTCATCCTACTATTGATAGAACATACTCCCTTCATCCTACTATTGATAGAACATACTCCCTTCATCCTAGTATTGATAGAACATACTCCCTTCATCCTACTATTGATAGAACATACTCCCTTCATCCTACTATTGATAGAACATACTCCCTTCATCCTACTGTTGATAGAACATACTCCCTTCATCCTACTATTGAAAGAACATACTCCCTTCATTCTACTGTTGATAGAACATACTCCCTTCATTCTACTGTTGATAGAACATACTCCCTTCATCCTACTATTGAAAGAACATACTCCCTTCATCCTACTGTTGATCGAACATAAAGATACTCTCTTCATCCTACTATTAATAGAACATACTCCCTTCATCCTACTATTGATAGAACATACTCCCTTCATCCTACTATTGATAGAACATACTCCCTTCATCCTACTATTGATAGAACATACTCCCTTCCTCCTAGTATTGATAGAACATACTCCCTTCATCCTACTATTGATAGAACATACTCCCTTCATCCTACTATTGATAGAACATACTCCCTTCATCCTACTATTGATAGAACATACTCCCTTCATCCTACTGTTGATAGAACATACTCCCTTCATCCTACTATTGATAGAACATACTCCCTTCATCCTACTGTTGATAGAACATAAAGATACTCCCTTCATCCTACTATTGATAGAACATACTCCCTTCATCCTACTATTGATAGAACATACTCCCTTCATCTTACTGTTGATAGAACATACTCCCTTCATCCTACTGTTGATAGAACATACTCCCTTCATTCTACTGTTGATATAACATACTCCCTTCATCCTACTATTGAAAGAACATACTCCCTTCATCCTACTGTTGATAGAACATAAAGATACTCCCTTCATCCTACTATTGAAAGAACATACTCCCTTCATCCTACTGTTGATAGAACATAAAGATACTCTCTTCATCCTACTATTGATAGAACATACTCCCTTCATCCTACTATTGATAGAACATACTCCCTTCATCCTACTATTGATAGAACATACTCCCTTCATCCTAGTATTGATAGAACATACTCCCTTCATCCTACTATTGATAGAACATACTCCCTTCATCCTACTGTTGATAGAACATACGCCCTTCATTCTACTGTTGATAGAACATACTCCCTTCATTCTACTGTTGATAGAACATACTCCCTTCATCCTACTATTGAAAGAACATACTCCCTTCATCCTACTGTTGATAGAACATAAAGATACTCTCTTCATCCTACTATTGATAGAACATACTCCCTTCATCCTACTATTGATAGAACATAAAGATACTCCCTTCATCCTACTATTGATAGAACATACTCCCTTCATCCTAGTATTGATAGAACATACTCCCTTCATCCTACTATTGAAAGAACATACTCCCTTCATCCTACTGTTGATAGAACATACGCCCTTCATTCTACTGTTGATAGAACATACTCCCTTCATTCTACTGTTGATAGAACATACTCCCTTCATCCTACTATTGAAAGTACATACTCCCTTCATCCTACTGTTGATAGAACATAAAGATACTCTCTTCATCCTACTATTGATAGAACATACTCCCTTCATCCTACTAATGATAGAACATAAAGATACTCCCTTCATCCTACTATTGATAGAACATACTCCCTTCATCCTAGTATTGATAGAACATACTCCCTTCATCCTACTATTGATAGAACATACTCCCTTCATCCTACTGTTGATAGAACATACGCCCTTCATTCTACTGTTGATAGAACATACTCCCTTCATTCTACTGTTGATAGAACATACTCCCTTCATCCTACTATTGAAAGTACATACTCCCTTCATCCTACTGTTGATAGAACATAAAGATACTCTCTTCATCCTACTATTGATAGAATATACTCCCTTCATCCTAGTATTGATAGAACATACTCCCTTCATCCTACTGTTGATAGAACATAAAGATACTCCCTTCAGCCTACTATTGATAGAACATACTCCCTTCATCCTAGTATTGATAGAACATACTCCCTTCATCCTACTGTTGATAGAACATACTCCCTTCATCCTACTGTTGATAGAACATACTCCCTTCATTCTACTGTTGATAGAACAAACTCCCTTCATCCTACTATTGAAAGAACATACTCCCTTCATCCTACTGTTGACAGAACATAAAGATACTCCCTTCATCCTACTATTGAAAGAACATACTCCCTTCATCCTACTGTTGATAGAACATAAAGATACTCCCTTCATCCTACTATTGATAGAACATACTCCCTTCATCCTACTATTGATAGAACATACTCCCTTCATCCTACTATTGATAGAACATACTCCCTTCATCTTAGTATTGATAGAACATACTCCCTTCATCCTACTATTGATAGAACATACTCCCTTCATCCTACTATTGATAGAACATACTCCCTTCATCCTACTATTGATAGAACATACTCCCTTCATCCTAGTATTGATAGAACATACTCCCTTCATCCTACTATTGATAGAACATACTCCCTTCATCCTACTATTGATAGAACATACTCCCTTCATCCTACTGTTGATAGAACATACTCCCTTCATCCTACTATTGAAAGAACATACTCCCTTCATTCTACTGTTGATAGAACATACTCCCTTCATTCTACTGTTGATAGAACATACTCCCTTTATCCTACTATTGAAAGAACATACTCCCTTCATCCTACTGTTGATAGAACATAAAGATACTCTCTTCATCCTACTATTAATAGAACATACTCCCTTCATCCTACTATTGATAGAACATACTCCCTTCATCCTACTATTGATAGAACATACTCCCTTCCTCCTAGTATTGATAGAACATACTCCCTTCATCCTACTATTGATAGAACATACTCCCTTCATCCTACTATTGATAGAACATACTCCCTTCATCCTACTATTGATAGAACATACTCCCTTCATCCTACTGTTGATAGAACATACTCCCTTCATCCTACTATTGATAGAACATACTCCCTTCATCCTACCGTTGATAGAACATAAAGATACTCCCTTCATCCTACTATTGATAGAACATACTCCCTTCATCCTACTATTGATAGAACATACTCCCTTCATCCTACTGTTGATAGAACATACTCCCTTCATCCTACTGTTGATAGAACATACTCCCTTCATTCTACTGTTGATATAACATACTCCCTTCATCCTACTATTGAAAGAACATACTCCCTTCATTCTACTGTTGATAGAACATAAAGATACTCCCTTCATCCTGCTATTGAAAGAACATACTCCCTTCATCCTACTGTTGATAGAACATAAAGATACTCTCTTCATCCTACTATTGATAGAACATACTCCCTTCATCCTACTATTGATAGAACATACTCCCTTCATCCTACTATTGATAGAACATACTCCCTTCATCCTAGTATTGATAGAACATACTCCCTTCATCCTACTATTGATAGAACATACTCCCTTCATCCTACTGTTGATAGAACATACGCCCTTCATTCTACTGTTGATAGAACATACTCCCTTCATTCTACTGTTGATAGAACATACTCCCTTCATCCTACTATTGAAAGAACATACTCCCTTCATCCTACTGTTGATAGAACATAAAGATACTCTCTTCATCCTACTATTGATAGAACATACTCCCTTCATCCTACTATTGATAGAACATAAAGATACTCCCTTCATCCTACTATTGATAGAACATACTCCCTTCATCCTAGTATTGATAGAACATACTCCCTTCATCCTACTATTGAAAGAACATACTCCCTTCATCCTACTGTTGATAGAACATACGCCCTTCATTCTACTGTTTATAGAACATACTCCCTTCATTCTACTGTTGATAGAACATACTCCCTTCATCCTACTATTGAAAGTACATACTCCCTTCATCCTACTGTTGATAGAACATAAAGATACTCTCTTCATCCTACTATTGATAGAACATACTCCCTTCATCCTACTATTGATAGAACATAAAGATACTCCCTTCATCCTACTGTTGATAGAACATACTCCCTTCATCCTACTATTGAAAGAACATACTCCCTTCATTCTACTGTTGATAGAACATACTCCCTTCATTCTACTGTTGATAGAACATACTCCCTTCATCCTACTATTGAAAGAACATACTCCCTTCATCCTACTGTTGACAGAACATAAAGATACTTCCTTCATCCTACTATTGAAAGAACATACTCCCTTCATCCTACTGTTGATAGAACATAAAGATACTCCCTTCATCCTACTATTGATAGAACATACTCCCTTCATCCTACTATTGATAGAACATACTCCCTTCATCCTACTATTGATAGAACATACTCCCTTCATCCTAGTATTGATAGAACATACTCCCTTCATCCTACTATTGATAGAACATACTCCCTTCATCCTACTATTGATAGAACATACTCCCTTCATCCTACTATTGATAGAACATACTCCCTTCATCCTAGTATTGATAGAACATACTCCCTTCATCCTACTATTGATAGAACATACTCCCTTCATCCTACTATTGATAGAACATACTCCCTTCATCCTACTGTTGATAGAACATACTCCCTTCATCCTACTATTGAAAGAACATACTCCCTTCATTCTACTGTTGATAGAACATACTCCCTTCATTCTACTGTTGATAGAACATACTCCCTTCATCCTACTATTGAAAGAACATACTCCCTTCATCCTACTGTTGATAGAACATAAAGATACTCTCTTCATCCTACTATTAATAGAACATACTCCCTTCATCCTACTATTGATAGAACATACTCCCTTCATCCTACTATTGATAGAACATACTCCCTTCCTCCTAGTATTGATAGAACATACTCCCTTCATCCTACTATTGATAGAACATACTCCCTTCATCCTACTATTGATAGAACATACTCCCTTCATCCTACTATTGATAGAACATACTCCCTTCATCCTACTGTTGATAGAACATACTCCCTTCATCCTACTATTGATAGAACATACTCCCTTCATCCTACTGTTGATAGAACATACTCCCTTCATCCTACTATTGATAGAACATACTCCCTTCATCCTAGTATTGATAGAACATACTCCCTTCATCCTACTATTGATAGAACATACTCCCTTCATCCTACTATTGATAGAACATACTCCCTTCATCCTACTATTGATAGAACATACTCCCTTCATCCTAGTATTGATAGAACATACTCCCTTCATCCTACTATTGATAGAACATACTCCCTTCATCCTACTATTGATAGAACATACTCCCTTCATCCTACTGTTGATAGAACATACTCCCTTCATCCTACTATTGAAAGAACATACTCCCTTCATTCTACTGTTGATAGAACATACTCCCTTCATTCTACTGTTGATAGAACATACTCCCTTCATCCTACTATTGAAAGAACATACTCCCTTCATCCTACTGTTGATAGAACATAAAGATACTCTCTTCATCCTACTATTAATAGAACATACTCCCTTCATCCTACTATTGATAGAACATACTCCCTTCATCCTACTATTGATAGAACATACTCCCTTCCTCCTAGTATTGATAGAACATACTCCCTTCATCCTACTATTGATAGAACATACTCCCTTCATCCTACTATTGATAGAACATACTCCCTTCATCCTACTATTGATAGAACATACTCCCTTCATCCTACTGTTGATAGAACATACTCCCTTCATCCTACTATTGATAGAACATACTCCCTTCATCCTACCGTTGATAGAACATAAAGATACTCCCTTCATCCTACTATTGATAGAACATACTCCCTTCATCCTACTATTGATAGAACATACTCCCTTCATCCTACTGTTGATAGAACATACTCCCTTCATCCTACTGTTGATAGAACATACTCCCTTCATTCTACTGTTGATATAACATACTCCCTTCATCCTACTATTGAAAGAACATACTCCCTTCATCCTACTGTTGATAGAACATAAAGATACTCCCTTCATCCTGCTATTGAAAGAACATACTCCCTTCATCCTACTGTTGATAGAACATAAAGATACTCTCTTCATCCTACTATTGATAGAACATACTCCCTTCATCCTACTATTGATAGAACATACTCCCTTCATCCTACTATTGATAGAACATACTCCCTTCATCCTAGTATTGATAGAACATACTCCCTTCATCCTACTATTGATAGAACATACTCCCTTCATCCTACTGTTGATAGAACATACGCCCTTCATTCTACTGTTGATAGAACATACTCCCTTCATTCTACTGTTGATAGAACATACTCCCTTCATCCTACTATTGAAAGAACATACTCCCTTCATCCTACTGTTGATAGAACATAAAGATACTCTCTTCATCCTACTATTGATAGAACATACTCCCTTCATCCTACTATTGATAGAACATAAAGATACTCCCTTCATCCTACTATTGATAGAACATACTCCCTTCATCCTAGTATTGATAGAACATACTCCCTTCATCCTACTATTGAAAGAACATACTCCCTTCATCCTACTGTTGATAGAACATACGCCCTTCATTCTACTGTTTATAGAACATACTCCCTTCATTCTACTGTTGATAGAACATACTCCCTTCATCCTACTATTGAAAGTACATACTCCCTTCATCCTACTGTTGATAGAACATAAAGATACTCTCTTCATCCTACTATTGATAGAACATACTCCCTTCATCCTACTATTGATAGAACATAAAGATACTCCCTTCATCCTACTGTTGATAGAACATACTCCCTTCATCCTACTATTGAAAGAACATACTCCCTTCATTCTACTGTTGATAGAACATACTCCCTTCATTCTACTGTTGATAGAACATACTCCCTTCATCCTACTATTGAAAGAACATACTCCCTTCATCCTACTGTTGATAGAACATAAAGATACTCTCTTCATCCTACTATTAATAGAACATACTCCCTTCATCCTACTATTGATAGAACATACTCCCTTCATCCTACTATTGATAGAACATACTCCCTTCCTCCTAGTATTGATAGAACATACTCCCTTCATCCTACTATTGATAGAACATACTCCCTTCATCCTACTATTGATAGAACATACTCCCTTCATCCTACTATTGATAGAACATACTCCCTTCATCCTACTGTTGATAGAACATACTCCCTTCATCCTACTATTGATAGAACATACTCCCTTCATCCTACTGTTGATAGAACATAAAGATACTCCCTTCATCCTACTATTGATAGAACATACTCCCTTCATCCTACTATTGATAGAACATACTCCCTTCATCCTACTGTTGATAGAACATACTCCCTTCATCCTACTGTTGATAGAACATACTCCCTTCATTCTACTGTTGATATAACATACTCCCTTCATCCTACTATTGAAAGAACATACTCCCTTCATCCTACTGTTGATAGAACATAAAGATACTCCCTTCATCCTGCTATTGAAAGAACATACTCCCTTCATCCTACTGTTGATAGAACATAAAGATACTCTCTTCATCCTACTATTGATAGAACATACTCCCTTCATCCTACTATTGATAGAACATACTCCCTTCATCCTACTATTGATAGATCATACTCCCTTCATCCTAGTATTGATAGAACATACTCCCTTCATCCTACTATTGATAGAACATACTCCCTTCATCCTACTGTTGATAGAACATACGCCCTTCATTCTACTGTTGATAGAACATACTCCCTTCATTCTACTGTTGATAGAACATACTCCCTTCATCCTACTATTGAAAGAACATACTCCCTTCATCCTACTGTTGATAGAACATAAAGATACTCTCTTCATCCTACTATTGATAGAACATACTCCCTTCATCCTACTATTGATAGAACATAAAGATACTCCCTTCATCCTACTATTGATAGAACATACTCCCTTCATCCTAGTATTGATAGAACATACTCCCTTCATCCTACTATTGATAGAACATACTCCCTTCCTCCTAGTATTGATAGAACATACTCCCTTCATCCTGCTATTGATAGAACATACTCCCTTCATCCTACTATTGATAGAACATACTCCCTTCATCCTACTATTGATAGAACATACTCCCTTCATCCTACTGTTGATAGAACATACTCCCTTCATCCTACTATTGATAGAACATACTCCCTTCATCCTACTGTTGATAGAACATAAAGATACTCCCTTCATCCTACTATTGATAGAACATACTCCCTTCATCCTACTATTGATAGAACATACTCCCTTCATCCTACTGTTGATAGAACATACTCCCTTCATCCTACTGTTGATAGAACATACTCCCTTCATTCTACTGTTGATATAACATACTCCCTTCATCCTACTATTGAAAGAACATACTCCCTTCATCCTACTGTTGATAGAACATAAAGATACTCCCTTCATCCTGCTATTGAAAGAACATACTCCCTTCATCCTACTGTTGATAGAACATAAAGATACTCTCTTCATCCTACTATTGATAGAACATACTCCCTTCATCCTACTATTGATAGAACATACTCCCTTCATCCTACTATTGATAGAACATACTCCCTTCATCCTAGTATTGATAGAACATACTCCCTTCATCCTACTATTGATAGAACATACTCCCTTCATCCTACTGTTGATAGAACATACGCCCTTCATTCTACTGTTGATAGAACATACTCCCTTCATTCTACTGTTGATAGAACATACTCCCTTCATCCTACTATTGAAAGAACATACTCCCTTCATCCTACTGTTGATAGAACATAAAGATACTCTCTTCATCCTACTATTGATAGAACATACTCCCTTCATCCTACTATTGATAGAACATAAAGATACTCCCTTCATCCTACTATTGATAGAACATACTCCCTTCATCCTAGTTTTGATAGAACATACTCACTTCATCCTACTATTGAAAGAACATACTCCCTTCATCCTACTGTTGATAGAACATACGCCCTTCATTCTACTGTTTATAGAACATACTCCCTTCATTCTACTGTTGATAGAACATACTCCTTTCATCCTACTATTGAAAGTACATACTCCCTTCATCCTACTGTTGATAGAACATAAAGATACTCTCTTCATCCTACTATTGATAGAACATACTCCCTTCATCCTACTATTGATAGAACATAAAGATACTCCCTTCATCCTACTATTGATAGAACATACTCCCTTCATCCTAGTATTGATAGAACATACTCCCTTCATCCTACTATTGATAGAACATACTCCCTTCATCCTACTGTTGATAGAACATACGCCCTTCATTCTACTGTTGATAGAACATACTCCCTTCATTCTACTGTTGATAGAACATACTCCCTTCATCCTACTGTTGATAGAACATAAAGATACTCTCTTCATCCTACTATTGATAGAACATACTCCCTTCATCCTAGTATTGATAGAACATACTCCCTTCATCCTACTGTTGATAGAACATAAAGATACTCCCTTCATCCTACTATTGATAGAACATACTCCCTTCATCCTAGTATTGATAGAACATACTCCCTTCATCCTACTGTTGATAGAACATACTCCCTTCATCCTACTGTTGATAGAACATACTCCCTTCATTCTACTGTTGATAGAAAAAACTCCCTTCATCCTACTATTGAAAGAACATACTCCCTTCATCCTACTGTTGACAGAACATAAAGATACTCCCTTCATCCTACTATTGAAAGAACATACTCCCTTCATCCTACTGTTGATAGAACATAAAGATACTCCCTTCATCCTACTATTGATAGAACATACTCCCTTCATCCTACTATTGATAGAACATACTCCCTTCATCCTACTATTGATAGAACATACTCCCTTCATCCTAGTATTGATAGAACATACTCCCTTCATCCTACTATTGATAGAACATACTCCCTTCATCCTACTATTGATAGAACATACTCCCTTCATCCTAGTATTGATAGAACATACTCCCTTCATCCTACTATTGATAGAACATACTCCCTTCATCCTACTATTGATAGAACATACTCCCTTCATCCTACTGTTGATAGAACATACTCCCTTCATCCTACTATTGAAAGAACATACTCCCTTCATTCTACTGTTGATAGAACATACTCCCTTCATTCTACTGTTGATAGAACATACTCCCTTCATCCTACTATTGAAAGAACATACTCCCTTCATCCTACTGTTGATAGAACATAAAGATACTCTCTTCATCCTACTATTAATAGAACATACTCCCTTCATCCTACTATTGATAGAACATACTCCCTTCATCCTACTATTGATAGAACATACTCCCTTCCTCCTAGTATTGATAGAACATACTCCCTTCATCCTACTATTGATAGAACATACTCCCTTCATCCTACTATTGATAGAACATACTCCCTTCATCCTACTGTTGATAGAACATACTCCCTTCATCCTACTATTGATAGAACATACTCCCTTCATCCTACTGTTGATAGAACATAAAGATACTCCCTTCATCCTACTATTGATAGAACATACTCCCTTCATCCTACTATTGATAGAACATACTCCCTTCATCCTACTGTTGATAGAACATACTCCCTTCATCCTACTGTTGATAGAACATACTCCCTTCATTCTACTGTTGATATAACATACTCCCTTCATCCTACTATTGAAAGAACATACTCCCTTCATCCTACTGTTGATAGAACATAAAGATACTCCCTTCATCCTGCTATTGAAAGAACATACTCCCTTCATCCTACTGTTGATAGAACATAAAGATACTCTCTTCATCCAACTATTGATAGAACATACTCCCTTCATCCTACTATTGATAGAACATACTCCCTTCATCCTACTATTGAGAGAACATACTCCCTTCATCCTAGTATTGATAGAACATACTCCCTTCATCCTACTATTGATAGAACATACTCCCTTCATCCTACTGTTGATAGAACATACGCCCTTCATCCTACTGTTGATAGAACATACTCCCTTCATCCTACTGTTGATAGAACATACTCCCTTCATTCTACTGTTGATAGAAAAAACTCCCTTCATCCTACTATTGAAAGAACATACTCCCTTCATCCTACTGTTGACAGAACATAAAGATACTCCCTTCATCCTACTATTGAAAGAACATACTCCCTTCATCCTACTGTTGATAGAACATAAAGATACTCCCTTCATCCTACTATTGATAGAACATACTCCCTTCATCCTACTATTGATAGAACATACTCCCTTCATCCTACTATTGATAGAACATACTCCCTTCATCCTAGTATTGATAGAACATACTCCCTTCATCCTACTATTGATAGAACATACTCCCTTCATCCTACTATTGATAGAACATACTCCCTTCATCCTAGTATTGATAGAACATACTCCCTTCATCCTACTATTGATAGAACATACTCCCTTCATCCTACTATTGATAGAACATACTCCCTTCATCCTACTGTTGATAGAACATACTCCCTTCATCCTACTATTGAAAGAACATACTCCCTTCATTCTACTGTTGATAGAACATACTCCCTTCATTCTACTGTTGATAGAACATACTCCCTTCATCCTACTATTGAAAGAACATACTCCCTTCATCCTACTGTTGATAGAACATAAAGATACTCTCTTCATCCTACTATTAATAGAACATACTCCCTTCATCCTACTATTGATAGAACATACTCCCTTCATCCTACTATTGATAGAACATACTCCCTTCCTCCTAGTATTGATAGAACATACTCCCTTCATCCTACTATTGATAGAACATACTCCCTTCATCCTACTATTGATAGAACATACTCCCTTCATCCTACTGTTGATAGAACATACTCCCTTCATCCTACTATTGATAGAACATACTCCCTTCATCCTACTGTTGATAGAACATAAAGATACTCCCTTCATCCTACTATTGATAGAACATACTCCCTTCATCCTACTATTGATAGAACATACTCCCTTCATCCTACTGTTGATAGAACATACTCCCTTCATCCTACTGTTGATAGAACATACTCCCTTCATTCTACTGTTGATATAACATACTCCCTTCATCCTACTATTGAAAGAACATACTCCCTTCATCCTACTGTTGATAGAACATAAAGATACTCCCTTCATCCTGCTATTGAAAGAACATACTCCCTTCATCCTACTGTTGATAGAACATAAAGATACTCTCTTCATCCTACTATTGATAGAACATACTCCCTTCATCCTACTATTGATAGAACATACTCCCTTCATCCTACTATTGAGAGAACATACTCCCTTCATCCTAGTATTGATAGAACATACTCCCTTCATCCTACTATTGATAGAACATACTCCCTTCATCCTACTGTTGATAGAACATACGCCCTTCATTCTACTGTTGATAGAACATACTCCCTTCATTCTACTGTTGATAGAACATACTCCCTTCATCCTACTATTGAAAGAACATACTCCCTTCATCCTACTGTTGATAGAACATAAAGATACTCTCTTCATCCTACTATTGATAGAACATACTCCCTTCATCCTACTATTGATAGAACATAAAGATACTCCCTTCATCCTACTATTGATAGAACATACTCCCTTCATCCTAGTATTGATAGAACATACTCCCTTCATCCTACTATTGAAAGAACATACTCCCTTCATCCTACTGTTGATAGAACATACGCCCTTCATTCTACTGTTGATAGAACATACTCCCTTCATTCTACTGTTGATAGAACATACTCCCTTCATCCTACTATTGAAAGTACATACTCCCTTCATCCTACTGTTGATAGAACATAAAGATACTCCCTTCATCCTACTATTGATAGAACATACTCCCTTCATCCTAGTATTGATAGAACATACTCCCTTCATCCTACTATTGATAGAACATACTCCCTTCATCCTACTGTTGATAGAACATACGCCCTTCATTCTACTGTTGATAGAACATACTCCCTTCATTCTACTGTTGATAGAACATACTCCCTTCATCCTACTATTGAAAGTACATACTCCCTTCATCCTACTGTTGATAGAACATAAAGATACTCTCTTCATCCTACTATTGATAGAACATACTCCCTTCATCCTACTATTGATAGAACATACTCCCTTCATCCTAGTATTGATAGAACATACTCCCTTCATCCTACTATTGATAGAACATACTCCCTTCATCCTACTGTTGATAGAACATACGCCCTTCATTCTACTGTTGATAGAACATACTCCCTTCATTCTACTGTTGATAGAACATACTCCCTTCATCCTACTATTGAAAGAACATACTCCCTTCATCCTACTGTTGATAGAACATAAAGATACTCTCTTCATCCTTCTATTGATAGAACATACTCCCTTCATCCTACTATTGATAGAACATAAAGATACTCCCTTCATCCTACTATTGATAGAACATACTCCCTTCATCCTAGTATTGATAGAACATACTCACTTCATCCTACTATTGAAAGAACATACTCCCTTCATCCTACTGTTGATAGAACATACGCCCTTCATTCTACTGTTTATAGAACATACTCCCTTCATTCTACTGTTGATAGAACATACTCCTTTCATCCTACTATTGAAAGTACATACTCCCTTCATCCTACTTTTGATAGAACATAAAGATACTCTCTTCATCCTACTATTGATAGAACATACTCCCTTCATCCTACTATTGATAGAACATAAAGATACTCCCTTCATCCTACTATTGATAGAACATACTCCCTTCATCCTAGTATTGATAGAACATACTCCCTTCATCCTACTATTGATAGAACATACTCCCTTCATCCTACTGTTGATAGAACATACGCCCTTCATTCTACTGTTGATAGAACATACTCCCTTCATTCTACTGTTGATAGAACATACTCCCTTCATCCTACTATTGAAAGTACATACTCCCTTCATCCTACTGTTGATAGAACATAAAGATACTCTCTTCATCCTACTATTGATAGAACATACTCCCTTCATCCTAGTATTGATAGAACATACTCCCTTCATCCTACTGTTGATAGAACATAAAGATACTCCCTTCATCCTACTATTGATAGAACATACTCCCTTCATCCTAGTATTGATAGAACATACTCCCTTCATCCTACTGTTGATAGAACATACTCCCTTCATCCTACTGTTGATAGAACATACTCCCTTCATTCTACTGTTGATAGAAAAAACTCCCTTCATCCTACTATTGAAAGAACATACTCCCTTCATCCTACTGTTGACAGAACATAAAGATACTCCCTTCATCCTACTATTGAAAGAACATACTCCCTTCATCCTACTGTTGATAGAACATAAAGATACTCCCTTCATCCTACTATTGATAGAACATACTCCCTTCATCCTACTATTGATAGAACATACTCCCTTCATCCTACTATTGATAGAACATACTCCCTTCATCCTAGTATTGATAGAACATACTCCCTTCATCCTACTATTGATAGAACATACTCCCTTCATCCTACTATTGATAGAACATACTCCCTTCATCCTAGTATTGATAGAACATACTCCCTTCATCCTACTATTGATAGAACATACTCCCTTCATCCTACTATTGATAGAACATACTCCCTTCATCCTACTGTTGATAGAACATACTCCCTTCATCCTACTATTGAAAGAACATACTCCCTTCATTCTACTGTTGATAGAACATACTCCCTTCATTCTACTGTTGATAGAACATACTCCCTTCATCCTACTATTGAAAGAACATACTCCCTTCATCCTACTGTTGATAGAACATAAAGATACTCTCTTCATCCTACTATTAATAGAACATACTCCCTTCATCCTACTATTGATAGAACATACTCCCTTCATCCTACTGTTGATAGAACATACTCCCTTCATCCTACTATTGATAGAACATACTCCCTTCATCCTACTGTTGATAGAACATAAAGATACTCCCTTCATCCTACTATTGATAGAACATACTCCCTTCATCCTACTATTGATAGAACATACTCCCTTCATCCTACTGTTGATAGAACATACTCCCTTCATCCTACTGTTGATAGAACATACTCCCTTCATTCTACTGTTGATATAACATACTCCCTTCATCCTACTATTGAAAGAACATACTCCCTTCATCCTACTGTTGATAGAACATAAAGATACTCCCTTCATCCTGCTATTGAAAGAACATACTCCCTTCATCCTACTGTTGATAGAACATAAAGATACTCTCTTCATCCTACTATTGATAGAACATACTCCCTTCATCCTACTATTGATAGAACATACTCCCTTCATCCTACTATTGAGAGAACATACTCCCTTCATCCTAGTATTGATAGAACATACTCCCTTCATCCTACTATTGATAGAACATACTCCCTTCATCCTACTGTTGATAGAACATACGCCCTTCATTCTACTGTTGATAGAACATACTCCCTTCATTCTACTGTTGATAGAACATACTCCCTTCATCCTACTATTGAAAGAACATACTCCCTTCATCCTACTGTTGATAGAACATAAAGATACTCTCTTCATCCTACTATTGATAGAACATACTCCCTTCATCCTACTATTGATAGAACATAAAGATACTCCCTTCATCCTACTATTGATAGAACATACTCCCTTCATCCTAGTATTGATAGAACATACTCCCTTCATCCTACTATTGAAAGAACATACTCCCTTCATCCTACTGTTGATAGAACATACGCCCTTCATTCTACTGTTGATAGAACATACTCCCTTCATTCTACTGTTGATAGAACATACTCCCTTCATCCTACTATTGAAAGTACATACTCCCTTCATCCTACTGTTGATAGAACATAAAGATACTCCCTTCATCCTACTATTGATAGAACATACTCCCTTCATCCTAGTATTGATAGAACATACTCCCTTCATCCTACTATTGATAGAACATACTCCCTTCATCCTACTGTTGATAGAACATACGCCCTTCATTCTACTGTTGATAGAACATACTCCCTTCATTCTACTGTTGATAGAACATACTCCCTTCATCCTACTATTGAAAGTACATACTCCCTTCATCCTACTGTTGATAGAACATAAAGATACTCTCTTCATCCTACTATTGATAGAACATACTCCCTTCATCCTACTATTGATAGAACATACTCCCTTCATCCTACTATTGATAGAACATACTCCCTTCATCCTACTATTGATAGAACATACTCCCTTCCTCCTAGTATTGATAGAACATACTCCCTTCATCCTACTATTGATAGAACATACTCCCTTCATCCTACTATTGATAGAACATACTCCCTTCATCCTACTGTTGATAGAACATACTCCCTTCATCCTACTATTGAAAGAACATACTCCCTTCATTCTACTGTTGATAGAACATACTCCCTTCATTCTACTGTTGATAGAACATACTCCCTTCATCCTACTATTGATAGAACATACTCCCTTCATCCTACTGTTGATATAACATAAAGATACTCTCTTCATCCTACTATTGATAGAACATACTCCCTTCATCCTACTATTGATAGAACATACTCCCTTCATCCTACTATTGAAAGAACATACTCCCTTCATCCTACTTTTGATACAACATAAAGATACTCCCTTCGTCCTACTATTGATAGAACATACTCCCTTCATCCTACTGTTGATAGAACATACTCCCTTCATCCTACTATTGATAGAACATACTCCCTTCATCCTACTGTTGATAGAACATAAAGATACTCCCTTCATCCTAGTATTGATAGAACATACTCCCTTCATCTTACTATTGATAGAACATACTCCCTTCATCCTACTGTTGATAGAACATACTCCCTTCATCCAACTGTTGATAGAACATACTCCCTTCATTCTACTGTTGATAGAACATACTCCCTTCATCCTACTATTGAAAGAACATACTCCCTTCATCCTACTGTTGATAGAACATACTCCCTTCATCCTACTATTGAAAGAACATACTCCCTTCATCCTACTGTTGATAGAACATAAAGATACTCCCTTCATCCTACTATTGATAGAACATACTCCCTTCATCCTACTATTGATAGAACATACTCCCTTCATCCTACTATTGATAGAACATACTCCCTTCATCCTAGTATTGATAGAACATACTCCCTTCATCCTACTATTGATAGAACATACTCCCTTCATCCTACTATTGATAGAACATACTCCGTTCATCCTACTGTTTATAGAATATACTCCCTTCATCCTACTATTGAAAGAACATACTCCCTTCATTCTACTGTTGATAGAACATACTCCCTTCATCCTACTATTGAAAGAACATACTCCCTTCATCCTACTGTTGATAGAACATAAAGATACTCTCTTCATCCTACTATTGATAGAACATACTCCCTTCATCCTACTATTGATAGAACATACTCCCTTCATCCTACTATTGATAGAACATACTCCCTTCCTCCTAGTATTGATAGAACATACTCCCTTCATCCTACTATTGATAGAACATACTCCCTTCATCCTACTATTGATAGAACATACTCCCTTCATCCTACTATTGATAGAACATACTCCCTTCATCCTACTGTTGATAGAACATACTCCCTTCATCCTACTATTGATAGAACATACTCCCTTCATCCTACTGTTGATAGAACATAAAGATACTCCCTTCATCCTACTATTGATAGAACATACTCCCTTCATCCTACTGTTGATAGAACATAAAGATACTCTCTTCATCCTACTATTGATAGAACATACTCCCTTCATCCTACTATTGATAGAACATACTCCCTTCATCCTACTATTGATAGAACATACTCCCTTCCTCCTAGTATTGATAGAACATACTCCCTTCATCCTACTATTGATAGAACATACTCCCTTCATCCTACTATTGTTAGAACATACTCCCTTCATCCTACTATTGATAGAACATACTCCCTTCATCCTACTGTTGATAGAACATACTCCCTTCATCCTACTATTGATAGAACATACTCCCTTCATCCTACTGTTGATAGAACATAAAGATACTCCCTTCATCCTACTATTGATAGAACATACTCCCTTCATCCTACTATTGATAGAACATACTCCCTTCATCCTACTGTTGATAGAACATACTCCCTTCATTCTACTGTTGATAGAACATACTCCCTTCATCCTACTATTGAAAGAACATACTCCCTTCATCCTACTGTTGATAGAACATAAAGATACTCCCTTCATCCTACTATTGAAAGAACATACTCCCTTCATCCTACTGTTGATAGAACATAAAGATACTCTCTTCATCCTACTATTGATAGAACGTACTCCCTTCATCCTACTATTGAAAGAACATACTCCCTTCATCCTACTATTGATAGAACATACTCCCTTCATCCTAGTATTGATAGAACATACTCCCTTCATCCTACTATTGATAGAACATACTCCCTTCATCCTACTGTTGATAGAACATACGCCCTTCATTGTACTGTTGATAGAACATACTCCCTTCATTCTACTGTTGATAGAAATACTCCCTTCATCCTACTATTGATAGAACATACTCCCTTCATCCTAGTATTGATAGAACATACTCCCTTCAGCCTACTATTGATAGAACATACTCCCTTCATCCTACTGTTGATAGAACATACGCCCTTCATTCTACTGTTGATAGAACATACTCCCTTCATTCTACTGTTGATAGAAATACTCCCTTCATCCTACTGTTGATAGAACATAAAGATACTCTCTTCATCCTACTATTAATAGAACATACTCCCTTCATCCTACTGTTGATAGAACATAAAGAAACTCTCTTCATCCTACTATTGATAGAACATACTCCCTTCATCCTACTATTGATAGAACATACTCCCTTCATCCTACTATTGATAGAACATACTCCCTTCATCCTACTATTGATAGAACATGCTCCCTTCATCCTACTGTTGATAGAACATACTCCCTTCATCCTACTGTTGATAGAACATACTCCCTTCATTCTACTGTTGATAGAACATACTCCCTTCATCCTACTATTGAAAGAACATACTCCCTTCATCCTACTGTTGATAGAACATAAAGATACTCCCTTCATCCTACTATTGAAAGAACATACTCCCTTCATCCTACAGTTGATAGAACATAAAGATACTCTCTTCATCCAACTAATGATAGAACATACTCCCTTCATCCTACTATTGATAGAACATACTCCCTTCATCCTACTATTGATAGAACATACTCCCTTCATCCTAGTATTGATAGAACATACTCCCTTCATCCTACTATTGATAGAACATACTCCCTTCATCCTACTGTTGATAGAACATACGCCCTTCATTCTACTGTTGATAGAACATACTCCCTTCATTCTACTGTTGATAGAACATACTCCCTTCATCCTACTATTGAAAGAACATACTCCCTTCATCCTACTGTTGATAGAACATAAAGACACTCTCTTCATCCTACTATTGATAGAACATACTTCCTTCATCCTACTGTTGATAGAACATAAAGATACTCCCTTCATCCTACTATTGATAGAACATACTCCCTTCATCCTAGTATTGATAGAACATACTCCCTTCATCCTACTATTGATAGAACATACTCCCTTCATCCTACTGTTGATAGAACATACGCCCTTCATTCTACTGTTGATAGAACATACTCCCTTCATTCTACTGTTGATAGAACATACTCCCTTCATCCTACTATTGAAAGAACATACTCCCTTCATCCTACTGTTGATAGAACATAAAGATACTCTCTTCATCCTACTATTGATAGAACATACTCCCTTCATCCTACTATTGATAGAACATACTCCCTTCATCCTACTATTGATAGAACATACTCCCTTCATCCTACTATTGATAGAACATACTCCCTTCATCCTACTATTAATAGAACATACTCCCTTCATCCTACTATTGATAGAACATACTCCCTTCATCCTACTATTGATAGGACATACTCCCTTCATCCTACTATTGATAGAACATACTCCCTTCATCCTACTGTTGATAGAACATACTCCCTTCATCCTACTATTGAAAGAACATACTCCCTTCATTCTACTGTTGATAGAACATACTCCCTTCATTCTACTGTTGATAGAATATACTCCCTTCATCCTACTATTGAAAGAACATACTCCCTTCATCCTATTGTTGATAGAACATAAAGATACTCTCTTCATCCTACTATTGATAGAACATACTCCCTTCATCCTACTATTGATAGAACATACTCCCTTCATCCTACTGTTGATAGAACATACTCCCTTCATCCTACTATTGATAGAACATACTCCCTTCATCCTACTGTTGATAGAACATAAATATACTCCCTTCATCCTAGTATTGATAGAACATACTCCCTTCATCCTACTATTGATAGAACATACTCCCTTCATCCTACTGTTGATAGAACATACTCCCTTCATCCTACTGTTGATAGAACATACTCCCTTCATTCTACTGTTGATAGAACATACTCCCTTCATCCTACTATTGAAAGAACATACTCCCTTCATCCTACTGTTGATAGAACATAAAGATAATCCCTTCATCCTACTATTGAAAGAACATACTCCCTTCATCCTACTGTTGATAGAACATAAAGATACTCCCTTCATCCTACTATTGATAGAACATACTCCCTTCATCCTAGTATTGATAGAACATACTCCCTTCATCCTACTATTGATAGAACATACTCCCTTCATCCTAGTATTGATAGAACATACTCCCTTCATCCTACTATTGATAGAACATACTCCCTTCATCCTACTGTTGATAGAACATACTCCCTTCATCCTACTATTGAAAGAACATACTCCCTTCATTCTACTGTTGATAGAACATACTCCCTTCATTCTACTGTTGATGGAACATACTCCCTTCATCCTACTATTGAAAGAACATACTCCCTTCATCCTACTGTTGATAGAACATAAAGATACTCTCTTCATCCTACTATTGATATAACATACTCCCTTCATCCTACTATTGATAGAACATACTCCCTTCATCCTACTATTGATAGAACATACTCCCTTCCTCCTAGCATTGATAGAACATACTCCCTTCATCCTACTATTGATAGAACATACTCCCTTCATCCTACTATTGATAGAACATACTCCCTTCATCCTACTATTGATAGAACAGACTCCCTTCATCCTACTGTTGATAGAACATACTCCCTTCATCCTACTATTGATAGAACATACTCCCTTCATCCTACTCTTGATAGAACATAAAGATACTCCCTTCATCCTACTGTTGATAGAACATACTCCCTTCATCCTACTATTGATAGAACATACTCCCTTCATCCTACTGTTGATAGAACATACTCCCTTCATCCTACTGTTGATAGAACATACTCCCTTCATTCTACTGTTGATAGAACATACTCCCTTCATCCTACTATTGAAAGAACATACTCCCTTCATCCTTCTGTTGATAGAACATAAAGATACTCCCTTCATCCTACTATTGAAAGAACATACTCCCTTCATCCTACTGTTGATAGAACATAAAGATACTCTCTTCATCCTACTATTGATAGAACATACTCCCTTCATCCTACTATTGATAGAACATACTCCCTTCATCCTACTATTGATAGAACATACTCCCTTCATCCTAGTATTGATAGAACATACTCCCTTCATCCTACTATTGATAGAACATACTCCCTTCATCCTACTGTTGATAGAACATACGACCTTCATTCTACTGTTGATAGAACATACTCGCTTCATTCTACTGTTGATAAAAATACTCCCTTCATCCTACTGTTGATAGAACATAAAGATACTCTCTTCATCCTACTATTGATAGAACATACTCCCTTCATCCTACTGTTGATAGAACATAAAGATACTCTCTTCATCCTACTATTGATAGAACATACTCCCTTCATCCTACTATTGATAGAACATACTCCCTTCATCCTACTATTGATAGTACATACTCCCTTCATCCTACTATTGATAGAACATACTCCCTTCATCCTACTATTGATAGAACATACTCCCTTCATCCTACTATTGATAGAACATACTCCCTTCATCCTACTATTGATATAACATACTCCCTTCATCCTACTGTTGATAGAACATACTCCCTTCATCCTACTGTTGATAGAACATAAAGATACTCCCTTCATCCTACTATTGATAGAACATACTCCCTTCATCCTACTATTGATAGAACATACTCCCTTCATCCTACTATTGATAGAACATACTCCTTTCATCCTACTGTTGATAGAACATACTCCCTTCATCCTACTGTTGATAGAACATGCTCCCTTCATTCTACTGTTGATAGAACATACTCCCTTCATCCTACTATTGAAATAACATACTCCCTTCATCCTACTGTTGATAGAACATAAAGATACTCCCTTCATCCTACTATTGAAAGAACATACTCCCTTCATCCTACTGTTGATAGAACATAAAGATACTCTCTTCATCCTACTATTGATAGAACATTCTCCCTTCATCCTACTATTGATAGAACATACTCCCTTCATCCTTCTATTGATAGAACATACTCCCTTCATCCTAGTATTGATAGAACATTCTCCCTTCATCCTACTATTGATAGAACATACTCCCTTCATCCTACTGTTGATAGAACATACGCCCTTCATTCTACTGTTGATAGAACATACTCCCTTCATTCTACTGTTGATAGAACATACTCCCTTCATCCTACTATTGAAAGAACATACTCCCTTCATCCTACTGTTGATAGAACATAAAGATACTCTCTTCATCCTACTATTGATAGAACATACTCCCTTCGTCCTACTGTTGATAGAACATAAAGATACTCTCTTCATCCTACTATTGATAGAACATACTCCCTTCATCCTACTATTGATAGAACATACTCCCTTCATCCTACTATTGATAGAACATACAACCTTCCTCCTAGTATTGATAGAACATACTCCCTTCATCCTACTATTGATAGAACATACTCCCTTCATCCTGCTGTTGATAGAACATACTCCCTTCATTCTACTGTTGATAGAACATACTCCCTTCATTCTACTGTTGATAGAACATACTCCCTATATCCTACAGTTGATAGAACATAAAGATACTCCCTTCATCGTACTATTGATAGAACATACTCCTTTCATCCTACTGTTGATTTTGAACATACTCCCTTTATGCTAATATTGATGGAACATACTCCCTTCATCCTACTATTGATCGAACATAATCTCTTCATTCTACTATTGATAGAACAAACTCCCTTCACCATACTAGTGATAGAACATATTCCCTTTTATCCTCCTGTTGATATAACATACTCCCTTCATCCTTCTATTGATAGAACATACTCCCATCATCCTACTATTGATAGAACATACTCCCATCATCCTACTATTGATAGAACATACTCCCATCATCCTACTATTGATAGAACATACTCCCTTCATCCTTCTATTGATAGAACATACTCCCATCATCCTACTATTGATAGAACATACTCCCATCATCCTACTATTGATAGAACATACTCCCATCATCCTACTATTGATAGAACATACTCCCTTCATCCTGGTAATGATAGCATATTCCCTTCATAAAGTAGCAGCAGTCAACATACTGGTTTCTGTTCCTGTACGGACACAGAACACTTTTATAACCTATTATCTGTAACTGGAAATAATAGTTATGGCTCATAGCACAGTCGCTGGTGTACAGATGGTGTATAAATACTGTATAATAATAATAATAATACACAGAGAGACACAGCGCCAATGTGCCATTCTCAGCACTGTTCCTTTTTTTTCCACAGAACTTTATTGAGATTTCTCAGTTCTATTCAGCAGTGTTGCTATGTGATATTTTGCTGCAACTTGTGCTGAGAAAAAAGTACTTCATTTAGTACTTTTTTTTCAGTGCATACCACAGCAATACTATGATGTGAACTGACACCATAAAAAACAGGACTGTTTTCCTTGTCTATGTATTGGGATTGCACTGGAAATAGCTACCAGCATAGCTTTAGTGCATCTGGTGTGAACATGCCCTTACTATACAAAGTGGTAGCTATGAACACCAAAAAGTAGTGCTCATTAAACCTTTAAATATCTGTTTATTTTTGTCACAATTGCATTGGAATAATAATTCAGAGACTTAGAGAGAAACAAATCAGGAATGAGTGAAAAAACCTGAATCTCCAGCCTTAGAGAAGAACTTCACCCACCTGATGTACTGAGCATCATTTCACTTCCCCACCTTCACAATGTCAATCATAAAAAAAAGTATATCTTCTTTTCTCTGAAACCTCCTGGGATATGCACATCACATATCGCAGAATGCTTCAGGCTCCATTCAAGTTGCCAGAAGTGGGAAAATGTGGCTGCGCATCATCAAAGAGCCAGGCTGCCTTAACCAAGAGGAGGCACCTGGTGATGTCAATGACCAAGGCGACAGCATGGGGCCCAGTATATGACACAGGCATAGCAGATCACAGTAAGAAAAATGCTGGATTCCCTTGCTGGGTAGTATGTGAACTCTGCATTATACAAGCAGAAAGAGGTAGTGAGGGGAAAAAAAGTAAGGGGATGGGGAGACTAAAGTTCCTGTTTAAGTTGTTAGAATTGTGCAGCCTCACCTGTTAGGGATAAGTATATGTGCTATTATTTAGTTGTATTCTCTCCATGACACAGCAGAGAATACAAATACAGCCAGATCTGCTATCAGCACTAAGCTCTGACAGGACACAGGAGGGTCTTACAGCCTGAATCTTCACAGGGAGGAAACAGCTTGACAGGGAGAGAACACCAGCAAATAATTACAAATCGGGTCATCCATAATAGGTGGAGCTTTACTATTATAGCAATTTATGAGTGAAAATTTAGATTACTGCTAATGCCCACTGCCAGATTCTATTTGATGGAAAACATACAGTATTGATTCTGACAGCTTCCCTCATTTGTAGATACACTATATTGCCAAAAGTATTGGGACACCCCTCCAAATCATTGGATTCAGGTTTTCCAATCACCTCCGTGGCCACAGGTGTATATAATCAAGCAAAAATAAATATAATGGTGTCATGCTCCACTGAGAAATATATACCAGAAAGCCACCTCACGCCGTGTGACATCTTCATCCAGAGACGGTCTTACTGGGAAGGCCCGGAAAGAGGAGGAGCATTAAGGAAGTGAGGGGATCCCTAACTCTGCATATTATTAATCCCATCCAGCCAAAGTCCACAAAAGGGACACAAACTATTTATGACCTCACTTAATGGTTTAGTCATATTTACCAGGTGAAAGCACAACTGGTGAAGGTGCACGCATGGTTGTTATAAATACGCAGCAGTGGTGAACCAAGCACGAGTCGTTTTTGTCCACATAACTGGAAAGAGTGTGAAATCACGGATGAAATATGGACATTTAATTTCTGGAATATTGTTATTGTTTTTGGCAAAGTTGTTTTTAAATTGCATATTATATACTTAATGTATATATATGTCAGAGGAGCGCGACACCATTATAGTTATTTTTGATTCAGTATGACTCATTGGTTTGAATATGTGTAATGTGTAGGCGATCTACTGTTTAATTTAATTTAATTTAATTTAATTTAATTTTATGTTTTACATTTGTCTAAACACTATTTTTGGCACCATAGTAGCTCACAAGACTCCACATATTGTATAAAATCAAGCACCTAGGCATGCAGACTGCTTCTACAAACATTTGTGAAAGAATGGGTCGCTCTCAGGAGCTCAGTGAATTCAATCGTGGGACTGTGATAGGTTGCCACCTGTGCAATAAGTCCATCCGTGAAATTTCCTTGTTACTAAATATTCCATGGTCAACTGTTAGTGGTATTATAATAAAGTGGAAGCAACTGGGAACAACAGCAACTCAGCCATGAAGTAGTAGGACACGTAAAATGACAGAGTGGGGTCAGCGTATGCTGAAGGGCACATTGTGCAGAAGTCATCAACTGCCTGCAGAGTCAATAGCTAAAGACCTCCAAACGTCATGTGGCCTTCAAACTAGCACAACAACAGTGTATAGAGAGCTTCATGGAATGGGTTTCCATGGCCGATCAGCTGCATCCAAGCCTTACATCACCAAGTGTAATGTAAAGCGTCGGGTGCAGTGGCGTTAAGTACGCTGCCACTGGACTCTAGGGCAGTGGAGATATGTTCTCTGGAGTGACAAATCACGCCTCTCTGTCTGGCAATCCTGTGGACATGTCTGGGTTTGGCAGCTGCCAGGAGAATGGTACTTGCCTGACTGCATTGTGCCAAGTAAAGTTTGGTGGAGGGGGATTATCGTGTGGGGTAGTTTTTCAGGGGTTGGGTTTGGCCCCTTAGTTCCAGTGAAGGGAACTCTTAAGGCTTCAGCATACCAAGACATTATGGACAATTTCATGCTTCCAACTTTGTGGAAACAGTTTGGGGATTGACCTCAACCCAATAGAACACCTTTGGGATGAATTAGAGTGGAGACTGTGAGCCAGGCCCTCTCGGCTGACATCAGTGCCTTACCTCACAAATGCGCTTCTGGAAGAAGTTCCATAGACACACTCCTAAACCTTGTGGACAGCCTTCCCAGAAGAGTTGAAGCTGTTATAGCTGCAAAGGGTGGGCCAACTCAATATTGAACCCTACGAATTACGACTGGGATGCCATTAAAGTTCATGTGCATGTAAAGGCAGGCGTCCCAATACTTTTGGCAATATAGTGTATATTGAGCTTGTTGATGAGCTTCAATGCTTTTGAGGCTTCTGAGATCAGTAAGAATTTATTTAAGATCCATTTGACCTGCTGCAAGCAGCTTTTGCATAGGACTGTAGCCAACATTTTTAAAACACATCAATAAACAACCAGAGACAGCTTTAATGTAATTATTTATTATAGGTATGTATATAGTGCTGTCAATTTATGCAGTGCTTTACATATATATTGTACATTCCCGTCAGTCTCTCATCCTCAAGGGGTGTACAATCTAAGGTTCCTAACTTACATTCATACATACATATACTAGGGCCAATTTAGACAAGATCCAAGTAACCTATCAGCATGTCTTTGGATTGTGGGAGGAAACCCATGCAGGCACAGGGAGAACATGCAAACTCCAGGCAGGTGGTGCCATGGCTGGGATTTGAACCAACAACCCTATTACTGCCAGGTGGAAGTGCTAACCATTTAGCCACTGTGCTGCCCTAATGTTAAAGGCTTAAATAGGCTGTGGCCCATTATTTAAATAGGAATATTTTAACTTTAATAATATAACATAAAAAAATGTATTCATTTGACAAATAAATAAACAGTCCAAAATTATCCAAATGTAATCTGCATTTAAACTTAAATTGTAAACACAATCACATCACCAAGGCTGAGCCAAAGAGGACAAGTTGGTGGAGGGCACACAGGAGGTTCTGCTGCTGACTAGCATCCTCAGGCCCCCTTTTCTTTGTGGTGCAGGTGCCTGACAGATTGTTTCTTTCAGTCAGGTGAGTCCAGTGGCTTGTGCAGCAGGTGAGTTGATGTGCTGTAATGCTGTAAGACAACAACCCCATGCAGTGATTGGGGGGGGGGCAATCATTTTGTGTTAATCCCCCCACCCATTCATCCATTCCGATAGGCCTTTATGGAGATCAGTTCTGAAAAGAACTAAAGTCAACATATGTCCTTAAAGTGAAGCTCTGCTTTGCCCATGTAGAGCAAAGCAGCAGGTTAACCTTAATGCAGCCTTCCATGGACATATTTACTTACCTTCCTTTCACTCTCTCACTATTCCACTGCCAAGAATAAAAGAAATGTTCTGTGAAAGCTACAGATGTCCCTTGGAATATCACATAAGGTAGAAGGTAGCATGCAGGTTGACATAGCAGATAGCATGCAAAATGTCAAATAACTACGAAGTAAACATTATATTTAAAAGGATAAAGATATGTGTTTGTATCAGATCGGTGGCTAGCCAGTTAAATGTAAATTAATTTTGATTAATTGCATTCAGTTTCTTACTTATATGCTTTGGAAGGATTAAGTCTTTAATTGGTTGTCTTGTATGTTATAGAATATACATATATATTCTCTATTAAAATAAAATACATAGGGTAGCGCTAAATTTTTTTGAATTGTGCTCTGTGTGCATATAACAATAAAATGCAAGTTAAATATGTAATAAGAAAATTAACCACCCTAGCGGTATTCCCGAGTGTAGCTCGGGGGAAAATTTCAGTACCAAGAGCGGTAACCCCGAGCTACACTTGGGCTTACCATGCGGCGCTGCTCAGGGATTCCCTGCAGCGCTTACCTTGTCCTTCGCTCCCGCAATGTGTCCCCTGCAGCGTCCCCGGCCATCTCCTCCGGCCGATGCCGGCATCCGGCTTCCGTGTTCCGGTCCCTGTGATGTCGGGACGTATGGGGGCAAATTTGAAATTTTTAAAAAATATAATTTTTTTAAAAATGATCATTACATAGTAAAACATTGCTGTTTCAATGCATTTCACATATATTTTGTCCCTACTGCTTTGTCCTGTGCCCTGCCTACATTTTGACTGTTCTTTCTGCCTGGAAACTTAGAAAAGTCCATGGCGTCCAAAAAGCATCCCTTTATGTCAAAAGCGGTTTTAGACCAGCTAGAGAACAGCGATAGTAATTTAGAACCACTTGCAGAATTGAGTGATAATGATTCGTGGGGAAATTCGTCATCAGACACTGAAAACGATTTTGCGACTTTGCTCAGCGATGTGCGAATTTGCCTCTGTATTTCAAATTTCAGTGTTTTTGGTTTGATTATATTATTGAATTAAATTTATTATTATATTATTATTTTTTAGATTATTAATTAAATTATAGTTTATGATTTCGTGTTTCAAGTTTTATCATATCCGGAATGTTTACTAGACTCTTGTTTGGACAGATTTCAGTGAGTTATTCCTAAAAATTACAGCCTACAATAAAAAACTACATATTTCCATGCAAAAAAATGGTACCGCTTTCAGCACCAAAAATCAGAAATAATAATACCGCTAGGGAGGTTAAAAAAGTCTTTCTATATATACGGTATATATATATATATATATCAATTGATTTATATATGGACTTTTTCATAATTTGTTATTAATAATTTAAATTGCACTTTATTGTTATATGCATGTTGACCACAATTCAAACAATGTAGCTCTACCCTTCATTTTGAAATAGTATTTGTTATTACAAATAAGGCTATGTTTTATTCTAAGAAGCTTTTCACCCCAGTGTGGATTATTTTCTTTTTTACTTATATATTCTTTATTGCACAGACCAGGTCAGAGGACGGCTGATGATCTGGAAATTATTTTCGAGGAACTTATTCACATAAAAGCCTTATCTCACCTCTCCACCACGGTAAGTCATTTGACTTGGTATATTTGTATATTTTCAATAATTTGTAATTGTTTTTGCTTTTAAAATCCATTCTTAATTTGGGAGGATATTTGCAATTTCATGAAATAGAACAAGAAGTTGATCATCGCATTATTTCATGTCATTTTAATTGTAAGTGATGTTTTTTTATTTTGTTTTCATTAAGGTTAAACGGGAACTGGCTGGATTTTTAATTTTTGAATCTCATCCAAAAGCAGGAACAGTTTGTAAGTATATTAATAGAATTCAATACAACATAGAAAATAAAAAAAAACTAGGATCAGAATATTTATACATTTCAAGTGTATCTGATGATTTAAAAATAATGTATGGTCTTTTCGGGTTGTTTTATTACTATTCATACACGTTGCATAAAAGAGATCCATATGCTGTTAATATTATAGATGTGTTTTAATATTCTAAAATATATGTTGCTTTGTATAGTTTATAATTATATGTGTACATAGAGGCAGTTTTATTTAGCCAATACACATGCAGAGCCTCTTCCTATTTCTCCATGTTTACTTTAAATATCCAGCTATGTACAAAGCAAAAATCCTGTTTTTTTAATTTCCCTCACATATGATTGGATATTTAAAATGAAAACAGGTTCACCTTATTTACTATTATTCACTTAGCAAAGTTGACATAAACTTTGCAAAGTGAACATTTAATTTGCTAGGTAAACATTTTTAGTACCGGTAAATTTTCCCCTATAGGTCTACCAACTCGGTAGGGAGGCTGAGCGATTGCAGATAAATAGAGAGGGCCCTCTAGTGATTAAAATAAAAATCACTATAGTAACAAAAATATAGACTGACAAACAGACAGAAATATGAAAGTCACAACAAAAATACTTTTAAGGTAAACACCATAATAATAACTCAGAATTTACACTATGCTTTTCCTTTTTAAAGCCCTGATTTAGGACTGTTAATTATTTTTATTTTAATTGATGGATACCCCCTATTGTCTCAGATGGAAAATTGATATGCTTTCAGACAAGTTCTCTAAGCTGGCATGCACCGTGTGTTTTGGTGTAGTCAAGCATTAGATAAAGATGTTTTGTGGTTAATATTCTTCCACCTCATAATGGGGGTTCTAATTTTTCAAATTCTAGCTGCAGGTTGACTGGGTTAAATTTTGTTTCTCATTGTACATGGATAAGTATGAATTTAACTAATGAGATTTCTATTTGCAGTATTTAACCAGGGCGAAGAAGGGACTTCATGGTATATCATATTAAAAGGATCTGTCAACGTGGTCATCTATGGCAAGGTATTTTCTCTTCTTTATGCTAGCAAATGTATGAATTTGGTCCACTTCTTTTAAAACTGTTCTGTGCCCAAGTCCAAGAGCTCTTTGAGACCATTGCACACATGCTAAAAAATATTGGGTAGCATTTAAAAAAATCACACAGGCTGAAAATGTAGCAAATTTTGTACATTGGAAAGGATATGCTAATATAGTTAATTATATAAATAGTTAAACAATAGTAAATAGTACACAGTTGCAGTGTCAATAGTGCAAGCTTAAAAAAAAGAATATAAATTTCAATGTCTCTTGATTAAAATATGTACTGAAAGAATGCGATGAATTAGATGTTAACCACATTATCTATCTTGTACTCTGAAGAAGACATTTGGAATCTGATTGGCTGCAGCTGGCAACATTGCCACTTTCCTTTCTACAGTTTATTATTTGTGGTTGCCATCACTTATAGCTGCCTATCACTGCAAGTGAATTAAACCCACCACTAAACTAGAGAACAGCGGTAGTTTAGGACAAGTAGGTGCTGTCTAATTGTTACTTAATACCAGAACTGTGTTAGCCAGAAGATTATCTACAGTAATGTGTTCTCCTTTTGGAGGACTTGCAGATTCAATAAGCAATGATGCAATAAAAAAAGGCAAGCCATAAACAAAACAACAATTTTTTGTCCAATACAGCAAATATTTCACTAACTGACCAAAAAATGGATGTGCAAAGAATTGTAAAGACTACATACAAATTTTAACATTTTAAAACTCAAGATATTTATCTTTGATACTGGTTGATGCTCTCAAAACAATGTCTTGTCATTTGATTGGTGTTTGTTTGTAAAAAAGTACTTGAGTGTTGTGGGAACTCATTAAATCTTCTTCAGATTGGACAAAAAAATAATTCTAATTGTGGCCTGCCTAGGTCATAATTATCAGACTTTATTTTAATATTAGCAGACCAGTGGACTTTGAATGCTTTTCTGTTCTTTTTACACCATCAATGCTCTCTAAATTACTTTATCAGATAAAAGTGCCCCTACACATGAATGGACCTTGCCAAAATTTGGCTGATTTTGGTTGGATCAGGCAATAATCACTAGTCCATGATACTGTGCAACCCATAGAGGCACCCCTTGGGCAATCAGTTTAAAGGAAGAACAGACCATCTACTTTGGACATTCTGAGTCAATCACCATTGTTCCCCTAGAATAAAGCTGAACTCTAGGCAAACAGCTAAATAGACAGGTGAAATACAGCTACTTTACATGACAAAAGATACCATATACATTTATGCCTATGCATTCCTGTGACTTACCTAGCCCTGTCAAACAGAAAAGCCAGGTGGATGCCAACACTTTTGCCATTAGAGTTACAGACTGTCAAATGAATACTATGGTGTCTTCTCTCCACTGCCAGCTTTCTGACTGGACAGTAGCATACTTATGAGGTCATCCTTCTACTCACTCTGGTTAAATTATAATGTAACTGGCCTGATCTTTGTAGTTATTGAGTAAAGGCGCTAACTACAGTTGTCTAACATACAGATATCCAACAGAGTGAGAATGTCTAGATTTATATATTAATTACAGTCCTTAAAATATGGATTTGCAAGAAAGTAAAAATGTATGGATCTGCAAGAACGTCATGTAGAAAAATACCTTTATTCAATCTTTAGAGAATGCCAAAAGTGTACGTCTTTAAAATACAGTAGTTTTGAAGCCTAAAACACAGAGGGCTTAAGTTACAAAAAATATATATTGTGGGCCTGCTTGCACACATGGGCGTTCATATACAAAGTGATCACTGAACATTTTACAAGTAAAACCTTTTACAATCTCCTTTAATTCTATAGATATTTTTATATTATATGCATGTTTAAAAATTCTAACAGTGGTTAGATAGACCCAAAGGTCAAACATTAAATTGTAGTTATAGGTACACCATGCTTAACCTGGTATACAGCTTGGCTGGAGCAAATGTTCTATAGAAACCACCCTTTATAAATTGTTAATATGTTCACTTTAGCCTGTGTGTGAAGGTGTGCACACAATGAGGTGAAATGAATTCCATGAGCACTCCCTTCAAATGCTGCAGCATACATTCTATAGAAAACTAGCCATGTTAGTTATTCCACATATATAGATGCTGTAGCCTGTGTACGTGTGTATGCACACATCATGGGCACACTATAAATTCAGCGAACTCACAATTTGCTTGTTCGCGCACTATCAATGAGTGATTGTACACATAAACTTTAGTGCATCAGGCCCACAGAGTGTCAAGGAGGCAATACTTTCTAAAGGAAAACTGTAATTGCAAGCAACCATTGTTTGTAAAAACTTTTACTAATAGGAAATTTGCACTTTCTTTTCTGTGTCTGCCTCAGGGTGTGGTGTGTACCCTTCATGAAGGTGATGACTTTGGAAAGTTGGCTCTAGTGAATGATGCACCCCGGGCAGCATCTATAGTTCTACGGGAAGACAACTGCCACTTTCTGCGAGTGGACAAAGAGGACTTCAATCGAATCTTGAGGGTTGGTATTGACTGGCAATAGTGACTGTGTAATTTGGCAGCTAAATGTGTATAATAAATTGTTCAATAAACAAAGGGTGGAGCCTGGCGGGCTAAGATAGCCCCTGGCTTCTTCTTATTTGTCTTATATATTTAAATCTTATATTTTAAATCCCCCTGCTAATATATGGGACTTTTGTACTCATTAGAGTTTTGTATATTCCAGCCTTTCTTTGCATGTTCCAGCAACATCTTTTGTGTGATAAATAAGTAACACATTCAGCAGGGAGAGTGAAACCCCCCTCATAATGGCCATAGCAAGTGTTTAGACAAAGGAACGAGGTACAGAGATCTCAGAAATAGAAAGTTAAAGTGTATGTCCAGACTTTTTTTCTTAGTTTTGATTAGGGTAGAGAGAGATTAAAACCCCTGCTGTCTGGGATGTTAGAGAGGTTCCTCCTCGCATCATGTCCTGTGACAACAGTTTTACTGATTCCCTCCTAGATTGTAAGCTCGTAAGAGTAGGGCCCTCTTACCCCTCGTACGCTGTCTGTCTTTGTTGTACTGTGCCATGTATTGTCCCCCCCTATTGTACAGCGCTGAGCAAACCCTTTGGCGCTATATAAACTCGTAGTAATAATAATAATAATAATAATAATACTGGACAGGAAATAAAGGAAATTCTGCAACAAAGTACAGAAAGCAATAAAGAGCTGACAAAGGTTGCAAAAAACATTTTTTCTTACAGCTGTGGTTAAAACATACATCCACAAGTGTACAGGCAGACTCATATTTGTGAATAGTCAACATAGGCCTGAGCCAGCAGAAAAGAGCTGATCATAAATCAGGTCTAGCTGTGTCACCTATTCTAGTAGTTATATCCAATTGATGCCTGGGGCCAAAAGGCACTAACGCATGTCATAGGTCATGATAAAAAGGAAGGAAAACATAGCCTAGGGATGGTTTTATCAAATTTTGTTCCTGTGCAGATAGCTCTGGTCTTGATCATTCCCCTTGCTCTACATAGCAGAAATAACAACAATACAGTAGGAGGGCATTTTTAGAATAATATTTTCTATATTTATTCCCATTCATATAGGATGTTGAAGCAAATACGGTGAGGCTTAAAGAACACGATCAAGATGTCTTGGTGTTGGAGAAAATTCTGTCTGGGGCGCAAGTGTCAGCACAAGGCAACACGCAATCTCCTTATAAGTATGTTAGTCTGTCAGCCGCTACTATTTTATTCTGCATCTGCAGTACCCTCATTCACATCTATCATACGTAATCCCATTCAGTATAAGAAAATGCAAAGTTCACAAATGCATAATGACCAATTAGAAAACATTTCTTAATTGACCTGACCAAAGTACATCAACGATTTCTATGGATTAGGTGGGCTTTGGACATAAGCATTGCTTAATGCAGTTTAAGAATAAACTTGCTGAAGTTTTAGTCTAGCAATCCCCAAATATTGCTCAGTCAGTTAGCCTATACATAAATTGAAGTGATTATCTTGAAGTCTCATTTTACCACTCTTGCAAATTTGTTGTAAATCATCCTGGAATCATTAACAGATATTATTAAATGCCAAGTTTTAAGTTATGAAATCACATATGTTTTTTATCAGTTTCTTTTCAGTACATATACTTCTTGGTGTTAAGTCTAACCAATAAGAAGCTGAGGCAATGGCAGAATTGGTGGAATTAGTAATTCAGTTTATATTTTGTATATATACATAATATGAAAATCATTACATCACCTTTATATTATCAGGCAAATACCATTATTTTCCTCTGTAATATAATCTATTTGGGATTTCTGATTTGATCTGAAAGTTCTTTCTATAGAATTTAGGAACATTCTAAGTTTGTGTGGGTCTTCCTCCTTTAAGTGTTATTGCCATTCACAAAATGTTGACAATGTCATATAATACTACATTAACACTTTGTAAGTTTAAAATCTGGACAATATAGTCTATTGAAGTTTACATAGAGAAAAATCAAATAATACATCTGTTCATGGACCAGGAATAGTTCTTGCCCTTGGGTCCTGGCTGGCAGTCAGATTGTATTTAATTGTTTCCTGATGGGACAGCCCACAGCATACACAATGCAATGGGTAGATAGTTGGTTGGATAATAATACTGACTATATGAAAAGCAGATTATCTAATTCTAAAATGTTTAAAACATGAATTGTTTGTAACTACAGCGTATCCTCCAACAGCACAATATTACTCAACCCACTGAAGGTATACATTATTATTATGATATAGTTGTGATAGCAGAAATATATTTTATTTTTGTAATGGAAACATCTTGGCAAACTCTAACAGTAGATAATACATCAGAAATACATTGCAGTTATACAGAATACTGAATATGGATGAGGGTTGAGCTTATAAGATATGACAATTCCAAAGAGAAAAAATGAAGGACATATGTAAACTCTTCATATATAATATGGAGCAGAAGGACTAACATGCAGTAAATCTCCTAATGACTCAGTATCTAAGATACAGTCTATATAGCCTTTTATATTCTAGTCATAATATCTAATAGCTGCTCTATATATCTTTTACTTATGTCTATTATAAAAAATACTTTTATTTTATTTCCAGGTATACAGTGATGTCTGGAAATCCAGAAAAAATCTTAGAACACTTCTTAGAGACCATGCGCTTTGAGTCAGGATTAAATGAAGTGACAGGTAAAAAAGGTGCAATAAAATAATATGTACTATTATTGAGTATTTCAATTGGAATTCTACTATAATGCACTCATAGACATTATTCTGAGGGATCTTTACTTTTGATAGAACGACTGCCCTGAAGAGAACTCTCCACCTTCCCTTTTCCAGCATTCTTGCCTCTCCTGGATTGCTGTACTACCTTGGAATCACTGACAGCCAGAAGCAAAGCCAGCAGTGAAAGCTGGGTCTGAGAGTCAGACTTTCACTTACTATATAAAACATAAAAAGGGAGGGCTAAGATCTCCAAAGGTGAAATTTAGGCAAACAGGCTAAATACATAACTGGAATACATTCTTACCACCCAGCCCTCTAATCCAGGTACCTTGCCACACAGCAAAGCCAGCTCAGTATTTTAATTATTCTCCATTGCATTTAATAAGTACAGTTTGGTCAAAGACAAAGACTGTTGATTAGTAGAAAAAGAACATTAAGTCATCCCTGTGCTTTTTCTATCCAGTAAGCATATAAGCATTGTTAAGTTGGTCATAGATGGATCTTTTTTTTTTTTTATTCATTCAGTCAGCGAGCTGAAGGAACAAAAAATGGATTTCTTTATCCACACAGTCTAAGTGGATGAAGGAATCCCCCAGAGACAGTGCATTCCGCAAGTGGGACTATCTGCTGTCAAACTACACTTATCAATGGCTGCAGCCAATGGATTGAATATTGATTTGTCCCTGAACCAGCCAAATTTTGATCCATCTATGGCCAGCTTAAGACTGACAACAGCAAAGCAAACCCCCGCTTGGCTTAGAGTGTCCTCCCTTTTCCAGTCTAAGAGGTGGTGTGAAGTGGACCATAGGAAGCTAATAAAAAAAATAATAAATCAGGTGCTTATGCTAATTACATTTTAAAATGTAAATTCCAGCCCTAGTTTGTGGGCTTCCCCTGCTCATTCCTTCATCCATTGTGTACAAAATAGGTTTAAAGATAAATACCCTCTGCACCCAGCTCTACCGTTATTCGTTTGGTTTATTTGTGCATCAGGAACATTATCTCAACATATTAAAAGTGCCCTATGTGTAAATAATGCAAAACTACCTAATTCCTAGTGTGGATCATTTACATTGCATACTGTATAACACTGATAATATAAAATGTCTGAAACAATCTAAATGATTTAAAACAGGTTATTTTGATTTAGGTTGTCACTCATCCACTTTCAATTCCTTGATAAAGTTGCAACACCACGTAGTTGATTTAAAAAACCGGAGCGTGCAAAATCTGACGGAACTCTGCATAAAACCCAATCAGCTTCCAGATTTTGCATTCTCAAGTTTTAGTAAATCAACCCCCATGAAATATTCCATATGACTTCTACTGCTTCATATACTGCTTGTATTTGTTTAAATCTATGACACATTAGTAATTTTTGACTTCTGAATTTCCTCTAGAAACCGCTTTAGATGACTTTATTCTCATGCACTGTGTTTTCATGCCAAACTGTCAGCTCTGCCCTGTCTTGATGTCCCAATATCCTTTCTTGGTGCCAAAGCAGTAACTGTGTTCCAATATAGAAAAAATACATTGGTCATTGTTTTGTGTTATTAGTTTCCTTTTCATTATTTATTTAATTACCTAAAATGTCAAATGCACCGAGGCCAGAAAAGCACACGTGTAACTAATTAGATGGGTATTTAGGCAGGAACATACCACTGTCACATGGTATACTATATGGGTTCTGACCATCTCTGTGCAACTGAAAAAAAGGACCGCCCTAGTATCAACATTTGCAATTACAATAATGTCAAAGAAAAATGAGACAAGGAGAGGATGTACACGTTGTATCACCTAAAGACCTTGTGCATCAGTCAATGTAAATTTTTTAGGCCAGTATTTTGGTGTTGAACAATTAGCTTATTTATAGAATGATGAGTTTATATGCATATATAACAAGTGAGAATGATTTTAGGATCCTTTGGGATCCAGTGATTTTAAATGAGTATGTATAATAAAGCTATGTTTATGTCGTTTTAAGCAAATTGTATGGTCTTATGTGTACAAGTAAAACTCAATAAACTTTCTCTTTTATTTCTTTGACATCTCTGGGCAAGTCAGATTTCTAACCCTTCTCCTACTACTGTATAGAACCTTCTTTTTTTTCTAGTTACTTAGGTCCTCAGGGAAAAAAATCTTCTTTGAAATCTGGGCAATGTCACCACCCAGGTTCAGGATTTTCTTCCTCCAGCAAACCAAGAAGGTGGAATGTGCAGGGCCACATCACATGCATGTGCTCTGCAGAATAATTTTGGGAAAGGCAGCTGTTGAGGAGACTAGTCATCCAGTGCACAGATAACCAGCTTGGGTGACCCGTCTCCTTAACCAGAAATGCTGATGGTACAACATGTAGCAGGCAGCATCTATTAATGAATTAGCAGTGAAAGAAGGAGGGTGCTTCTTAACAAAGTACCTACAAAATAAAGTTGGGGCACTTGATTCAATTTTTTTTATTTCCTCCTTAAAAGTCTAGTGTTTTTGTATTGCTTTGCTCACTTGTTACAGTAAGTTCAAGGGGACTTGAAAGCCTTGGGTGATATCAATGCAGCCAAGTTAAAAATAAAACCTTGTTTAAAAAGTGATCATCCCTAAAGGAAGAAAAAAAACCTTAAAAAAAAAAAATTTAAAGGACCCATGCTTGCAAATAGATAAAAAAAGTGTGTCTACCACATATGTACATAAATGCAGGCTAAGCGACGCTTATTAGGTATTGCCACGACACCAGAAGGAGAGAAATAATTCTATGGCATCACTTACATTTAACTCTAATTTCATGTGCTGTAGAGGTATTTAATGTAAAACTTTAAGCATCAAAGTTGGTTGTTGTTTCACAAGTGCTCACAATTTTGAGTCCTGACATTTTTGGTATCTGTTTACTCAGCACAATGTTAACCTCTATATTTTTTACATAAATTGGGCATGGTATTGTGTTTGTGTGCACTAAAATACAGCTTACTGTGTTTTTTACTAAAAAATATAAGTTTGATAAATACTGTGCAACATAAAACTTTTCAACTACCACCTTTTTATTGTAAAGGATCTTTGCTTTCATAATCTATATTGTTTTGGGGATTAAATGTGTTCTATAGGCCTAAAATGCATATTTTAGCATGTCTATAAAAAAGATTTAAAGTATAACTAAAGGCAAAATTTTTGTTTTATAATCCCTGTCAGGTTTTTTTTAATGCCATCTGTGTCTGTTGTCTCACCAGGATCACCAGAACTGGTTGTCCCCAATGGAAGAGTTCCCTTCTTTTAGTGTTCTGATATCAACCCAAAATTTAGTATTATCTTTTACTCAGTGGCGTCCCTAGGCAGGTGCGGGGGTGCGAGCCGCACCAGGTGACACCTATCGCACACGGGGGTGTATTTACCACAAGGCAAACAAGGCATTTGCCTAGGGCGGCATTTTTCAGGGGGGGCAGCACCTCCCCCCAGAAGAAGGGATGAAAGAAGGTACATGTGCACCATAGAAACCAGGTGGGATCCGAGAGAGCCTGCGGGATGCTTGATGGTGTATGTAGAGCCTGGCTCACGTTCCTGGGGATGTCCGGAGCTGTGAAAATTAGTGCCTCTCTATCACCACAGGAAGGGGGTGGGAGTAGTGGAAGGCTCTCCCGGGTGGGGGGCAGCGGTGTTATTGGTCAATGTCAAGCTCTCTCCGCGGGAGGGGGAAGGAGGGGTTGTGTTGGTCGGTGTCCGTGGGGGCAGACAATTTTTGTGATGCCTAGGGCAGCACAAAACCTAAATACACCACTGATCGCATGTGGTGACACCGGACCCTCTCCACGAGCTCCACGAAAAGGAAAGTTTTAAAGCAAGCTGACGATCCCTGCAAGATGGATCGGATCTGCGGATTGAGCATAATGGATCGGAGGGACGCCCCTGCTTTTACTTTCACTTTCGATGATAACAGTAAGCAGGACAAATAGCAAGAGTGAATCTCAGACAGCAGTAAAAGCTGACCGGTGTTCTAATCCTCTCCGATCTACCAAAGACTAAAAAAAAAAAAAATACGTTTTGCCTTTAGTTACACTTTTTTTTACAGACTGGTGCAAGAATGCACTTGGATCACATAGATGTGTTTGTACTGTAGCAGGAGTGGGAGAGTAAGAGTTACAATTAGATGATGTTATATAACGCTGCCACTCTCTATTTCACTACAGGTTATTTTAACCTCCCTAGCGGTATTCCCGAGTGTAGCTCGAGGTAAAATGTCAGTACCAAAAGCGGTAACCCCGAGCTACACTCAGGCTTACCATGCGGCGCTGCCTAGGGATTCCCTGCAGAGCTTACCTTGTCCTGCGCTCCCGCGATGTGTCCCCTGCAGCGTCCCCGGCCATCTCCTCCAGCCGATGCCGGCATCCGGCTTCTGTGTTCCGGTCCCTGTGATGTCAGAACATACGGGCACCGCCTCCGGCGGCGGGAAATTTGACAATTTTAAAACATTTCATTTTTTTCCAAACAAATTTTACATAGTAAAACATTGCTGTTTCAACCCATTTCACATACATTTTGTCCCGAGTGCTTTGTCCTGTGCCCTGCCTGCATTTTTACTGTTCTTTCTGCCTGGAAACTGAGAAAAGTCCATGGCGTCCAAAAAGCATCCCTTTAGGTCAAAAGCGGTTTTAGACCAGCTAGAGAACAGCGATAGTAAATCAGAACCACTTGCAGAATTGAGTGATAATGATTCGTGGGAAAATTCGTCATCAGACACTGAAAATGATTTTGCGACTTTGCTCAGCGATGTGCGAACTTAATGCTATATTTCAAATTTCAGTGTTTTTGGTTTGATTATATTATTGAATTAAATGTATTATTATTATATTATTATTTTTTATGATTATTTATTAAATTATAATTTATGATTTCGTGTTTCAAAATTTATCATACCCGGGATGTTTAATAGACTCTTGTTCGGACAGATTTCAGTGAGTTATTCCCAAAAATTACAGCCTACAATAAAAAAAACTACATATTTCCATGCAAAATAATGGTACTGCTTTCAGTACCAAAAATCTGAAATAATCATACTGCTAGGGAGGTTAATGGGGAATTGCGATCTGTGCTTAGTGCAAGAACCTAAAGTGGTTGAGAACCTCAGACATGAAATTTGAACACAGCACATGTTTTTATAGTGTTCTCTTCAAAGCACTAAGTGTTATTTCTCTCTGCTGTATACTGTACATTTTCTGCTAGAGCCACTTCTGACAGGTTTTTCTGACACCAAGAGTAAAAAGGTGATGGGGAGGGATCTCCAGTACAGAGAATGTGATTGACATCCTCAACACTGTTCCTGTTTGCTGTGTGAAGGGGAGGGGGGGGGGGTCCCTTCCCTCCAATCAGCTGTCAGAGCTCATGTACAGTGTGTAACTGCAGCTCCCCGTCCCCTGCTTTGTGATTCTGTAAAAAATCCTTTTCATCTCTGAGATTTGCAAGGATGTACAGGACAAAAGGCAGCAAATAATCAGGTACAACTGATGTAGGAGGACTTGTTTTCGAGGCTAGTTACTTCACTGGGTATAGGTAAGGGTTTATAATCACTTTAACACAAATAAAAGACTAGACATCTGCACTTGCATATATTTAAATATAAAATATAGAATAACATTTAAATAAGCCTTAAAGGATAAGTTCACTTTTTAGACAAAAATAATAAATGCACATTTTTTTGCAGGTAAAAAAATGTTCATTTATTATTTTTGTCTACAGGAGCCTGGAAAGCATTACACCAGCGATCAATAGATCGCTGATGCCATGCAGGTCTCCTGCAGACCTGTCAGAATATCTGCCTGCCATTCAGGATGTACGAGCAAGCAGGTATTCTGACAGGAAGTTTCAATGAACTTCCATGGCGCTCCACAGCTATGGGAACATGTCATATGTTCCACCCTACAAAACAGGTGGAATATGTAACATGTTACCAAAGAAAAACTTATCCTTTAACCACTTGCCCGCCGCCCTGTAGTAAAACTACTGCTACAGGGCGGCAGGGCTGTGCAAACTCACTTATATTTGCATTTCTGGCTAGGCATGTCAGTCACCAGGTCCCGGACGGAGATTCCCCGCTGGCACCCGGTAATCACTGTGTAGAACTGACAGGGGAGAGACCTGTGTGTAAATAACACAGGTCTCTCACCTGCCAGCAAGGACATGCTGCTGTGTATTTCTCTGCACAGCAGAGGAATATACAACAGCATGTCTCCCTAGTAAAGCACACACAGCACATTATGTAAAACAGCACACGGTTAACTCTTTGACCGCCCCAGATGTTAATCCCTTCCTGCCCAGTGTCATAAGTACAGTGTCAGTCAGGGGCGGACTGACAACTCATGGGGCCCCCAGGCAATAGGGGATCATGGGGCCCCTGTGTCCTTGCCCAAACTCAAAAAAGCCTATGAAAAAGGTACCAGGGGCATCTTATGGGGCCTCCTACTGAGCCTGGGCCCTTGGGCAGTGCCCGAGTTTCCAAATGGTCAGTCCGCCCCTGGTGTCAGTGCATTTTAGTAGTCACTGGAGATGTCAGTGGCAGTTAGTCAGTTGTCAGAATGCCTGCTGCAGTCCCGCTATAAGTCGCTGATCACTGCCATTACTAGTATAAAGAAAATTAAAAATAAAAATTCCAGTATATATACCGCCATTTGTAGACACTATAACTTTCACATAAACCAATTAATTTATATGTATTGGGATTATTTTTATCAAAGACATGCAGCAGAATACATTTTGGCCTACATTTATGAAGACATTTGATTTTTTTTTTTTTTTTAATTTTTACTGGATGTTTTATAGCAAAAAGTCAAAAATATTGTTTTTTTTTTCAAAATTGTCGGTCTTTTTTTGTTTAAAAAATAAAAAATGCAGAGGTGGTCAAATACCACTGAAAGAAAGCTCTATATGTGGGGTTGCATGACAGCGTAATAGTCAGTTAAAGCAACGCAGCGCCATATGGTCTGGTCAGGAGGGCAAGCGGTTAAATAAAAAATTTTGTGGTGTCTTTTTAAACCACATCACTTACTAGTAAAGCAATTGTGCATAACATAACTATAAAAACAGTTGCACATGATATTTCTCCAAAGGTGATAAATAATATATATAACTAGTCTGTGATAAACTCAAATAAAATGTGCAATACAAAAGTCCAAAATAATTTTCTAATAGGTGCAGTTGCAGTGACTCCTTCTGTGCTCCACCACCAAAACACACACCAAACGCTTACCAGATAATTAGACCTCTAATACTAGGAGGTCTAACAACACATGAATGAGTCAGGGAATTCCAAGCTGAAACCCAAATCGATCCTTGCCAAAAAGGGTTCTCAGCCAGGTCAAACAACATAGGATGTAGATGAAAAACAGGAAGGCTCCTTAGTGTAATTATTAAAATCCCAGTATTCTATTAGAAGAAAGGTACCTGCAAATGAAAATGACTGAGACAGGGGCGGACTGACAACTCATGGGGCTCCCGGGCAATAGGGTATCATGGGGCCCCTGGGCAATAGGGTATCATGGGGCCCCTGTGTCCTTGCCCAAACTCAAAAAAGCCTATGAAAAAGGTACCAGGGGCATCTCATGGGGCCCCCTACTGACCCCGGGCCCTCGGGCAGTGCCCCAGTTTCCAAATGGTCAGTCCGCCCCTGGACCGAGACACCATGTAGCTGTCACTGCTAGGCTCTGACCTAGGTGTTTCATCAGCAAAGGACATTGTCCAGGGGTTGATAGATCCAAACACATGTCAATAGTGGACATCAGCAGGTCTTCTTTCACTGATCTAGACACTGGTTGTAATAAAAGTGCAATGTTAAAAAAGAAAAAGTAAACAAGTATATGATAAACACACACTAAAACTTTAACTGAAAACTAAAGGAAAAAAAAGACTCATAATTAGATGTTCAAAGCAGTGATGTCCCCACTCCCCTTGTGAAAGACGTTTGTGTGCTAGAAGAGCTCAGTCTGACTGACATTTAACATTTCCAGCCCCCGATGAAGAATGCTTTGTAAGGTCAAATGTGCTTAGGGACCATATTTTTTTCTGAAATCAAAAATAATATTCATTAGTATGTTTGATCTTGTCTATTACTGCAGCTAGCGTGCTTTTTCAGAAGGACAACATCAAATTACATTGTTTTGCAAACATTTTAAAAACAGACTACATTAGCCCTTTAGATATAGTTTTTCGTTATTTTAATAATGTCTGTTTAGGGCGTTTCAGTTTAGCTGTCCTGCAATATAAATATCATTGTCCGTGTATGCCTAGATGCACAAAACTGCATTTAACTGAGATAATGAACAGAATATTTAAGGCCAACTTGTTTCTGCAAATCTGACAGTATAATTGTTGTGTCTGTTAGTTTTATTTACCCGGTGATTCTCTTGAAATTATTTAGCAGTGTAATTGTTACTGTTCATTAGCAGTTCGGGATGCATTTTGCAAATGTTTTAGACAAGTTTTTGGAGGACAAGGGAATATGCAATCTATGGAATTAAAATAAAAAAATATACTCCTAGGTGCTTTTGAGGGAGATGCTATCAAACCAAGCAACCTTAAAGTGTCTAGCTCCCAAAGCCGACACGTCTTGGTCGAGCCCGCCCCCCCCCCCCGCTTCCTCCTCACAGAATTAGAGGAAGGCTCTAGAGCAGTGGTTCTTAACCTGGGTTCGATCGAACCCCAGGGGTTCGGTGAGTCAGTCTCGCGGGTTCGGCGGAGGTGAAGACCCACACCCGACTCATATGATTCGTGCAGTAAATATTCATTATTATGTATTTGTTTTTGTGTGAAAATCATGTTTTAATGGTTTTGTTCTTTGTTCTTAACGGTTTTGTTCATTTTGTGCACCTATGTATAAATATATACCTAAATATATACCTATGTTTTGAATTTTAAAAATCATATTTTATTTTTCCAATTAAGAAGGGTTCGGTGAATGCGCATATGAAACTGGTGGGGTTCAGTACCTCCAACAAGGTTAAGAACCACTGCTCTAGAGGCTGCTGCCTCCAGGAGACAGTGCTCTCTGGAACAGCACTGCATTGAGATTGAAGGCTCAGATAAGTATTTAGGGGGGCTGGGGGGAACTGACCATAAGATCTCTCTATATTTCCTTGTGGAGCACAGACAATGGTTCAGTGGCTCTACCCTGTATAAATAGTAGTAAAGCAAACTTGCACCATTTCTTGCATCTTTGGAAAAGATGTGGGAGGGATAAAGGTGAACAATAGCATTGGTGTAGCCAAAAGTTGGGCACAAAAATACCCCTGTTCTGTTTTGATTTTATGTAGTGGTAGTGATTAATGTAATAGTGACAAGCAATATGAATTATGAATATAAGGGGCGATGCCTGACTTACATACAGTTGTGTTCAAAATAATAGCAGTCAGATATCACTAACCTGTTTTTGGTAGAAATGATATTTCTACATGGCAAATAATTTACTAGCAGGTGTAGTAGAGTAATAGAAATCCAACAGTCATGACATGCATGCTGCTGATTCTGTGTAATTGAATCACTAATTGAAAGGGGCATGTTCAAAATAATAGCAGTGTGGAGTTCTATTAGTGAGGTCATTCATTCTTTGAAAAACAGGTGGCAATTATTGCCCTTATATAAGGAAGGAAGGCAGCAAATGTTGTATATGCTGGTTACAGTGCATTTCTCTCTGAAATTCTGAGGAAAATGGGTCGTTCCAGACATTGTTCAAAAGAACAGCGTACCTTGATTAAAAAGTTGATTGGAGAGGGGAAAACATATAAAGAAGTGCATAAAATGATATGCTGCTTAGCTAAAATGATCGAAAAAGCTTTAAAATGGCAACCAAAACCTGAAAGACATGGAAGAAAGCGAAAAACTACCATTCCAATGGATAGAAGAATAGCCAAAATGGCAAGGACTCAGCCAACAATCAGCTCCAGGAAGATCAAAGAAGGTGTGACGTTCCCTGTGAGTACTGTTACAATTAGAAGACGCCTATGTGAAGCCAAGCTATCTGCAAGAAGCCCCCGCAAAGTCCCACTGTTGAAAAAAAGACGTGCTGAAGAGGTTACAATTTGCCAAAGAGCACATTGACTGGCCTAAAGAGAAATGGCGCAACATTTTGTGGACTGATGAAAGTAAGATTGTTCTTTTTGGGTCTAGTGGCCAGAGACAGTTTGTCAGACGACCCCCAAACACTGAATTCAAGCCACAGTACACTGTGAAGACAGTGAAGCATGGTTGCACAAGCATCATGATATGGGGATGTTTCTCATACTACGGTGTTGGGCCTATTTATCGTATACCAGGGATCACGGATCAGTTTGAATACATCAGAATACTTGAAGAGGTCATGCTGCCTTATGCTGAAGAGGAAATGCCCTTGAAATGGGTGTTCTAACAAGACCACGACCCCAAACACACCAGTAAACGTGCAACATCTTGGTTCCAGACCAACAAGATTGACGTTATGGAGTGGCCAGCCCAATCCCCGGATCTTAATCCAATAGAAAACTTGTGGGGTGACATCAAAAATGCAGTTTCTGAGGCAAAACCAAGAAATAGAGAAGAACTGTGGAATGTAGTCCAATCATCCTGGGCTGGAATACCTGTTCACAGGTGCCAGAGGTTGGTTGACTCCATGCAACACAGATGTACAGCAGTTCTCAGAAACAGTGCTTATACAACTAAATATTCATTAAGTGATTCAAAGGAAAGCAAAATCTTCAAACATTTTTCAGTTTATATAGTGAATGTTTGAGTTTGTAAAGAAGAATACAAACACTGCTATTTTTTTGAACAGTCTAATATTCACTTTTCTTCAATTTTTTTAGAGGAACAACACAAATTTGATATATTTTTCTTCATGTTTTGATTTGGAATAGAATGTGTAGTGTTCCCAATGCATTTGTGTGTATGGAAAAAAAGCTATTAGAAGGATTTTGAGGTTTATTCACTTTTTTCAACACACTGCTATTATTTTGAACACAACTGTATATACCTACAACACAGTGCCTCCAGCCATTATGGCAAAATAACTTAAGGAATAATATTAAATAATTCAGACACCTTAATAAAATATACAACCACAATATAATTCTTTTGAGCTAATGTGATCTCTTACCAGATAAACAAATATCTACAAATTTGATTAATAAATAAAGATAATTAGTTTATATACAAGAATATTCACACACACATATATATATATATATATATATATATAAATATACAAAACTAACTGACTGGTGCTTTGTAGTTCATACACAAGATCAAAGTAAATGACAATTAAATGCAAATAAGTTCAAACTTCAAATGCAAACACAAGGAAAGCATATAGCCATAAATGTGGAAAAACTGATTAACCAAAGGGTAGAAAAATACCCTATTTATTTTCAGAACAGTTTCCTACCTTCTGCAGCTGAAGTAAGGGAGAATGCTACTTCTGATAGAAATGACAATAGATGAAATTCACTTTAAATGCATCCTAAAAGACAACAGACTTGCAGCATATCAATGGAAAAAAACCTCTAGTTTCTATGGATAATAACGACCCTCAGCTTTACAAAAAATTAGCATCCAGTCTCACCATACACAGATCAATTTCAGAAATTCAAAATAGCTGTATACGGGAAACTTAGCAAATTAAACCACCATGCACAATACCCAGTAACAGACTACCATGAAAACATTAGTTATAATATTCTAGTGGTATTTGGAATAAAGAAAAGTTTTTAATGTTACTTTAGCATAGATCTTGCCACCTCCCAGAGATAGCATTCTGGAGTATGATCGGTTAAGATGGTGGCTGCATCTCAGACGGGCAAGGAATCGGCTATTTGTTTCCTAGATAACAGCAATGGTCATGTCTCTCAGGTGTAAGCAGTTGTCAGCAAGAAGGGTTTCTCTCTCAGGTGTGAGCAAGAAGGATTTTTTTTTTCCCGAGTGTCATCTTTGCTTTAATACTGTTTGGGTCCATTGTCTACAAAATCGGCCAAAAACTAAATGTTGACTGTCTTTCGAATTGGACAATCAGAATGTGTTATTGATTTTAAATGTTCCTTTACCTGGCCACTAGAGAGTAGTCAAGTCTCAGGAATGTGGATCTGACTTCCCTGCAAGGGGCAAACTTATTTGCGTGGTGATAAAGGAATATATGTCATATTAAAGTTGTTAGAACAGACATCTTTCTTTATAAAATACCTGGTACTTTAATTTTAACACTGGGAAATATCCTTCTCAAATGAGAATTGGACCTTTATGATTATCAGCCATTATGAAGATGTCATCTATTAAAAGAATAAACCTTTTTCATAGATTATCATGATATTACAAATGCAGATACTTTATTTCAGTCCATTATCTGAATTGATCACGTCCTTTGCAGTATAGTATAATATCCCTTTGGTGCTTTCATGAAATGACACTTGCGACCTGAGATATGGGAAAGATTCTATTGATAAATCGTTCCCTTTAAATATAATTGAAACTTTTCATCTAGAATTTCCACCCATAGTTTATGTAATTAAAACCTGATTGTGTATTTGATAACCTGGTTGATTGTTTGCTTGGAACATAACAAGCAAAAAGGAATTTGATATATAATTATGATCTCCATACACAATTCATGAATCTGTCCATAACATGAACTATCCCAATTTCATCTGATTAATGACTAACTGGTTTTTCCACTTGTATTGACTTGGTTCAAAGTTTGAATGAACACTGGGTTTTTGTGTAGAAATTTGTCCTTCCCTAGTCATGCTCAGGGGACTATTGTTCTGTGGTAGGCTGACGAACACTTGTTGGGTCCAGTGACGTATGCCCTGTACACACAATGAGAATATCGGATGAATGTTCGTCCTTTTTTTTTTTTTTTGCATGCTAGACTCATATCGATAGTGAAAAGGTTACTAAAGTTACGAAAATTCTTGTACGACAGAATAAAACTTAGGAAGTGATGTAATGTATTGTATTTGTATTGTATATTCGTATGAAAACTGTACTAATTAAATGAAAATCATACGATCTGGTATCGTACAAGAAACATTTTTGTGCTTTTCACTTCCAATATTTTCCGACAAAAGCTGTGTACTAACGATCAGATTATCGTATGAAATTGGTAATTTTCGTACGATTTTCTGATCGTGTGTATCAGACTTAAATGTAATTGCTTATATGGAGTCTCCACATTGTGTTTTCCTGCTCTGTTTAATGATTGTAAAACCTTATTTGAAGATTTGAACTTCAATAAGGGTGTTTGTGGAGAGCCAATTTCCAAGGTTTCTCATGGTCAATTTGTTTATTCATTACTTGTTTTGTATGCACTAGTTAGAGAGTTATTGCAAATCTTCCTGTCCCTTGGGATGAACAATTTTGCTCTGAATGTTTCACTGGGGCTGTATATTTTATATAATTTATGAATTTTATATATCAAGACCATGACACCCCTTAGGCATATGGCTCAAGCTGACTGAGTGGTTTTGAATTTTTTTTAGTGTTCATTTCTGACTGATGCCATTTGCAGTGTTACAATCCAGGCAATCAAGGGAGAGCTTTGGCAATAAACAAGCAAAATTAAAGTACATCATTACAGAGGAGAAATGAGCATTTGATTATGGGAATCTGCAACCAGTTTTGGTTGATTTTGGTTGGTTGGTATGGGCTATGGACAATTACAACAACATCTTTAATCTAGTTTAGTGCTAAAGCTTCTCGGCATGGGGCCAGATTGACTTTATATAAAATACATAGGTCTAGTAACAGTAAAGAAAAATGGAAATTAGATGGTAGATATGTAATTACAGAAGATGCCAAGGAATCCACACTACAATAGAATGTGTCCAATTGCAGTTATAATCTGCAGTATCCTTTGTGTTGTATCTGCCATTGCAAAGCGAAAATCGTCAGTAGATCTCACAATGTAATCATGTCTAATGAGCGCAAATTACAATCTGTGTATATTTTTTCTCTTTCCTTATTTTTGTAAACCTTAATCTCTGTACAGAGAGCTATCATTAGCAGGATTTAAAAGAAGCTAATGTAAAATAAGAAAATGCCAAAAATTACAGGTACCTGCGGTGAGTTTGATAATAGGGAGGTAAAAATATATGAAATAATTATATGGCTGCAGAAGCTGAACAAGAACACGACTAAGAGGAACATTAAACTTGCAATTCACATTTTTAACACTGGCTGTATTGACAGCATTATTGCATGTTATTGTTCTGACTGTTTGGAAGTGTGTACAGCTTAATCCCATACAACAATAAGCAGCTTTAATGGATGCTGAGACTTGTTTAAAGAGTGGCATCATCTAAATGTGATGTGTTAATTATGTTGTATGAAATTAAATAGGATTGAACTTTGCAAGTTATTTCTTTAGGAAAAAAAAGCATGGTTTAAATGTAAACAGATTGCTTTGTGTTTATGCCTTTCTTTGTGTTTAGGATCTTTTATAATATTAGTAGATGTAAGAATAGCACTTGCTAAGCTATAAAAAAAATGTAGCATATGGGTAAAATTGAAATGATCCTTGGAGCTCTCCAAGGTGTCTACCATCTTAATGGGAATCTTTCTTTTCCCAAATCATGTCAACATAGTGATCCCGTCATCGTCCACGATATCACCATCTTCAAGTTCAACCCCAAACTGTTCCATTTAAGCAGCCATCACATGGATGTTGGTATGCATATGTTGACTTTTACTAAAAGTCAGATGCTAAGGCACTCCCTCTGGCCACTGATGTATGGAGAGAGTGGTGACAAATGAATGTCACAGGAAGGGCAAAGATGCCATTCACCTCCAGGCTGTAATTGGCAACTTGGATTCAAGTTTTTGATACTAATAGAGTGTCAAGTTGGAGGCACTCGGGAATAACTGGGTGTTAGGGGGCTGACCTGTTAAGACTGAGTATGCACCGATGAGTTATTTATTAGCTAAAAATGTCATATTGACAATAAATTCTAAAAACATTGCTTAAATAAAGAGTTGCTTTGCATGCCAACTTAGATGTATTACTACATGCGATTCAATAAAATAATTCTGAGAAAGTGCCAATGTATACCTGGTATGCTTTCATGAACATAGCCAAAAGAAATAATTTCTTGAATATATGTTTTTTTTTTATGTATGTATTGACACATTTGTGTAATCAAAACTGGTTTACAAATGTGTCTCTATTAAATTGTAGAAAGGGGATTTGTGTACTATTCCCAAAACCTGTTAGCTATCAACTCTTGATAAGGAGACCAGAAGGATTGGGCTGTGTGTGTTGGAGAGATCAATAAATTGTATTTGAGGCTTTTAAATGGTGAGCAGTTCCCCTTTTCTTGTCTTGAAGCTTGTGTACAGGTGTTGATAGACCATGTTATTGTGACAAATACAAATTCATATGTGGACCAATCTCTACAGCTTGGGACTCTCTTTTTTTCAGTCCATAAAAGCTGACTCTCACAGAAACACTACTGGGGCTCCAGCAGACAGTAGAAACTTGTCACACTATAACAATCATTCAATTTATTTGAAACTTTCACCAGGCTTTTCAGTCCAGCAATCCATCACCCGAATTCAGGAATAGTAAAAATAGGGGCTTTAGTAAAGAAAGGCGGGCCTAATATGTTCATCTTTAAATCTGGACATGCTGGGAAATACTTTGTTGGTACCATAATCTATTTCTAATTGGCCATCCTCTGTTATTTTCTTAGTTTTTAACAGGTAATATGTGCTGTGCCAATGCAGCTCAAGGATAACTACCTGTTTTGTCTAAAGCATTTTGGGTTGGTTTGGCAACTTATTAACCATGTTGAATGTTTTATTTCTCATATTGCTTGACAATAATACATGGGGATGAAAAAAGAGTAAAAACGTAAAAATTGTGATCAAAGAACCGAAAAGAAAATATTGCTGACAGTAAACAGAACATCTTGATAAGCCCCCAGGTGAAATCGCTAAAAGATTCCAAAGACATGCTGGTAGGTTAATTGGATCCTGTCGAAATTGGCCCTAGTATGTGTATGTATGAATGTAGGTTAGAGACTTTAGATTGCATGCCCCTTGAGAGTATGGGGCCGATGTGAATGTACAATATATTTGTAAAGCACTACGTAAATTGATGGCTCTATATAAGTACCTGAAATAAATAAATAAATAAGATGCCAAAAGAAGAGACAACTCTTTCTTTTAAGAAAAACATGACATGTGCTGCATAGCGTAGGCGATGCTGGAGACACCAGCTGAATTGGTGTTTTAGTAAAGGCTTTTACACATGCTAAATGTGGATCACATACTTCATGGCTGTACTGCCCTGGTGCCTACCCTGCAGCCCAAGGGCCACATGCGGCTCTTTGATACTTGATGTTCAGCCCTCGAACACTAATAGTCAGTAGCAGAGGTAGGATCACTGCCTAGTAATGGTGTACTGGTATTGATCTCTAGCAGTCTCATGTAACATGGTCCCAGTCTCTGTCTTCTAAAGTATGTCTCCAGTCTCCAACCACTTTGGTAGAACATCTGTAATCTCCGATCATCTCCTGCAGGAAGTCCACAGTCTCTGACAGTTTCCTGTAGCATTGCATATATACTAAATATAACGTCCGGCACCATGTTAATGTCAGGGGCCACAATGTAAATTGACCATCACTGCTCTAAATTGTCCCCGGGACAGGACATTGTCAGTAAAGCATTAGATGCAGCCTACACACTGGAGTCAACATTTTAGCAAATATTTCATATATACTGCATATATATATATATATATATATATACTCATCGGCCACTTCATTAGGTACACCTGTTCAATTGCTTCGTAACACAAATTGCTAATCAGCTGACTTGCTAAAGTTCAAACCGAGCATCAGAGTTGGCAAGAAAGGGAATTTAAGTGACTTTGAACGTGGCATGGTTGTTGGTGCCAGACGGGCTGATCTGTGTATTTCAAAACTTGCTGATCTACTGGGATATATATATATACAAACACACAAATTGGATGTTTGGGAGTCCTTTTTGATGACCAAATGCACAGGATCCCAAGAGTGACATAGCTGCATCTTTGATTAGACATTTACAGCTGATTGTCTTTGCTTAGGTCACACATTACCACAGATTATGTATGTTCTAAACTGGCATACAAAAGGTATGAACATACCAACAACTGTAGAAATACCAACAATTTTGAGAATGAAAGAGCTCTGCACAGCCACCATAAGCTGTAGTTTAAGACAGCCATAGGGGGAGTGAAATTTGTTAGGTTCAGTAGCAACCAGCTGAACTTTGATCCATCTGTCGGCAGGGTGGTTGTGCTGGAGTTGATCTATAGATTTGTTTTGTGCAATCTCTGCTGGCTATGGCCCCACCAGTGAGCATTGTATTCTGCCGGTGGGGAAGGCTCCCTGCACTTCCCACTGACAGAACACAATAGTGCTGCAGAAAGGATTCCCCCATCAACATGTGTTGATGGGAAAACCAAGCAACTTCCTTTCCTTCAACCCAAGGTTGAAGAAAAGAAAATTGCATAATGTATGGCTAGCCTTAGTGTGCCAAGTCTGTCAAGGCTGCAGATGAGCTGCCTGCACATTGTACAGCGTACAATTGTTGTCCTATATTTCCATGTGTACCTAAAAGTTCAAGCGCAAAGTGACTCTTTAGTGTTGCTGTCTTGTATATGCATTTACATTGATGGCCTCAAGTACTGTTAAAATACATTTTGTCCACTCTGAGTCCATACATCAGAAACATAGTTTAGAGAAGCTAGTTATCTATTTGTCTCCCCGAATCTCTTTCTTTACTGGCTATGTCAGTATGGTTCTGGTCGCAGTCGCCATAGGCTTGTTTCTGGTTGTGTCAGTATGGTTCTAATTCTGCATCCGTGAATATGGGGGTTATTTACTAAAGCTGGAGAGTACAAAATCAGCCTCACTTCTGCATAGAAACCAATCAGCTTCTAACTTCAGCTTGTCCAATTAAGCTTGATGATTGCTTTCTATGCAGAAGAGAACCTGATTTTTCACTCTACAGCTTTTGTAAATAAACGCCTCTGTTTCTTGTTCTTGTTGAACAAATATAATAATGATACTGAGAATGGTTCTGTCCATTTTGTAATAATTTGACCTCTGTATGTACAATCCTGATCTTGTTAGTGTGGCTAAAGCTGGCCAAAGACATGAGATGGCAGAGGATCAGACTACACTAAACAATTATTTTGCAGCAAAATCTTCACATAAATATGCATTTTATCCAATGTACAGTGTATTACTGTGCAGATGGTCCTACATTTGGCCTTACATAATCAGGGACAGGGGGGGATAAAAACATTCAACTGAGGACTGGGAAAGGAGAGAAAACCATTACACTAGGGAGGCAGGAAGGATTAATTCAGCCATGTACTTCTGATCCTTTTGAGTCTCGGTTAGATTTTTTGGAGAATATACTGTAGCTTCTAGTGTTATTATAATTTGAAATCGTTAAGGCTTGATATACTAAAAAAGTAGGAAATGTTAACTTATCAACGTAATTGTTTATTTTTGTGTTGTTGGTATGGGAATGGTGTGTTTGTTTAATCATTCAATAATCCGCAAACAAAAATGCTTTGCTGTTGTTTTTTTTTAATTGGGTATTCAAAGTGAACAGAAATTCACCACATTCACTAAGCAAAGTAAACATTCTCTGTGTCTATAGTTAATACACCCCAATGATATTGGGTATTTAACCACTTGCCCTCCAGAGGATTTACCCCCCTTCCTGACCAGGCCATTTTTTGCGATATGGCGCTACGTTACTTTAACTGCCAATTGCGCAGTCATGCAACGCTGCACCCAAAGGAAATTTACGTTCTTTTTTCCCCCACAAATAGAGCTTTCTTTCGGTGGCATTTGATCACCTGTGGGTTTTTTATTTTTTGTGCTATAAACTAAACAAAAAAAAACCCTGACAATTTTGAGAAAAAAACTATATTTTTTACTTTTTGCTATTAAACATGTCCAGTACAAAAATTGTAAAAATCAAATTTCATCATAAATTTAGGCCAAAATGTATCCTGCTACATGTCTTTGCTAAACAAAATCCCAATACATGTAAATTAATTGCTTTACTTTTTACTAGTGATGGTGGCGATCAGCGACTTCTAGCAGGACTGCGAGGCTGTGGCGAGCATTCTGACACAGGGGGGAACTGACTTGGTGTCACTGACATCCCCAGTGACACCAATACAGTGATCGGTGCTAATAAAAAACACTAACACTGTACTAATGGCACTGGGCAGGAAGGGGTTAACATATGGGGCAATCAAAGGGTTAACTGTGTGCTGTGTGTGTGTGCTTTACACTGTAAGCACACTGCTTTTTATGGCTCTGTTATGCAGAGCCATACAAAGCAGTGTGCTGGAGCTGACGGGAGAGATCTGTGTTGTTTATATACAGGTCTGTCCCCCATTGAAGCAACAAAGTGATCACCAGGTTCCGGGGCCCGGTGATTGACAGCCGAGGCTGCGAATGGTGGCGCAAGTAGGGCGCGCATGCTCCCCCTACTCAGAACTGCAAAATCAGGTATATATACATGATTTTGCACACCCGTGCTGCCCTGTAGCAATATTTCTGCTATAGGGTGGTGCGGAAGCTGTTAAAGAAAAAAAACAATGAAAGGGTTTTCTCCAGGTACTCCAGTTTCCTCCCACACTCCAAAGACATGCTGGTAGGTTACTTGGCTCCTGTCTAAATTGGCCCAAATATGTGTATGTATGAATGTGAGTTGGGTACCTTAGAATGTAAGCTCATTGAAGGAAGGGGCTGATGTGAATGTACATTATATATGTAAAGCGCTGTGACGGAACTATAAGTACCTGTGATAAAAAAAGAAAGGAAGAAAGGATAAGTAGATCGGTTAATTGATTTAGTCTTAGCCTTGCAATAGAGAATACGTGATTACCACAAGATGGCACTCACGCTCTTTGCAGTCTCCTAACGCAGAAGAAAAATCGCATTTGCGCTTCTGTCAATATTTTATTGTTTATCTAAACATTTTAAAAAGAAGGAGGCTATTTTACAGGCTCTTTACATTTAAATGAAGCCAGTTTAACTATATTCTTAAACAGTAAAAGTTAGGTGATTGTAGGAGCGGTATATAAGTTAGAAAATTATATTACTGAAATTACAGGAAAAAAAAAACTTCTTATAGACTGCAAAGGCAAAGCGGCTTGGCAAAATATATAATAGAAATGTTCTTTTTTATTTATAATGCATTTACTTTATTCATTTGTATAGTGCAGACATATTTGTACCACTAGAGAGGCTGAATCCCATTCATTTAGTGCTCATCAAATGCGGGTGCTAAGGTGCCAGACAGACGGATGGCACCATCACAAAATCAATACAAAATGTCTTCAGCACCCCATACGATACAAACATAGGGGCATTTATTTCACATCAAAGTCCAATGTTCCAGGACCACCAAGGACCCCTTTCTCAGTTAACAGTGCTGGTGGTATTTTAGGCTTTTACAATGGGGAGCACACACACACACTATAGACAGCGAGCTCAAAACATGAAACAGTATTTACCACTTTAAGATTAGCATTAAAATAGCGCATAGTATTTTCCAAAAAATTTTCGCTATTCATGAAAAAACACTTGTAAAATAAGGCATGCGTTATTCCTTTGAAATCTGCTATACTTATCCCATGAAACCGGCTGCTATTTTATCACACAACATCCTATTCAGTGAGTGTTATTTCATTTCTGGTGGACACTTCTGAGGGACCTTGAAGAAGACGGAATAATGGTGGGGAGTCTGAAAGAAAATCCCAATATCCTAGAGCTTTTTTAACCCCTTCTGGCCCTTTAAGGGGTTTCTGAAGTGGGGCGGGGTTTAGCGTCATATGACTGCCGTGATTGGCTGTCACAGCAGTCACATGATCAGAAAGGTCCTGATCGCAAGGTGAGATTGGGACCTTTCCATGGGATGCTGACACATGTGCTGGGAGCACACAGGACACGCGCTCTCAGCACATGTTTGTTTACAAATGTAATGCAAATATGTGGCCGCTCGCGGTCAAGGCCCTGCCGCCAAGCAGCAGTACATTTGCATACGCTCGGCGTAAAGAGGTTAAAACACTTCCAAGCCCCGCCCATTGGGCTGTGGTGCCTCCTTACTCCTATTTTATCACACAACATCATATTAAGTGGGTGTTATTTCTTTTCTGGTGGACACTTCTGAGGGACCTTGAAGAAGGAGTGATGGTAGGGAGTCTGAAAGAAAATCCCAATATCCTAGATCTTGTAGCACAAATGGCGTTTTTTTAACCTCTTCACACTGGCGCCATCTGGCCCTTTAAGGGGTTTCTGATGCGGGGCGGGGTTTAAGGTCATATGACCGCCGTGATTGGCTGTCACGGCACTCACATGATCGGAAAAGTCCCAATCGCAAGGAGAGATCGTGACCTTTCCATGGGACGCTGATACATATGCTGGGAGGGCACGCGCTCTCAGTACATGTTTGTTTGCAAACGGTACAAAAATATGTGTCCACTATCGGTCAAGGCCCTGCTGCCGAGATGCAGTATATTTGCGTACGCTCGGCGTGAAGAGGTTAAAACACTTCCAAGCCCCGCCCATTGGGCTGTGGTGCCTCCTTACTCCTATTTTATCATACAACGTCATATTCAGTGGGTGTTATTTCTTTTCTGGTGGACACTTCTGAGGGACCCTGAAGAAGAAGGAATGATGGTGGGGAGTCTGAAAGAAAATCCCAATATCCTAAATCTTCTAACACAAATGGCGCTTTTTTAACCCCTTCATTCCGGCGCCTCCTAGCCCTTTAAGGGGTTTCTGACGCGGGCGGGATTTAGGCTGTCACAGCACTCACATGATCGAAAAGGTCCCAATTTTCTTCCAAGCCCCGCCCATTGAATTGTGGTGCCTCCCTACCAAACATATTTCAAAGATTCCTTAAATATCACATACCTGGACTACTACTTATTTAAAGCATCCATGGATTTATTTACTTTAGTGAACTGACTTTAATGCTGTGTTATGCAGTATTTACCAAGTGTTTTTGCTTATTGAGGTAAATACTGTATTGAGGGATAGTGAACTGACATTTTCAATATCGCATGCGATATTTGGAATAAATGTGTCACACAACCCAAACATCGCATTGTCGGTAAGAGCCAGTTAAAGTGGGTATATCATTAAAATTCACACTTTACATAAATCAATAGGGCATTTGTCAGCATTACCAAATCACTATATTATTATTTTGATTGAAAAGTTAAAATTAGAAAAACACTGGTTAGAACAGCGGTCTTTAAACTACAACCTGCTGCTCGCCATTATTAGAAAGTCTACACTCACTGGCCACTTTTTAGGTACACCTTGCTAGTACCGGGTTGGATCCCCTTTTGCCTTCAGAACTGCCTTATTCTTCGTGGAATGGATTCAAAAAGGTGTTGGAAACATTCCTCAGATATTTTGGTTCATATTGACATGCGTTACTATTGCCTTTCTATCATCTCAAACCAGTCTGCCCATTCTCCTCTGACATCAAAAGGCATTTTTGTTCACACAACTGCCACTCACTGGATATTTTCTAGGACCATTCTCTGAAAACCCTGGAGATGGTTGTCAGTGAAAATCCCAGTATATCAGCAGTTTTTTAAATACTCAGACTAGCCCATCTGGCACCAACAACCATGCCACATTCAAAGTCACTTAAATCCCCTTTCTTCCCCATTCTAATGCTCGTTTTGAACTTCAGCAAGTGTGGTCTTCACCACATCTAGATGCCTAAATACATTGAGTCGCTGCCATGTGATTGGCTGATGAGCAGTTTGTGTTACCAAGCAATTGAACAGTTGTACCTAATAAAGTGGCTGGCGAGTGTATATGAAGAAAGTCTATTGTCTTCAGTCAGACTGAATGTAGAAGTGAGAGGAGGTAATCAGTAAGCAGAGCCTGCTTATATAAGAAGCAAATCTAGCTGCCCCATTGCACATATATAATGACATGACAAGCTATCCAAAGAAACAAGGTTTTAAAAGATATATTTTGTTGACCTTTTTAATGCTTTCTTTTAACTGACCATTTTCACATATATGTCTATAAAACATAAAAAAAAGACTACAGGCTATCTTTAAAGTTGAGCTATGCGCAGACTATGCACACTAACACAGTTACATATTCTGAACACTCAATTTAAAGCTCTGTAAGGATTGACATGGCTGATAAGGACCATACACTGCCAAGAATCAGCAGTTTACTGCGCTGGGTGTTTGCAATCAGTGACCAGCAGCCTGTACAAATCAATGACAAGTTGACAAGTGCTCAAGGGCGGACTGACCATTTGGAAACTCGGGCACTGCCCGAGGGCCCGGGGTCAGTAGGTGGCCCCATGAGATGCCCCTGGTACATTTTTCATAGGCTTTTTTGAGTTTGGGCAAGGACACAGGGGCCCCATGATCCCCTATTGCCCGGGGGCCCCATGAGTTATCAGTCCACCCCTGCAAGTGCTGCAGCTGTTACATGCAATTAGCATCAGGTGAGATGAAAACTGTCTGCGTCCAGGGCCTCTCATCTGTTCATCTGCTAGCTGAGCCCCCTGTCACATCATTGACTTTACCCAGGGCACTCCCCTGTTCCTCTAGTGTCTGCCTTTGCATCTAAGGTTCCCCTGCTTTTAGTGTCACCTCTGCACTCCAGTGACCCCTCTACTCCTGTGCAATCCAGTGACCCCAGTACTCCTATGCACTCCAGTGACCCCAGTACTCCTCTGTGCACTCCAGTGACCCCTGTACTCATATGCACTCCAGTGACCCCAGTACTCCTCTGTGCATCCAGTGACCTCTGCACACCTCTGCTTCCAAGTGACTCCTGTACCCCTGTGTCTCCAGCAACACCTGTGCTTCCAGTGTCACCCAGTGACCCCAAATCATTTATTTATACCCAGTGACCACAGAGCATGTGGTCTTAATCTGTGACCCCTGAGTGTCTCCAAATAACACCAGTACTTCTTGTGTCACCTTATGGCCCCTCTGTATTCCGGTGTTCTCAAATTCCTGTTTAAATGTATTTCTGGTTACTGACTTCAGTTTCATAGAGAATTTCACGTTTGCTCTTTATTCTAACTTAACGTTCATAATGAAATAGCAGACATGGTACTGCACGTGGTCAGAATAGCACCAGCTGCACAGCTCCCGATGTACACAGGACAGTGTCTTTTGGCACACTGACTTATGAAGGTCAGTGCTCCCTGTGACTGTGTGTGCAGTCTTGCGCTGCCATCTGTTGGCATGTTACAAAACTAATCTTAAAACGTTTTGATACCACCTCGTACTGTCTGTTAAGAATATGTTAACACTTTAATGCCCATAGTTTGGGCTCAGGTACAGTTTAGGTATTAATGAAATAAAAGGATGAATGTAGTTATTGTGGACAAAACAGCCAGTTGACACTACAGGCCTCAATTGTACCTAATGTTGCTTAGTTATTGTTTGCCTATTTATAGCAGAGTAAGTTTAAATTGAAACACAGCAAATACAGTCTATTTCATTCCAACCACTTCCTTAACTTCTTCGCACCTACCATGCCCAGCCCTCCCAGGGCACAGAGCAAGAGAAAATGGATTATGCTATCAATAACAAGCGCAGGGTGATCCGACTGGTGCAGCTGTGGGCCAGCCTGTATGGGGACTTGTTACGGGAAGATGAAGTCGCTATGGCTTTTCTTGAGGTGAGTGGTTGTTTCATTTTTTTGGATTACCATTTACATGTTTGTACTGGAAATTTCTGAGATCCATTAATCTGAACCTCAGCCGTATGTTTAATCTTGCTCAGTAGTACAAGTTCCTTTACTGAAAATGCTTTCTCTGATTTCACTGCACACTTTCAGCTTCATCATTTGTGCGTCAAAGCCACAGCAGGGGTGGTCAATTCATTTTCCCAAGGGGCCACATGAGAAAGTGGGACTGTTGTGGAGGGCAGGATCTAATTCTGCTCAATATTCATTTTAGACCTGGGAAGGTCTGTAAGTATATATATAAAACAAAAACCTGGCCCTAAGAATAATAGGTACAACTGATCATGAAGTAGGTTTCCTTCAGACAGGTGGTTGGCGGTGGCAAAAACGGGCAGCTGAGACATGGTTTTGCCATCCACCCAAACTGTAAAATAATCCAAGGCTTGAAACATTTTTTTTTCATGGGGTGTAGAGTTTGACAAGTGGCAGTACTTGTCAAAATTGCCAATTGAGTTAATTGATGAAGCTGACTGGCTCAGAGAGCCATGTTGACATTGGAGGCATTGTAGGCTGGACAGGGACAGTCGAAGGGCCAGATGTGGCCCTGGGGCCACAATTTCATCAGGTCTGAGCTACAACAATTCAGATATGAAAATGAAAGGGTTTAATTTTCAGATTTAATTAGCTTGTTGATAAAGAGGAGGTAAAGGAAAGGAAGGTAAAATATAAGCAGATTAAACTTCAGATTTAAAGTAGATGTCAAAGATATAAAACATTTTCATCTTTGCAAGGAAAATTAGCATGCTAATTGAATCACTTTCTTCCTATAGTTACCAAATGTGCATTTATACCTTTTTCTCTAGGTAAAGCAGTGGTCATGTGACCACCAAAGATAACAGATGCACTGATGGGTTTGTACGCTTCAGTACATTTGTTAGTGATGTAAATATAAGGGAGATGAAATACCTCTCCCATGATCATTTTCTCCAGCTTCCAGAACTGTTGGTGGAGTGTCAGACCTGAAAGCCTTATGCAGGCCATAGATGTTTCGTTTTGTCCGAAAAACTGTTCTGTTGCCACCAATTATTGTGAAAATCGTCTGTTTTTCGCAAATTTTCCAGCATGACTGATAAAAGAAATGAACCGTAAAAATCGCCCGATGCCATTGCCCCACTAACAGTGCGAAAATCAGCCGATTATTCTTTCGGACGAAATTCAGCCGATAAACGAACCGTCTATGGCCTGCATTAGAGAGGCAGAGAGGACAGGGCAAGCCATGACAAGGCAGTAGTTGGAGTGGCCTCGGCGCCTGAGAGCCACCGGTGTTGCATGCAGCCAGCTGTACAAATGAATGACAGCGTACATCTGTGCGTGGGTATATGCAGTTCCAAGGCTTAACATGCGTATTGACCGCGTCCAGGGGCAAAGGTGTGCATGCATGCTTTATGCTTGGAGCTGCGTATACCCACTTAAACTTCATCCTGGGGGCAGCACAGTGGCTAAATGGTTAGTATTTCCGCCTGGCAGTACTAGGGTCATTGGTTTGAATCCCAACCATGACACCACCTGCCTGGAGTTTGCATGTTCTCCCTGTGCTTGCGTGGTTTCCTCCAGGTACTCCAGTTTCCTCCCACACCCCAAAGACATGCTGGTAGGTGAATTGGATCCTGTCTAAATTGGCCCTAGTATGTGTATGTATGAATGTAAGTTATGGACCTTAGATTGTACACCCCTTGAGGGTTAGGGACTGATGTGAATGTACAATATATAAGTAAAGCACCATGTAAATTGATGGCTCTATATAAGTACCTGAAATAAATAAAAAAAAAAAAATCCTGTAATTCATTTCTACAGGTGGCTGTACACAACACCTGTGCCTCCCAGCCACCAAAATACAACTGTATTTTATGTTAAATGCCCCAATACACACGTGTGCCTAGACTCTTACACAGCCCTATCACACAGCCCAGCCAAGTGCATGACACCACTAACTGTCAAGGAATACAGTGGTGTCTTGTCTCCTCCCTCAGGCTGCTGATTGGACAGTAAGTCCCCATTCACATCTGCACAATGCGCTTATGTGTGTTTTTCCATACTTTTTTGTGCATTTGTCATGCGACAGCATAGGGCTGTCCTACAAGTGACAAACGTAGCTCCTGCACCTTTTTTTGGCAGTGTGTGCCTTCCTGGCACATGAAGGTGTGAATGGGGCCTAAAAGAATGGTAGCAGGGTTAGCAGGTCAGTCCTCTGCTCACTCTGCTCTCTCCTCATATCAGCATGATCCTTTTCTGCACATTTGCATGCAGCCCACCTGATGGGCTCCCAGTTCAGCCCCTTCTTCCCTAAGTCTTAGCAATAGGAAGAAGGGTCAGCCACACACCGGAGGTTAGATGAATATAGTGTATATTTATTGATCCATAGGACACACAAAACACCAGGACATGAATACAGGACCTGTTAACGCGTTAACACGATCTCGTGCTTAATCATGATTAGTGCTGTGGTATAGGGAATTGCAAAAGGCAAAATCATATATTTAAAGAAGAATTCCAGGTATAGCATTTTTCCAGCATTTTGTAGCATTTGTTCTATAGTTACGTTGTTCCTGATTGGACCCATATCACTATGCATATACTACACCTATGGGATCCCTTCTAGGGGCTAGAATTTGCTTTAGTAGGCCCCTACTTCTTCAGTGATCTCCACTTGTTTTCAGGTTCTGTTCCCTGCTGCATTCTGAACACAGGAGTTCTTGCCACTTGGCTTGGGTGCTATTCAGAGAATGCTTTGGATTTTCTCAATGAATGCAAAGCATTTTCTGATTGGATGCGGTAGAGAGTTTGAAGTCACTGTGCCGCCTCACCATCTGGTCCAATCAGAGAATGCTTTACAGTACATCCATTGAGAAAATGCAAAGCATTCTCTGAATGATGACTGTGCCGAGTGGCTGACCTCCTGTGTTCTTGATGCAGCAGGGCAGCTGCTCAGCTTGGACCTGGAAGAACACTGCAGTATCTATTACAGTGATTCCCAGCTTTTAGAGGGATTCCACAGGTATGGTACATATGTATATATACCGTGGTCCAAGCTGTCTATACATGGAATTCTTTTTTAACATTGGTTGCATGTAAAAAAATAAATTCAGTGAATTATTAATGAATGAAGAGCTCTTAGTGTTTTTACATCTTCCTGGATTGTAGCTTTAAGAGGTTTTGACAGCTAAAAAATACACTTGCACGTGACCAATGTCCTGATAGCCAGGTCAAGATGGTTTCATTAGCAGGAAAGATTCTCCCTGAATATATATCGATTCCATTAGGTCCCTGTTAGAAGTGAATGAGAGGACTGGAAGAATGCAGGCGATGTCTGCATCAATACCAGGTCCTCGTACTAATGTGAATCCAGTGGGAGAATTTGTATATCTTCTCCCACACTTCATTACCAGCTTTTAGAAATGTCAATATGTTGCAATTTTCCTTAAGAGACTTTACTATACAATAGCTCCCAACTAAAAATATACATAATGATTGTGATAAGTGGGCAAGTCATTTAGAAGCATGATTTTTACACAGAACATGGATTTTACAGGCTTGTCTCCATGAGATGCACGGCTAACCTGCAATTACATCGCACATGGCTGTTATTAGAGGGAGAGAGCAATCATTTTATATAGCACTTGCATCCAACTCGCTTTACAACTACTAGCTCATAGCCTATTAACCAATTACCGTTTTACTTTATACCCCTATAGAATGACAAATTGACGAGGCCATATTAACAGAAAAAACATACAAGACTGAGGAGATTCTAATTCATACTAAATTACATTAGTGTTTTTCCCTTTTTTGTAGTTTGTCTCATAAAAAAAACATTTATCTTAGCAGTTACATCTGATTTGCATAATCAGTGTGATTGTGTGTTGCCATTAAACTTCCATAGGATAAACACATCAAAGATATATATATACTGGTAGGGAATGGTGGGAATTCATCAGATGTAAACAAATATACGTAAATGCCAGAAAACATGTTCTAAGAGCCTTTCTTAATCAGGGTGCCAAGGCATCCTGGGGTACCTTGAGGATTCTTCAGGGGTGCCTTGGTAAAATGTCTAAAAATTGCCCAAAACTTGTATACAAACAAGTGGGTGGAACAAGCCTGCCTTTTAGTTACACAAAGCCACAGGTTTTCATTGTGCATCATTACGACCTTCTAGCTGCCGGCATCCTGACAACCAATGACATCATCAGTTGATAAGGAGGGTGTCAGCTGCCTGCACAGTATCCTAGTTTGACCTTCTCCTGCTCCTCTCCATCAGTGCTGGGGTCACATTAGTTCAGTGATGGAGAAAAACTGAGGGAGAAGAGAAACATTGGAATACTAGTCAGTGTGCAAAAGTGTATTGCTTTGGAAGAATAAATCACCTCTAATATTGGGTGTCCTACATGTGTGGATGTTGCTGAGTTTTATAAAATTATTAGAAACGTTTTTCACATTTTAGAATGGGGTGCCTCAGGACTGTCTATAATATTAAAGGTTGCCTTGGGACATAATTTTAAAGGGTGCCTTGACTGGAAAAAGGTCGAGAAACACTGGTCTAAGAGACTGTATACCAACGAGTATATGTCTTTGCTTTTTAATGTGTAGTTCTGATGATAGAGAGAAAACAGGTGGTGCACACACCTAGTGCATCATCCAAGGTTTATTGTAGGAATGAGATAATAAAAACATACTCACAGGCGAAGCATGTATCTAAAAAGCATAGAAAAATGAGAATGGCCACAACGGCAGGCAAGGTGTTCTCACTGTCAGTGCGGTAAAATAGCTGACGTGTTTCGGGGACGAATCCCTTTCCTCAGAGCTGATGACCAACCTCTGATGCTGATGTATGATGTATGGACAGAAAGACCCTCACTGTTGATGCATCAACACCTTGCCTGCCGTTGTGTCCATTGTCATTTTTCTATGCTTTTTAGATACATGCTTCGTCTGTGAGTATGTTTTTATTATCTCATTCCTACAATAAACCTTGGATAATGCACTAGGTGTGTGCGCCACCTGTTTTCTCTCTATCCAGTGGCTGATTTCCCCATCTGAGGAGGGCTGCACCCCTGGAACATTTCCTTTGGTTGTCGCTGTCCTGGTACCCTTGGCTTCCCTTTTGGCTGTGCATATCCTGAGGTGCTGGAGAGTACATACGATATCCGGTTCGGTTGTAGTTCTGATGAACATTTTATACATATGTGAATGATATTTTTCTAGCCTCTTATAGTCTCTGTACAGCAGAGCTGGAGTGTGAGAGGTAATAGGAGCACAAGGAACCAATCAGTCCATGTGCTGACAAGTAGAATGCTGATAGGAAGGGAGGGCAGAGTGACAGAAGGATGAGCTCATCACTGAGCTGCTCCTCTATTCACTGTCCAATCACAGGTCCAGCACAATCTGGGCTCATGGGAAGTGGGTTAAATGATGCTGGCCATCAGACTGAGGACATCTAGTGGCAGAAAAATATACTAAGGGAGAAATCTCTGGAGTGAAGGTGAATATTGCATCCAGGTCTTTTTTTCACCTGAAACTTGGTAGAACTCAGTTCCACCACCTCTGACTCAGGCCCTCTGCTCTCTGCTCACCGCTGTCACTTGTAAACACAGAAGTCTGGCTTCTGTGTTTACAAATGACAGCTTGTCTCCAACAGCTCCCACAGATCTGATCTCATGAGCAGCTCCCACTGAGTGCAGGATGGGGACTAGGGAGAGGCAGGTGCCCCGGGTGCAGTTCAGGTGCAGGCACCCTCACTGGATGATCTCCCTGCAAGTGAGAGAGACAGAGCCACCTACCATGCGCAGGGAGGTACTAGAGCTGGCTGGTACTTCAGCTTAATAGAGCAACAAAAGTAAGACATGTGGAAGATGGTGGAGCTTCTAAGGAGGGGCGGAGAAGATGGGGGAATGATCAGGCTGATGAGGGAGCACACATACTCCGAACATGCACCAACCCTCATTATCACGTGACCGGAAGTGACGTCTCAGCCGAGGGAATCCCGGAACTAGGAGGACATGCTGGAAGCCACCAGCACCACCGCTAGATGCCGGTGACCACCATCTGTCCAGAGGTTTCACACTCCTTTACTACAGCGGATTCTTATTAATCTACAAGCGCAAACCTACTTATGCTTTGTGAGTGGCCTATATTACTACACTTTTTATTCATTAAAAAGCTTTTATACTGCACTTAGAGGGTGACGCATTCCTTCCTGATCTTCCACAGGGCCTCTCTAGCTCGTTATTGGCCGGCTGCCTCCACTCCAAGGTGCATCAGAATTACCTATGGGACTCTTTCTAAGGACATTTTATTTGTATATTTATTACAGTATATTGTTCATGATTTATTTTCCGTAATTCCATCACCATTGATTACAGTATATGCTTATACATACTATTGTATGCCGCATCTACCTCCTTACTCCGTCTCGGAGTGCGCCAAATATTCTTCTTGCCTTTCCTTGTGCTTGAAAAGACCCTGTTACCAACTTAAAAACTGCAAGTAAAAAACAGAGAAATTATCAAATATTTAAAATGCTTACTTACAACAATTTTTCTTCAATAAATTATTTTTTATTCACTTGAAATGTGTTTTTGAACTTGCTACCCTCAGAAGAGTCATTCCCCAGCACAGCTCCCTCTCTTCTTTTGTGTCATAGCCCTCTCTTCTTCTGTCTTGTAACTGTCTGTGTTGACCCAGCTGTTCTGCCCCTCCCCTCACTTTCCTAAATAACCTTTTATGTAGCTGTAAGGGAGGAGCAAGGTAGAATACTATAGAGCATCACATGAGTGACAGCCCTAAGTCAGCTGCAATTTTTACAATTCAAAAATTATTTTTATATTTTTGTACCTTATTTTTTTCATTTTTACACATTTTCTTTTACATTTACATTATGTGCAATTTTTTTACTTTTTTTACAGGTTAAAGCTTGGATAAAATTTGTTAAATGCACGCATAATCTTATTGGAAGTTTTTTTTTTTGTACACTGAATGATCTGGCAACAGGATCTTTAACAGTGGAAGTACTTTTCAAATAAAAATGCTAAATGCCAAATGTCAAAGGTCTAAAATATATTAGGCACTTTCAGCTTCATTTAAAAAAGTTTCTCAAACAAAAATGTACATATTGCTGATCATAACCAATTGCATTACAACTGTCATTTCTTAGTGCAGGTTTCTAAATTATTGATTCGTTGCTGTGAGCGGCACTGATGCTAATTTTAGAAAGTTGCTCTTTTTTATTTATTTATTTAAATAAATGTTTTATTTATTCAAAAGTAAGAGTATAACGTTTAAACCCCATTTAGTCTGTGAGCTTATAAGATACAGGTAGTTGAGTACTGATGGGTCTCATAAAGTTACAATTTCACATTAGAACACAAAAAGGAGTGGATAGATTCCACAATAAACATTTCAGAGCAACTCCTAAATGCATGTATCCATGGGTCTCATTGTAGGTGTGATGTAGAGCAGTGGTCTCCAAACTGTGGCCCGGGTGCCGGATGTGGCCCTTTGTTTGATTTTATCTGGCCTTTGGGGCAATAATATATCCTCACCAATAATGGGGCATAATTCCCCCACTGACACCAATGAAGGGGCACTATTCCTCCTCTGACACCAACGATGGGGCACAGTTCCTCCCAATGACACAAACAATGGGGCACAGTTCCTTTCAGTGACACCTACAATTGGGCATGATTCTTCCCACTCAATTACAAGAATGATGGAGCAGACTTCCTACTTCCATTGGCCACAGTTTGGCCCACATAGAGTCTGAAGGACAGTAATCTGGCCCTTTGTTTAGAAACTCTTTTCTTTAGCAACAGTCTACTGTAAGTACATCTAGTACAGCTCAGTCTGGTGTCTACCATCATCCTGTCTTACATTTTGTATCTATGGGGGGGGGGGGAGTAGGCTGTATGGAAATGAGGGGCAAAGAGGGGGGTGCTGCGACCAACTAGGGTAGAGAAGGGGTAGGATAGATAGAATAAGGAGGAGGGGGCATACTCTGTCTCTGATGTGCACTGCCTTACGATTGCACCCTAATCTTTTCATTTTTTTCAATGAGTTGATAAGCACAGAACGGTAGGGTCTGGATTTTATTTATTTATTTATGTGCACCTAGGTTACTTTTATTGTGCCATCACACAAGACTGGAATCTGTTCCAAACACTTAAATTTAAGTACTGTAAATTAAAAGTAGAAGGTTGCAGAAATACCAAAAATAATCATCTAATTGTATACCATTTTGTTTCAAATGTTAATTCATTTAAATCCCGCATATCTGTTTCTGTAGGAATTTTATGTATCCGTATCAGACGATACAAGAACGATTGCTATACTAAAGGAACAGCTTCCTGAGCTGGAGAGGACAGTAAAGCAAATGTAAGCAGTGCACTTATATAATTGTATGTTGTATTGAATGGATCTAGAAAAGCGGCTAAAAGTACAGTTGAAATATGTGTATGGGATCTATTTTACTTGCCAAAGGACAGAGATTTACACACTCTGCCAGACAGCACAGCCAACCAGACCGGTGACCTGATGTTTTTTTTTCCACTGCAGTTTACTGTATAATACAGTCTTGACACCTTCCTTCCTCCAGGCTATAAATGGCTCCTAATACTGACACCCTCACCCCCCCCCCCCCCACCCTCCCCCAGTTAGAGTGCTGTTGTGCATGAAATGATAAATGGCTGATATCAAGTCAAACATAGGTACTTATGCTAGCTGTATTTAAAATACATTTATTTATAGAAATTATATCTATATACTTAATATCTGTTTAAATCAATGCATAACTACATTAATTGTGCTGCTTAATATCTGTCTGGAATTCAGATATAGAATCCCTGCATGTGTCTGTGATGAATGTTTAATGCACTGATCTATTGCCAGCCCTTTAAGTGGAAATGTAACATTCCAGATACATTTACATGCACAAAAGTGATATGTGTTCTCTTATGAGTGTGAAGAATTTGCCTATCTCCTGACACTCATTACAGTTTGTTCTGCACAGCCTAGGAAACCTCTAGAAGGTTAGAATGTAATAAGGGAGGCTTTCTCTAGTAATGGGTTGTGTTTCTGTTGGAGAAAGCAAGGTGAAGATATCTTTGGCATCCATGTGTAAGTTAGCACCACCCACTTTGAGCATTCCAGTCTGAAAGGTACTGGAGACCCCACAGCCTACCTCAATGGCTCAGGGAGAGGTACAGACAAAGCAGTAGGCAAGACACATACAATTCAATGGTACAGGGGTTGAGAAGTTGTTGCTGAGACAGCCTTGGACATAGAAGTTTTTGTGGAAGCAACATCTCTATTCCTATACCCAGGCATGTTTCTTCTTTTTAAGATCAAGGGAGCATGGGCAAATTTTAAAGCTTCACCCATGCCAAGATCCTATGGCTATTCTGCTATGAAGAATGGGATTGTGCTATGATAGAAGCTTACAGTTCACATTAGTGATGTACATTAAAGAAAGACCTTGTTGCCAGAGATTTTTAATAAACCATTAGAAAAATATCCTAGTACGTCTGCCTGTTTAAGTGTTCATTGGATGAGGAGATGAGGTGGTGGGGCACTGGACCCAGGTGTAGGTGAGTATTCTATTCTGGTGATGCAGTTCTTCCCCCAGAGGAGCCACTCCGTTGAATGGGTCCTTCTGTTCATCTCAGTGATAATCCACCCTGACTGAACCCAACATACTCACCAACATACTTGTGGTTTAAAATGGTCTTTATTGTAAAGGTAAAAGCTCTGTAGGGGAGCAAAGGAAAATTGAACATACAACAAACCACAATTGTATAACACTGTAATGCAAACACAGTAATACAATGGATTCAGTGCACACATGCAACAGTACTATGGATAAATACAGCATTTATGGATGTCAGCAGTTACTGGGTGGCCTAGCTAAAAATAAAAAAAGCCCTCACTAAACCACTGGCCAACATACTCTGAGTGCAGTTAGCCAGCACTGGGGCCCTTGACCTCCAGTTGGAGTTTGCACTCCCAAAGGGCAGTATTTGTATTCCTGAAGGAAAGGGTCAACAGTGCAAAACTGACTCTCCACTAATATTGAATCGCGATAGCAGCAATAGTCAGATAGTATCTCATCACTCCAGATGATCTGAAAGTGTCCTCAGCATAAGTCCTTCCCTTCTCTTGGAGTAGTCTGCCTTCACAGTGCACATTATCTGCAGTAGCTTAGTCCCTAGCAGGCAGAATGCATTGCTCTCCTTACAGTCTCTGCTCAGTGCAGTATAGCAGCTCTCTTGGTGGACAGCAGCACAGAAACAGCAACACGATCTCTGGTGGTCACAGAACGGTAGCACAGGAACAGCAATACAGTCTCTGGTGGGCTCAGGACAGCAGCACAGTACTCACAGCTTTCAGTAGCATAGTCTTTGTTGTACCCAATATAGCAGCTATGCATGCTGGTCCCAGCTCCCTGTAGGTTTCACCTAGTACACCACTGTTGCAAACATGCGCATCAGAGATGGACGCGGTTCAACCATTTTGTTAGGCATCTTCATTTTCTCCCCTCATCTTTCCACCCCTCCCTCTCACTGAGAGGAGACATGTGGCCAGAGTGTGTGTACTGTGTATGGGTCACTGGCAGGGCAAGGCATCCCTAGTTCGGTGCTGAGCGGTCTGCGAAAGTGTAGCCTTACTCACCTAGGCCAGGATAAGGCCAGGGTTCCCAAGAGAATTGGAGCCTCACTGACCAAGGTGCCTGCGTAGTTTCACACCTTGTAAAACAGATAAGGAGCCTTCCCAGAAGTTGAAAGAAATGCTGACCTGATGAGCCGAACTCAGTGGACTTGACAGAATCAGATAAACTCTGTTAAACTCCATTTTTCCACTATGTCTCATATCTTGGAATATGAGAGACTTACATAAAAACCAGACATCCCGTCAGATTGGCTAGGAGCAGGCGAACAGTTTGATGGGTCATTCGAATGATCTCGGACCATCAGGGGAGCCGAAACATAGAACTCGTGAACCGCGCAACATATAATTTCATAATTCATATCTAGATAATCCTCAGACTTGTCTGCATAATAATATACCCACGGGTAAATTGTTGCGTGTGCAGCTGGGAAGTTATAGACCAGAATATGAATTATGAAAGATGTTGGTTCCAATTTTGGGTTCTGCCTGCCAATCCCTCCCTAAACAGAGTATTGTTCAGTTACTCAGAACCACCCCCTGCTGGGAAACTTTAAAGCAGGCTGTCAAGCCTAAGAGAAGAGAGTTGAAGAATTCTTCCATTTTTCCATCGTAACATAGGAAGATCATAGCACCCTCCGCTCTGACTTGGATCTGCTAAACCCAGGACTTTGGCAAGTACTTTAACCCTTTCACCTCTCTCTGATATCTCTTTACTGAGCTATGGTTCTCTGTATATTTATATATACATCTTAGTTACATCTTCTCTGTAAATATTTTATTGCACCTGTTTGACCCTTTTAGTAATAAATCTCTCTTTCTGAAAGTGTTGAACTGTTTCTATAGTTCTTAATTGAAATTTACGAATCCCTGCCCTTGAAGAGACGCTACTCTTTGTTTAAACCTCTGTATAACCGGCCTGCGGACCGTTTTATACAGACGACTGTTTCAATCATTATAGTGTTATAACTGATAACGCGAGTTTCCTCTTTCTCAAAAAGGAGGTGGTGGCAGTGTGGAGGGTTAGTTGCGTAATTAACCCGACCCAGTAACAATCGCTCAGGTTGCAGGTACATAGATTGTAGTCCATTAGCTGGAAAATCTTTGTGCAGAGTGCAGCTGGGCGTGGTATTGTTACGCACATCACATCGCGGTTTAGATCGGCCAGTCCTTCGGTCACGAGTTCGATGAGAAGGTCTGGGGTTTGACGCCGTGATCGTGACAACCACCATCGGGCAGTTAGATTAAAGAAGCTACTGGAATATTACTCCTGCACTACCTTCAATAACTCAATCATAAATAATGTAATACAATCAGGTGTGAGCAGCTGCCAGCATCAACATTGTGTTCCCACAATTTTACCGCAAATTAAACTAATATAATAAATGCTGCGCTGCTTCAAAGTGAAATGTGCAAAGGGCCTCTATTCTAGATAAGGGCCCACAAACTCTAAACAATGAGCCAAAATACAACTGTAAACCATAAAGTATATACAACAATGTGTAAATGCTGTAAAATAACACAGTGTCCGTCTTAACAAGTCCATACGGTTAATACCATAGAATAAACACAAAATTTATATGCCAAATGTCTCTCAAAATCCAAATGAACATTCTTGCGTGCTCCTAGAAACCGTCACCATCACTCTTAGTGCTCTTAGGTTCAAACGGTGCCACCTCAGTGCTCACAGAACTCTCACCTTCAATATACTTGAATGCGCCTAGGTTTAGTCACTGAGGTTCCTTCACTCTATGGATCCTCCAATATTCTTTGTCTATAAGGGGCTTTGATAACTTCCTCCCAGTCTGTCAACCCAAATAAGGTGCAGGTCCCCTTTAAGAGTCCTTTGGGGTCATGATGAGATTAAAGAAGCCTCTAGGCTCCTTGCACTGTAAGGCAGCCCAGCAGTCCACTCTCCTCCAGTCCTAGCCTCCACGTGTCTCTCTGTCCTCTATACACAGTGCAGGTCCTCCTCCTCTTTTCCTTTGAGTTTGTTGGGCAGGGGTTACTGTCCTGACCACTCAGCAGCCAATTAAGACCTTCCTCTGCCATTGCTAGGAGCTTACTTTCCCCAAGACTGCAACAGCCAATTATAGTCCTCTCTTTCACTCTTGGTCTCCACCAAAATGAGTACTGCTCCCTCTGTGTGGAAGACATTTTCTCATCCTTGCAACAGGGAGCAATGTTCTGCAGCTTAAAGGGACCACCAGCCAGACTACACATCTTTGTTACTGTGTGTGGCCTACACATACAAAGGTCACACGGCCTGTCTACAGAAGCTCAGAAAAGCTACAGCTGGGATGTTAGGCTATCAGGAGGATGTAAAAGACTGTGTGCCACAATGGGTCTGGAAGTATAAATATAACGCGTGGCCATTGAAGGACATGAGACAGCTTTGCATCATAAAATGTGTCTGAAGATGTGCCTAGAGGGGATGAAAACAATACCCCAGTACTTGTGTTATTTCTGTTGACATATATTGCCTTGCATTCAGTAGCAAAACATAGGGTCTATAAAAGATACCGACACACTGCCTGTAGGGTCCATTAAACACAATCATCATGGCTTTGCTTGAATTGCAGGAAAAGAATATGTCACTGCACAGGATCCCAGCCATGTCTGCACAAATGTGTACCGACCATTAAACACCCTTCTGTAACATACAAAGCCACCAACATCTTTAGGAATAACTTTTTTTTTGCTAGGCAGTATTTCTCACTGTTGATTGGTATCCCAGAGCTTTTTCAAGCATACTCTGCATAATAGGAAAGCCAGAAGTGAGATATCACAGAGAGGCTTATTTAGTTTATTCACAAAAGTTACCATTTTATATGGATATCATATCTTTTATACAGAACGCCACTGCAAATCCACATAATTAAATGGAATCGAATTGCCTGCTAAGATCATAAGAAACACTTTGCTAAATGTGCTTTCTGATCTCCTGTGGCAAACAAACGCAGCCTTCCAAGAGCAGACACTTCAAGTGCACATTCCTATTTGGTTATGCTAATAATGTCATTTGGACTCAAATGAGTAATCAACATTACGTACCTAAAGTCTTCTGTGGCCCTCTGGTAGTTCTTCTTGAATGTTGGCCGAACGAGCGGCTGCCGCAGACTTCCCCAGCATGGAACTTCATAAGATCTCAGATGAATATTGTTCTTACTGATTTCTACAATTACTTTATTGAAGTAATAGCGACAAAATAATTCAAGTGCTTTTCACAAGTTCCCATTTGCAGAAAATAAAGGACTCATTATGTAATGAATTCAGTATCGTTCCCTAACATTTTCAAAGTCTTGGATTAATTTATAGTTTTAGCTTCTACCACAGAGAGTACTAAGGCAGATAAGTTAAAGAACTGGGCACAGTGGAAGGAGGGGGATTGTAAAGATTGCCTAATAAAATTAACCTTTATGTGAAAACTCAGAGTGGAAGCATACTACAAAATCATACAGAGATTTCTGTGCACTAGAAAATTGCATTAATATTTAAAGGAAAGCTGTATTGAGAAAATCACAAAGGCTGTTGTGGCTGAGCTCCCTGTGCAAATGTTGGTTGTCTGCCTTCAATTCTCTGGGACACTGACCTAGAACAAGTATCCTGATCAGGATAGTGGATGCAGAGGTCTGATCTAGATACTTGTCCCGTTAGTGGCTTAGAAAGTGCTAAAGCCTTTATAGAAACATCACAGTCAGGGAACTAGAATTTTCAGAAGAAGGGATCAGCAACAACAACCTCCATATCCCTCACTACAGGCATCCATTCAAGAAGCAGTAAAAAATACAAAATTGGTGAATGAGTTGTATTCAGGGTTATTCTTTTTTACATATTTCAATTGGTTTATCTTAAAAGGCTACTTCCTCATTACATTGATGTTTTTAGTTATACATGAAGCATTGTGGATTTAGAGTCAGCCCCTGCCATTTTTTTATTTTTTGGATGCCTATTCTATCTACTTCTGTTGCATTGTGCATAATATAAAATGAATAAAAATCCAACAGAGAGACTGTATCTACTGCTGATTTATCATGAACTGCACATGAAGACAAGCTTCTATCTGTTCACAATTTTATTTTTTAGTCTATTGATTCAATACTGCTCAGATTTGTCATCTTGAAGTGGACACAAACAGGTCATTGAATTAGTACCTGAGTTATGTCACATGGTTGTTTTACAAACAGCTTTCAGAGCAGAACTGAACATAATCACAGACAATAGCTGACCATCATCTGATCCTGATTGAAAGTTGAGAAATACTGGTCTTCAGAACCATTACATACACCCTAGGTCTTCACATCAGTGTGGAATCCATCAAGATGTAACGGCCAGGGGTCAGGCTTGGAGACCAGTAGCTATAGCAGTAGAGAGGCCAACAGGAAGAGTACACAGGCAGGTTACCCTGGTGGATGATGTTGGCTCACCTGAGGCACAGGGTGTAAGCACTAACCAGTAGTGCTATCAGCTTACCATGCTGAAGAAGGAACCTGTATGAAATAGGGGCAGTTCATGAGAGGCAAGATGATCCATTACAAGTAGCTGAAAGATCACATGACTTGTTCTGATTACTGTTACTGTGTGCCATCTAAAGCTATCCATGCATAGGAGGGGTTTATTTTTTTTATAAACAAAGACTATGCCAGTCTCACAATGTAAAATACCCTTTTTATTTTATTATTACATGTCCTGAATGGCCTAAATACAGGTTTGTTTCAATGTATTGCTTTAACTTGGCTCTTTTTGTGTGTTGTTTCCAGTAAAATAAACTCAGCAATTTATACTTTGCAGATCTGAAGATGGAAAACAAAAGAAAGTGAGTACATTTTTTCTTTTGAATGTTTCCTCAATAAAGAGTGTTGTACACAATATAAGAACAAAGGTAATGTACATCATACCAGAGATTATCCAATACCAACTAGCATAATACCAGTAGATAAATTGGATTTTGTTGTGCAATAGACAGTAATATCACAGTACATATAACCATGTAAACAAAATACATTCTCTAAGCATTAAACAGGATGTCAGCAGGAGGGATTTATCCCAGCTGGTACTTGTGGAGACTTTTTAAGCCATTCACTGTGAACTAGAGCAGTGGTGGGCAACCTTTTTTTTCAACTGAGCCAAATCTCGCCAAAACCATGATTGAAATTTATTTTGAGAGCCACATTTTTAAAACTGAAAATACATCTCCCATATAGTAATTCATCCCCCATAGTAATTCATCCCCCATATAGTAATTCATCCCCCATAGTGTAATTCATCCCCCATAGTGTAATTCATCCCCCATAGTAATTCATCCCCCATAGTAATTCATCCCCCATATAGTAATTCATCCCCCATATAGTAATTCATCCCCCATATAGTAATTCATCCCCCATATAGTAATTCATCCCCCATAGCAATTCATCCCCCGTATAGTATTTCATCCCTCGTATAGTATTTCATCCCCCGTATAGTATTTCATCCCCCATATAGTATTTCATCCCCCATATAGTATTTCATCCCTCATATAGTATTTCATCCCTCATATAGTATTTCATCCCCCATATAGTAATTCATCCCTCATATAGTATTTCATCCCTCATATAGTATTTCATCCCCCCATATAGTATTTCATCCCTCATATAGTATTTCATCCCCCCATATAGTATTTCATCCCTCATATAGTATTTCATCCCCCCATATAGTATTTCATCCCTCATATAGTAATTCATCCCTCATATAGTATTTCATCCCCCCATATAGTATTTCATCCCTCATATAGTAATTCATCCCTCATATAGTATTTCATCCCCCCATATAGTATTTCATCCCCCCATATAGTATTTCATCCCTCATATAGTAATTCATCCCTCATATAGTATTTCATCCCCCCATATAGTATTTCATCCCCCCATATAGTATTTCATCCCCCCATATAGTATTTCATCCCTCATATAGTAATTCATCCCTCATATAGTATTTCATCCCTCATATAGTATTTCATCCCTCATATAGTATTTCATCCCCCATATAGTATTTCATCCCCCCATATAGTATTTCATCCCCTCATATAGTATTTCATCCCTCATATAGTAATTCATCCCTCATATAGTATTTCATCCCTCATATAGTATTTCATCCCCCTATATAGTATTTCATCCCTCATAAAGTAATTCATCCCTCATATAGTAATTCATCCCTCATATAGTAATTCATCCCCCATATAGTATTTCATCCCTCATATAGTATTTCATCCCCCCATATAGTATTTCATCCCTCATATAGTAATTCATCCCTCATATAGTATTTCATCCCCCCATATAGTATTTCATCCCCCCATATAGTATTTCATCCCTCATATAGTAATTCATCCCTCATATAGTAATTCATCCCTCATATAAGTATTTCATCCCTCATATAGTATTTCATCCCTCCATATAGTATTTCATCCCCCCATATAGTATTTCATCCCTCATAAAGTAATTCATCCCTCATATAGTATTTCATCCCCCACAGTACTATTCCCCCCCCCTTCTAGTAAGCCAAGTCCCCCGTGTCAATTCACTTACCTTTTGCGTTCCTCTCGCTGTCTTCCCGCGCCGTTCGGGTCTTCAGGGCGGACTGTGAGAGGAGCCTAGCTCCCCTCCCCTCACGTTCGGCACGCTGCCCCGCCTACACACATCCTGACAGCCACATCCGCAGGCCGGATTAAAAGGTCCGCGCGGACTTTTGGGGCTGCCAACCGAGAGGAGGCAGGGGAGCGGCCGACCGAAAGGAGGGAGGGGAGCAGGCGCCCGGCACACAGAAGAGCCGCATTAGACTGGGTAAAGAGCCGCATGTGGCTCGCGAGCCGCGGCTTGCCGACCACTGAACTAGAGGATCACCATCAGCATATGTATTAGAATTTTGTCATGATTTCTGAGACTGTGCTCCCTGAAATGCTAATGAATGTGGTAGTTGGTATGGTGCTAAATAGATTTCATAACTACGATATAGGGAACTGAGAAGAGGGGGGTGATTACATTTTTGTGTAAACAAGGTGAAATTGTTACAAACATATGCAAGTTAAGGTGCGTTTTGAAAAAAAAAAAAAAAAGGTATAAGTAGGGATAACCTTCAGAGAATAGTATAATATACAGTAAGTTGATTCTGAGAAGTTATACTAAGATGTTGACTTTTCTTGCTACGTTCATGCTTGGCACCACCCCTGCCTGCCTTCCAGGCTTCCCTATTGCTCAGTTAAAAATGTCATCACATTAAAGGTCCAGCAGGGAGAAATGAGACATTTTCATTATCATGATCTGCTCATTCTGAGTTGGCCAGGCTTGTGCCAAGCACAGTTTCGAACACAATGTTAAACAATAACATTAATAACATAAATTACACTTTCCCGCAATTATATTGAAATGTAATAGTTGGTAAAGTTAGATGGTAATATGTGTTACCATCATAAAGAGGAAACATAGGTATACTGCAAATACATGCAAGAAGTACATATCTGTTTACAATTTTTCCTACCAAAGGATTTGGGGTTTTTTGTCAGCCACTTCTATGTTGTTTTCAGCAAGTTCTTCCCGATTCAGTTTTACTCCTTCAGTGTTCAGCTTTATCACTTTACTACTTTCTGGCTCTGCTTTATCATTTCCTGGACCACCTTCCTAAGATTTAGAGAGAAGTTGTGATGCTGCTTTGCTGTCCAGTTAGCAGACTAGAAACAGTTGCCAAAAGAAGTTTCATTGCAGAACTGGAAAATAAGTGTGTCATCTATCTTGCCGTACAGAATGGCAGAGGTCTACAAATCATAAGACCGGCTCAACAGAATTCCTTTGTCTGATATATAGGCTTATGAGCAGGTAACTGAATTTTTTGAACACATTCAATTCTGTTGGATTGGAGACCTATATGAACTGTGTATCTATCTGTATCTATCTGTTTGCCTGGTTCTTCTCTAGGTCTCCCAACAGAATTCCTTTGTCTGATATATAGGCTTATGAGCAGGTAACTGATTTTTTTTTAACACATTTAATTCTGTTGGATTGGAGATCTATATGAACTGTGTATCTATCTGTATCTAGCTGTTCGCCTGGTTCTTCTCTAGGTCTCCCAACGGAATTCCTTTTTCTGATATATAGGCTTATGAGCAGGTAACTGATTTGTTTTAACACATTCAATTCTGTTGGATTGGAGACCTATATGAACTGTGTATCTATCTGTTTGCCTGGTTCTTCTCTAGGTCTCCCAACAGAATTCCTTTGTCTGATATATAGGCTTATGAGCAGGTAACTGATTTGTTTTAACACATTCAATTCTGTTGGCTTGGAAACCTATATAAACTGTGTGTCTAGCTGTTTGCCTGGTTCCTCTTTAGGTCTCCCATACAACAGAATTGAACATATTCAACATTATTTGGTTACCTACTGCAAGACTAGAATGCATAATTATGAGCCTATTAGTCACAGCAAAATGAACAGATACAGGTACAGCAATAAAGGTCAAATATAATTGGATGCAAGGATACCAAGTTTGTAAAGGCATTTTAAGTAATATCCAAATTTGCTTGCAGTCTTTAGATATTCTGGTTGATGCTAACATCATGTCGCTCTAATGGCATCTTTGGCAAACACCTTTCAAAGAAGTTTGAATAACATTTTGAAGTAACTTTTGTTTGATTGACAGCACAAAGTGCTTTTGCGGCAGTTCAGCACTGGGGATGAAAGACTACAGAAGCGACAGTCAATACGAAGCAATGATGAACGTAGGTTTTTTTTATGAAGATTTGTCTTATTGGGTTTTTTTGTCTATTCTTTTGTTTTACTTCTTACTCTCTTGAGCCTGTTGTAACCTAAAAAATTAAAGGGTCAGTCCCTGCAGTGTTTTGATTTTCATGTTTGCTAAATGAGACCTTTTTCCTTTAGATTTTATCTGCATAGAGATAGGCAGGTAGGTTGAGGCTTTGGAGAATTTAGACAGCTGTTAAGTAGCACCTAGTTCTCATACTGTGAACTCACACAGATCAATTATTATACTGCTTAGGTTTGACCTCTGTAGCATTAGCACATCTCATGCTGCCTACCAGAGAAGGGTGACTGGGGAAGGCAACAACAAATGACTCTTTGTTGTGTTCCTCATTATATATCCCATTAAGGAAACAGTGAACCAAGCAAAGTTCATGGTTCACTAGTTGTTTCCCGAACCCAGCGGGAAATCCGCAAACCCTGAACATAGCGCCTGAACCCCATTGAAGTCCATGGGAACCAAATCTTGTTTTTTGTTCTGGTCCTTTTCAACTCCAGTATGTAAGTTTTTGTTTAAAAAAAAGCATGTGTAGCTCAGACATGTGCTATTGCAAATAAAATAAAAAAAATTAAATAAAAATACTGTAAACCAGGAAGCTGCTTCAAGAGCAATGTTAAAAATACACGATTCCCTTAAATAACATGCTTGGCGGTTGCCTTAAACTCGTATGTTAATTTGCACACAATGGGGGAGATTTTGCTAAAACTGGTGTGCACAGAATCTGGTGCATATGCGCATAGTATCCAATCAGTTCTAACTCCAAAGACATGCTGGTAGGTTAATTGGATCCTGTCTAAATTGTCCCTAGTATGTGTATGTATGAATGTAGGTTAGGGACCTTAGATTGTACACTCCTTGAGGGTTAGGGACTGATGTGAATGTACAATATATATGTAAAGCGCTGCGTAAATTGACGGCGCTATATAAGTACCTGAAATAAATAAATAAAATAAACTTCAGCTTGTTCAATTAAGCTTTGACAATAAAAACCAGAAGCTGATTGGCTACTATGCAGAGCTGCACCAGATTCTGTGTTCACCAATTTTAGTAAATCTCCCCCAATGCCCACCTAAGTGATGCTTAGGGAAAAAGAAACTACTTTACTGTTTGTAAAAAATGGGTGGAGTCTCCCTCAAAATCCAGTTCAAAATGCTAACAAGATAATTGGTCAATCATGTCAACTGAAATCCCTAGAAGGGTTGTTGATACTGGTAGTAGGATAAATGTTGAGGGTAACAACAGGTCATAAGGGGTGTCACTCATTGTGATTGATGTTAGATCTTTATCACTGGATGATGTGATTAATGTTGGATTTGCATTGGATAACTCATGGTCGACCCGAACCCAAAGCTCATTCCTAATCCAGTTTTAGCTTTGTTTAGTCAAAAAACTTACTTAGGAAACTATGAAGTGAGAACTTTTGTGTTGCCTGATAACAGTATAGAGTTAGTTGACTTTTTCCTCTATAATAAACCTTTCTTGAAAGAAATAGAGAGGGACTGCCATTGGTGAGCTCCTTCAAAAAACATTGGTTGTCTGGCTAACATTCTGATACTCTAGACAATACACTGACACTGCCTTTGGTGCTGAACTAAAGGCTGGAGCTAAAACATATATATGAGAGCTGTATGGCTTTCTAATATTCCAAATTCTATTCATCCAGTCTAGAGTCTTACACAACTCAGTCTGGAAGCAGAACCAGTCAGGTGACGACTTTTTTTTACTGTAATTAAGCATTGTAGCCTGGTCAATAATCTGCCCCAACCTGTGATTGGACAGTCAATCAGCAGCACACTGATGAGCTCATGCCTCTGCTTTTCTACAAGTGCTGCCCCTCCTTCTTCCAGTCAAATTAAATTCAGGTACTTACATTAGTTTTCATTCCAATATACATTTAGGCTCCATGCACACTAGCATTTTTTAAGCTCCTAGGAGCTATTATGAGCATTTTTTTATGCTATTAGAAGCTGATAGCATTATGCTATGTGTCCATGCACACTATTTTATCCGTTTTTCAACCTTCAGCATTTAGCAGCAGAAAAAAAATGTTTTGTACAGTTTTTGGGACAGTTTTCCTTGCAGAAAAAAATTCTGAACACTCCTAAGGCTAGGTTCGCATCTGTGCGGGTAGTGCCAGTGTGGGACCTGCACAAATACCAGCAGCTGGAACCACCCACGCAGAGAAACGCGGGACCCGTGGGCGGGTGCCAATATTCTTAATAGCATGCTGCCTGCACTGGAAATCGCAATCGTACTGGGAACCTTGGTTCCAATGCGGGGTGTGATTTAAAAAATAGTGAGGGAATTCTTTCCTGTGTGTCCCGGAGCATGACAGCCTGCACAGGTTTGAACCTAGCCTAATCGCTCCTAAACCGCTACTAAACCGCTACTATAATCCGGTTCAAAAAAGCTGTTATCAGCATTTTTTATCCAGCGTTTTTTTCTACTGTTTTTGAGCTTATGAAAAAAGTGCTAGTGTTCATGGGGCTTTAATGTTTTTAATGAACAACTAACTGCATTAGTTTGTGTTTTTACTTGTTTATGGAGTTCAGTGTAAACTGTAAAATCAATATAACTAAAACGTATTAAATTATTTATTGTCACTCAGTATTTTGGAATTGTAAGTTATATATTGTGCTAAGTATGCTTTGAAGGTTCTCTCCAAGATTCTCACTGAGTTGAAGATTAGGGTTGACACCTGTTACTTTTGCTATACTGAATTTCATATTCCATTGTATTGTTTTAGCAGGGGGGGGACGTGTTTGGGTGAATTACCTTTGTAGAGGTCAAAGTGTAAATGAAACGAGGAAGAAAATTGTTTGGTTAAATGGCTGTTTCAAGTGGCAGTAAACTATTTTCAGAGCTGAGCCTCATGTTGTTCCGGGTCAGTTTACTTAAATGGTTTTTTCTTTCTGTATCGATGGTTCATGAGCCATAGAGCAAGAGCTGCTTCAATTGTAAAGAGTCAAATCACATCTCCAGCTTTACTTGGGAATCATGTACAGTTTTCACAGGCTTAAAAAGAGATATAATACCTGTTGTTTGAAGACTGGCCAATAACCTCTTCAACACAATAGCTAAAGATGATGCTTAACAGATTCTAGAGTGTTTCTGAAATTATAACTTTACAAAAAATTCAAGATTTTACCATAGATTTCACTTGATTTTCAGACATCGACAAAATGTTATTCTGATTCTGTTTTATTGAATATTTTGTGACTTATATGACATATTGTTAGATAATACTGATTTTTTTCTGTTTTTTGTTAGTTACAATTAAAAGTAGAACTAAAGGCAAACCTTTTTTGTCAGTTTTTTTGCTATCTGTGTTCCATTGGGGAGATTTCCCTTCACTTCCTGTACCATAGTGAAAACAGGAAGTGAGAGGAAATCCCTCCAAAGTGAGGGAATCCCTGGTTGTCCCCAGGGTCACCAGAACTAGTTTCCCCTTCTTGTGACAACCAAACGTTTGTGATTCACATTCACACTTCATGATTAACGGTAAACAGAACTGACAAAGAGGGTGAATGTTTCTAATGGGGAGGGCGGGGGGGGGGGGGGGGGCACAGACAGCATTAAAAAACTGACCGGTATTCTAATCTCTGTCTACTCTATCCAAAATAAAAAAAAATTGCATTTGAAGTATATAGTTATACTTCAAGCCAGGGGTGGACTGACAACTCATGGGGCCCCCGGGCAATAGGGGATCATGGGGCCCCTGTGTCCTTGCTCAAACTCAAAAAAGCCTACGAAAAAGGTACCAGGGGCATCTCATGGGGCCCCCTACTGACCCCGGGCCCTCGGGCAGTGCCCGGGTTTCCAAATGGTCAGTCCGCCCCTGCTTCAAGCTAATTTCAATTAACTGTGCAGCTTTTTTTTTTTTTTTTTTTTTTAAGTCCATTTTTTTGGAGAACACAGCAGTCAGCACCATGATCACTGACTTTTCTTTCAGCTAGCTAGGAAAGCTGTGACTCCTGTTTTCTGAATAATCTAAAATGTGGTCAGAATGGTGGCAGATGAGAAGACCGGGCAGGATCTCGTACTCTTGTCTTTCTTTGGAAACAGTAGTGTTACATAACAGGTGAGGATTAAATCCCACCTACAAATAAAGATAACAAATCCTCTAATCCCTAAATCCTCATGAGTGGTCTGATCAGGTCTACCGGTCCCTTTTTCAGGTGGACTCGATTGTCAGTGGACAGATCCCCTGCTGAGCAAAACGGATCCACACCATGTGAAAGGGGCCTATAATACCCTTCCACTTACCTCAAAACAAATTTCATGTGGCCCATCATATGAGTTAGCATCCTTTGGGCAGAGTAGAAATACGAACACACAGCTGTGATGTGTATGCACCACCACTGCTGGCAGACTGGCTGATGGCTAGTCCAGTGGACTATGGTGGGAGGGGCCATGACTGCCTGTGTGCTGACTTCTGGTTGAGAAAGCCTGGGTGTCATTCAGCCCACAATTGAAGTAGCAGTCATTGGACTCAGACTTTCTGTAGGGGACAGCAAAAAAGTAGCAGTTGGGTATTGCAGCTAAAGCTGTATTTTTGGGGTGAATCTAAGCATTATTTTTATTTAGAAGTTAAAGTTGGGCTTCAACAAATATAATTCAGCCCACTGATGAAGGGGCAGGCACACCCAAACAAATGCTTCAGTGTTTAGTAGATTCTGCCATGTCAAATCACCCAGTGCTTTAATCTCTTGAGGGACTCTGATGGCTACCCTTGAGTTTCCAGGTCTACACACCTGCTTTAGACATTTTGAGGAGACCCCTTTCTCTTTTTTGACTTTACTGTATATATATTTTGTAGACAGCAGTATGAAAAATAAGAACACACCAAGGCAGGAATAAGGGTTTAAACTGCATAGGGAGCAAAAATAGAACAAGAAAGTATGAAAGGGACATCTTGCCATTGATTATTCTAAGATATCCCAAATACAAGATGGGAAGTGGTTTTGTGTATCAGTGCTTTGAATTTGTGTTGAATTCTTCTTCAGACCTTTTCTCTCCCCATTCAGCATATTAAAATTATCTGTATGTATTGCTTAAGTGGAATTCCAGACAAAGAACTATCAATCATGCTCACTGCTTTACTTGAAAACATTTGTCATTTTCACCAGACATTCTTGCAATAACTCTGCTACCTCCAGTAGGAAAGTGGTTCAGTTTCCCAATGATCAAATAAAGGTGATGATACAGATTCACTGCCCAGTGATGAGGTTGGACAAGGAGAGTTTATATAGGAAGACACAAATCTGAACAAGGAAATAAGTGTACCATGCACACTTACTGGCCTCTTTATTAGGTACACCTGTTCAGTTGTTTGGTAACACAAATTGCTAATCAGCCAATCACATTGAAGCCATTCAATGCATTTAGGCATCTAGACATGGTGAATATGACTTGCTGACGTTCGAACTGACCATCAGAATGGGGAAGAATGGGGATTTAAGTGACTTTGAACGTGGCATGGTTGTTGGTGCCAGACAGGCTGGTCTGAGTACTTCAAAAACTGTTGATTTACTGGTATTTTCACACGCAGCCAGCTCTAGGGTTTACAGAGAATGGTCCGAAAAAGAGAAAATATCCAGTGAGCAGCAGCTGTGTGAACGAAAATGCCTTGTTGATGTCAGAGGTCAGAGGAGAATGGGCAGACTGATTCAGGATGATAGAAAGGCAACAGTAACTCAAATAACCAATCATTACAACCAAGGTATGCATAATGCCATCTCTGAATGCCATCTTGAAGCAGATGGGCTACAGCAGCAGAAGACCACACTGGGTACCACTCCTGTTAGGTAAGAACAGGAAACGGAGGCTACAATTCGCACAGGCTCACCAAAATTAGACAATAGAAGATTGGAAAAATATTGCCTGGTCTCGATTTCAGCTGCGACATTCAGATGGTAGGGTCAGAATTTGATGTAAGCAACATGAAAGCACAGATCCATCCTGCCTTGTATCAACGGTTCAGGCTGGTGGTGGGGGTGTAATGGTGTGGAGAATATTTTCTTGGCACACTTTGGGCCCCTTAGTATCAATTGAGCATAATTTAAATGCCACAGCCTACCTGAGCATTGTTGCTGACCATGTCCATCCCTTATACAGTATACCCATCTTGTGATGGCTACTTCCAGCAGGATAATGCACCATATCACAAAGCTCAGATCATCTTAAACTGGTTTATTGAACATGACAATGAGTTCACTGTACTCCAGTGGCCTCCACAGTCACCAGATCTCAATCCAACAGAGCACTTTTGGGATGTGGTGGAACAGGAGATTCGCATCACGGATGTGCCGACAAATCTGAAGCAACTGTTTGATGCTGTTATGTCAATATGGACCAAAATTTCTGAGGATATTTCCAACACCTTGTTGAATCTATGCCATGAAGAATTTAGTCAGTTCTGAAGGCAAAAGGGGTTCCAATCCGGTACTAGCAAGGTGTACCTAATAAAGTGAGTATGTATCATCCCTATGGCTTGGCATGGGTGTGTAAGAGTGGCTCAATGAAGTATACAACGTGTTCAACCGCTGTCAGGTTATTTTATTATGTGTCCCATATGGGGACATTTTCCTTAATTTCCTGTCCTGTAGACACAACAGGAAATGAATGGAAACCTTCTCAAAATGAGGGAAATCCCCTCTTGCTGGAAGATTTCTCCTCTGTTCCTGTTCTGGTGACTACTACAAATTTTAGACTTTCCCTCATCTTCAGTACCTTTGATGGTAGTCACCAAGACAAATAGAATACATCTGCCTAATGGACACAGACAGTTTTAGATGTAGGTAAAATTTTAATTCTGTTTTCAGTTTCATTGATAATTTTGAGAAAATATTTGCTTTGTAGTATGGTTATTCTGTATATGTTTTGTCCATTTAATACAGTTGTGCTATTTCTTGTCTCCTAACAGTTCTGTTCAAGGTGTACTGCATTGATCACACATACACCACTATTCGCGTGCAAGTGGCAGCCTCGGTGAAGGAAGTGCTCTCTGCTGTAGCCGATAAACTGGGCTCTGGGGAAAGCTTGATACTTGTAAAGATCAGTTCTGCAGGAGGTACTGTTTGACTATCATTCTCTACGCTCATAGAAAATAATTTAAAAACTCAAGGTTAAACACACAAATAGCAATGGTTTTATCAAAGCGTTTGAGATAATTTGAGTTGATTACAAACAACAGTACGATCCCCCGCCGAGTAAATAGGCCAAGCTGGGTGCTGGAAGTAGATCTTTGCTGAAGACAGCTACCGTGCTGCCTTGTAGGGTAACAGTATGGACAATTCCCAAAATATAACTAAAATGATCAGCTAGCACTGTGCTGCAAAACGACTCGCTTAACAAAAATGGACCTTCGCAGAATGCCCTTGTGTTGTTGCTGAGCAAATGAAAGGACTAACATAATGAGATTGACCAAAATGCACACTACACAACTGTTGTTTGCTGTTTTCCATGTACACGTCTTTACTTATACCTGTTCTTTCTCTAAAGCTGGCCACATGTTACAATCTTTTCATACAATCCAGTTTTCATCTTCTGATTGTATGATAAATGTCATCCCACATAACCTCATAAAGATTGCTGTCCGATAGCTATTTTGTTTTAAGGATTGCAGAAGAATATCACACATGTAGAGATCCTGATTTTAAAGTAGAACTGTAAAGTAGAGTGTGACAGAAAACATTATATGTTGTTATATAATTGAAACACGCATGTAAGAATATGATCTAGTAAATAGTTATTTGTCTAAAGCTGACCATTAACATTATAATCTGTTTGCACTGTCTGCATTTGATCCACAAAAAACTGAGCAAATCTGAATGGATACAAAACTACTGTACAAATCCTGTGCACCGTGTTAATACATATCCCAAATGAATGTGATACATAATATTCATATATTATTAAAATTTGTTCGAGAAAATATTTTTCTTGTTCCTTCAAATTTTTCTGTCACTGTGGTAGAAAAAAGATGTTGATTTGGCTCCACTAATGATTCAAAAAATGAACAAACATTCCTGATATAAAAGTTTTCAATGAAATGCTGCCAGTGTATGGCCAGCTTAGAAAAAGATACATATCCACATATACTGTATGTATCAAATAATATACGCATTCATATAGAACAAGGGCTACATATCCCAGATATATGTTTTGCACAATATATTAATCTATATAGCATGATGAATCTGGAGAATTTGGAGGCCATGTGAACACTTTGAACCCGTTGCGTTCCTCATACCATTCTTGAATTCATCAGACCAGGCCACCTCCTTTCTTTGCTCAGTTATAACACCTTTCTATCAGAACCAGCATTAACTTTTTGAGCTAAAGTAGCTCTTCTATTGGATCCTATTGGATCAGACTATACGGGCTTGCCTTCTCCAACATGTGCATTAATGAGCTGTGGCCGCCCATCTCCCTGTTGCCACTTCACCGCTTTTTCTTCCTTGGATACTTTTGGTAGGTCCTGAGCAGTGCAGACCAGGTACATCAGAGTTGCTCTGACCCAATCATCTAGCCATTACAATTTCACCCTTGTCAGCTTTGCTCAAATCCTTATGCTTGTCAATTTTGTTCTGCTTTCAACACATCAACTTTAGAGACACTTGTATGTTTACTTGGGACTTAATATATCCCACCCACTTTCAGATGCCATTGTAATGAGACACATATGTTATTTACTGTAACTGTCAGTGGTTATAATGTTATGGCTGATTGATGTGTGTTTGACATAATGTATTCATTTATAAAGTATAAGGGATACAGTACATATCCCATATATATAATTTATATAAGAAATAATTTTACAATATATAGTACTAGGCTTATAAATCCTATATATATATCCTATATATATATACATTATGTAATACATTCATTTATATATTATGAGGGATGATACCTGCCCTATATATCTTTTGTTTTGTTAATATATTAATTTATAAAATATAAGGGATACTATATATATATATATATATATATATATATATATATATGTGTGTGTATTTATTATTTATTACATAATATACTACATATGTTCATTTGTGTATTAAGAGGGATATATACCATATATACAGAGCTTGTTTTTCTCAGAGAATAGGTGTAGGAACTCCTCCCTTCTCAGTCACCCCTTGTTTCCACCCCCTACCTACCTCTGCGCACCGTCCCTCAGTTCCACCCCCAACCCACCTCCCAGTAGAGCTCCTTTTGGAGGATACAGAGCCAAGTATCATTTTGTATGGAATTGTAAATGATAACAAGAAAAGCAGTAAAATAGATCCTCTGCAGCTAGCAAAAATAGCCCCCCCCCCCAAGCAACATTAGATTCCCCAGGCAACAATGGACCTCTGCAACAAAATACCACCCCAGCAAAAATTGACCCCCATCAGCAACAACAGATCTCCCATCAGCAAACAACAATAAACCCCTCCCTCAAAAGTAGGTTACTTTAACAATTGACCTCCCAACAACACCAGATCCCTCTCCAGCAGCAATAGACCTCCCCAGCAACAATAGACCACCAGGCAAATATAGATCCCCTCCAGTGACAATAGATTCTCCAGCAGCCAGCATCAATAGACCCTCTAGCACACCCCAGCACTCCTTGCCATTTCATTCAATCAGTGCTTGGGGTGCTGGCACTGCATTCCCTCGTGTTCCCACTGAAAAAAGCCCTGCCTATATATATGTTTTACATATGATATTCCTTTATATAGTATGAGAGATACAATATATATATATACTATGCATATCTTTTACATAATCTATTAATCTATTCATGTATGTAGAACGAGAGATACATATCCTATATATATGTTTACATAATGCTGTATATTACTTTGCAGCATATAGCAGGAGAAATAAATATGTAATAATAATATATTTATACAGTATATTATAGGGGATGCATATCAATATATAATTTACATTATGTATTCATTATTATAGTACAAGGGATACATATTCCATATATACTGTATGTTTTTCATAATATACCCAAAGTGTTCATCACATTATCTGCTTGTCCATCATAGTACTGATCTCTACTTGCTCTGTATATACTGCTATATTTTTCATATAGTATTAAAAGGTAAAATTACATTTTAAAATCTAAATTCTGCCATATAGGTGCTACTATCACATAAAACACACTCTGATTTACAATCTCTGCTAATGAGAACAAACAGAGCATGGAGCTGTAGAGGAACATAGTGACTAAGCCTTTTCAGACCGGTGTGGTTTTCAGCACAGTCCCAAATGAGTGAATATGTTGCTTTGATTTTAAATTAATGTTCAAAATGTTATTATACTATCAGAGTTTTGGTGCTGCATTGCTTTTGGGTATTACTTGTGAAAGATCCTTTAAAAGGAGACAGGACCAAAAGAGATGCAGGTGTGATACAAATGTGCTATAGACCTTTTATTTTCAGAAAGGTCATATTTATCTAGAGAATTCTCTGTGTGGACATAAGGTGTGGGATATCACATTGAGCTCAGTTGATTGTTCACAGAGGTGGAGGAGGATAATTTACATGGATTGTCTTCACTTGAAAGAAGTTGGCCATTTTATTGTTGCATTTTGTGGATTGCACTGTTGTCTAAAAATCTGAAGGATGCTTTGTACTGTATATATTGTTACTGTATGTTATATATATTGAGGGTATAGAACTAAGGGAAGAAGGATTACATTACATTGCTTTATATTTCTGGCAAAATAGATTTAAACATCTGATACAGTGTCTGCTTGGCTTCCATCCTCATTTCTTGTAGATTATTCCAATTCAAGGACGTTAAAACCAAAAAGCTAAAGTGGTTCTAAAGGCTGAACATCTTTTACCTTAATGCATTCCCTGCATTAGGATAAAAAAAAATGTTCCAGTGAAAGTATCACCCCCTGACACCTCCCCCCATCCCCCATACTTACCTGAATCCTATCTGAATCCAGCGCTGTGCACATCTGCAGCAGCACTAGTCTCTCTCTTTCCTCACAGGACAGAGAGATAGCAGCAAGTGCCATTGGCTCCTGCTGCTGTCACTCAAATCCTGTGAGAAATGGCTCCTGCTGTTTTAAATCACACAATGATCAGGAAGTGGGGGTGGGGCTAAGTTGTGCTCTGTGTGTCTATAGACTCACACAACCTGGCTCTGGGACGATCCCACAGGTACAGGAGCCCCAGAGAAGCAGCTTCCTATGCTGGTGCACTGAGAGGAGGAGGAAGAGGAGCCTGGAGTGCTGGAGAGGAACCCCCGAAGAGGAGGTTTGGGGCTGCTCTGTGCAATACCATTGCACAGGGCAGGTAAATATAACATGTTTGCACTGCGCAAACTGTTGGCGCTATATAAATCCTATATATATATAATTACAATGCTGATGTTATACAATGAAAGTGTATGCTGTGACCATATAATTAATTTAAACAAGCAGCTAGCAGACTTCAGCACTACTTCTTAAAGTGACAGTCCGCACTTCCACTAAGGTCTGTGTTTAAAGGAGTACTAAAGTCACATTCATTACATTTGGTATTAATAACGAGCACTATTCACTGACTCAAAATGCTATATTAGTATTGTTGAAACATTTTTTTCTTACTTTGAAAAAAGTGTGCATATCTTCATTCCATTCCTATGGCTGCAGTTGTTTTTTTTTAGTATTTTCAGGCCAGTTCTTCAGGGATGATAGGGGTGATACACCAACTTCCTACTGAATGCAAACATGAAAGAACATCCTGAGGTACCTTTTAGATGTGCATGTTCCATGAAGGAAACTGGCCACTGGATACTGTACACTTTAGTTATGCAGTCTGCCCATTAGTTGCCTAATTATATTCTCAGACCTTCTGGAACAGTAATCAAGCAGCTGATCAGCCCAGAACAACTAAAGTCTGCACCATCCAGTGGCCAACAGGACAGAACATGCTTGTCTACAGGGATGCCAAGGATGTGTTCTTGGTCTTGGGCTCATCACTCATCATGGGTTATACTCACTGCTCTGAGTGCATTTGAATGGGTGAATACAAGGGGAGATATTGAGATAGTAAAATGAATTGTAGACACAGGCATTAAATAAATGAATGCAGATGGGCATCTCTGGAAGGATGCTCAGGTATTTATAGGGGACTAAGGGTATTTTAAGGAAACTGAATGAAAAAAAAATATTTTAATATGCTTTAAAGTGATATTAAAGGCATTTTATTTTAAGTAACATATATGTTATACTTACCTGCTCTGTGCAGGGGTTGGGCACAGAGCAGCCCCAGTCCTCCTCTTCTTGGGTCCCCCACTGGCACTGCTGGCCCCTCCTTCCTGCCTTGTTCCCCCAGAGCAAGCAGCTCATTCACACACAGAGCCGCCCCCTCTCTTTCCTCACTGGCTGTGATTGACAGAAGCAGAAGTTCTCGTGCACATCTCTGGGTCAGGATGGGGCTCAGGTAAGTGTTGGGGGGGGGGCTGCTGCACACAGAAAGTTTTTTACCTTTATGAAGGTAAAAAGGCTTTGAGCCTTCACAACCACTTTTAAAGGGTTTTCACCTTAATGTATTCTCTGCATTAAGGTAACAAAAACTTTTAAAAAGTTGCTCCTTTCAGGCCCCTTTTAAATACTTACCTGAGCCCAATCTCAAGCCAGCATTGTGGCCATCTGCAGCAGTTCTTCTCCCCTCTCTCTCTTCTTACAGCAGATTTTACAGCAGTAAGTGCCATTGGTTGTTGCCCCTGTCAGTCAAATACTGTGAAGAGGAAGCAGGGACCGAGCCACACTGTGTGTCTATAGACACACAGCCCAGCTTGGGATCGAGCCTGCACGAGTGCCCCCATAGCAGGCAGCTTGCTATCGGGGCACTCAGAATAAGAGGAAACAAGATCGCCAGCAGGGGACCCCATAAGAGGAGGTTTGTGGCAGCTCTGTGTAAACACAGAGCTTGTTTTTCACATCTCTCTTAGACTTCGTTTATACTTGCAGTTGGATGGTGGTAAAAACAGGATGTTGAGCTATGCTTTTACCATCCCTGGATGCCCCATTTAATAAAACATGGCGGCCAAGTGAATGGGCCGTTACACAACCTCCTTGCCCTCATATGCAATGTGTGTGTTGGTACATGCTTTGCAGGGTTAAAACAGGCAGTGTAAAGGTAACATATTACCTCCCAACTGCTTGTCAAAACACGGTCTGAAAAATGATCCACCACAGATCACTTTTCAGAGGTCAAACGCTGAAGCCATTGTTAACTAGGCCAAACTAAATGAATACCACTAAAGGAGACTGGAAGCATGAAGGAAACAGAACACTTGCTGATCTAAACATGAGTGGTTGTCTGAGATCTGTGTAGAGGAATTGCCAGAAAGTGAGACTTTCCTACAGGGAATTGTAACAAGGGGTTGGTTAATATGGCTGCTTCCCTAAAAAAACAAACTCAATGGATTTCCTGCTATAGACATTGTGTCATTTTCCCCCCAAATACTTTCTAAGTTCTCCCACTCATTTAATCACAGGCTGCAACAATATCATCTCAGAATAATTAATAGTCTTTTTTATGCAGATTCTTCAAACAAATGTTGAATATGAGAAATAAAAATCATTTGTCCCTTTATATCAACAGTGTGTGTAGTGTGTTTGGATTGTGCAATCTTGTAAGGGATTTAGAATGTAAACATGAGGCAGAGGTGACACGCCATTATTAACCGTCATAACCATGGCAACCTGCTTACTTTAGACCAGCTGCCAGCGCTAAATGCAATAATCGCTGCTATGTTCTAACGTGTCCCCCCTCCCAAAAACAAAAGAGCAATGAATAGGAAATTGGCAACATACCTGTTATATTTTAGTATGGGAGGCTACAGAAATAATTGTAATATTGATATTTTAATACAGGAATGTTTTATAATCTACATGAATATTCTACAGGATAAGTACATATTTAGTATTATAAGCCTGGATTCACATATATGCGGTATATCGCATTCCTGTGCAAAATGTGCGGTGCGATACATTTTGTATGACTCTAATCGCTCTGCACCCGCACCAAAAACATGCAGGACGCTTTTTTGGATCGCATGGGTATTCACACTCATGCGATACGATTCTGCACACCGCACCGCGTTTTGCGGACCGCTTTCGGGGTGTTGTTAACTTAATATACACACCTGCAGCGGTTCGTATGAACGGGGTGCGATTCTGATGCGGTGCGGAATTCGCACTGAAATCGCTGCAAATCCTGAACCGCCTCAGTGTGAACCAGGGCCTAAAGGACTGATTTTTGACCATGCCATACTTAGAAATTATATTAGCACTGCCCAAGGGCCCGGGGTCAGTAGGGGGCCCCATGAGATGCCCCTGGTACCCTTTTCATAGGCTTTTTTGAGTTTGGGCAAGGACACAGGGGCCCCATGATCCCCTATTGCCCGGGGGCCCCATGAGTTGTCAGTCCGCCCCTGGTCATGACCATTTTATAAACTTTCTGTACACACTACTCCCTTATACCCCCACTTATGTAACTATAATGGTGTATAAAGGGCAGCATATGCATTGCAGAATAATACCATTGGCCCCTGTATGGCACCAATCATGTGCAACCTCTTGTCAGGTGCTTACTTGTTATTTTTCATTTCAAGAAGGTTACTGGGGGCCCTCATTGTGTCTACAGACTTTGTAGGACAGTCATCCTACCTTATTTCTTATCCATTTCACATTCCCGGCTCACTATTATTGTCAGTTGAGTCATTTACAGTGAGGAACAGAAGTATTTGAACACCCTGCGATTTTGCAAGTTCTCCCACTTAGAAATCATGGAGGAGTGTGAAATTCACATTGTAGGTGCATTCCCACTCTGAGAGACAGAATTAAAAAAAAATTTCAGGAAATCACATTGTATGATTTTTAAAGAATTTATTTGTCTTGCACTGCTGAACATAAGTATTTGAACACCTAAGAAACAGCAAGAATTCTGGCTCTCAAAGACCTGTTACTGTGCCTTTAAAAAGTCCACCTCTACTCCACTGATTAATCTAACTTAGTAGCACCTGTCTGAGCTCTTTAAAGACACCTGTCCACCCCACAGTCAGTCAGACACCAACTACTACCATGGGCAAGACCAAAGGGCTGTCAAAAGACACCACAGACAAAATTGTGGACCTCCACAAGGCTGGAAAGGGCTATTGCCAAGCAGCTTGGTGAAAATAGATCAACTGTTGGAGCAATTGTTAGAAAATGGAAGAAGCTAAAGATGACTGGGAGAACTAAGTGGGAGAACTTGCAAAATCGCAGGGTGTTCAAATACTTCTGTTCCTCACTGTACCTACTACAGGTGTACCTCGGTTTACAAATTTAATGCGTTCTCCATTTATTGCGAAAAATTCATAAACCGAAACGCCATAGGAATGCACTGAAAACCAATTAATCCGTTCTGGAGGTCAGAAAAAAGTAAAAAAAAATTTGCTGTCACTATAGGTCAGTGCCAGTTTTTAAATGTAAATACGGGTTTTTTTTTTCTTCACTATAGCTCAGAGAATCAGCTGTCACTTTCCCCCCAGCTAAAAGAAAGAATGTTTCCTTTTAGTTTATTTCCCTAAGTTAAAAGAAACAATGTTTCCTTTTAATTTGTTTCCCAAGATAAAAGAGACAAAGTATCCTTTAGCTCCGAGGAAAGTGACAGCTAATTCTGTGAGCTATAGTGAAGAAAAAAAAATCTGGCAATTGCATTTAAAAATTGGAGCCGACATACACTTCGTATTGCAAAAAAAGTTGTAAAAAATTTGTAAACTGAGGCATTATTTTTAATGGATTTTCATTTGTAAACTGAAAATTACATTAACCGAGGCGTTCGCAAACTGAGGTACACCTGTATAGTGTTACCATAAGGTTACAAGATTTTCAGGCCAACAGCACCTCTGTCTGTGTAGTACAGAGACCAACAAATCCACTGCCAGCCAGCCGTGACCCTCCCCCGGTCCTAAATGCAGATTCCCCTGTAACCTGTAAGTGAAAGGAAGTCTCTCTAAAGTTCTAGACAGCATTTAAATGCAACAGGGGTTCTAATCCTTCTTCACGCTATACACAATTAAAACAAATTTTGGTTGGCTAAAACTTTAATAATAAAGCAGAGCTACACATTAGCTGAGCACCAGAAACCAAAAACACTATATAATTCATGTTTAATATTCAGAGCAAACTCAAGCATTCATCTATGTTTCCAAGCTTTATTTTGCTTAGAAATCACTTTGAAAAACACCCCTTAGCATTTCTGGCTGTGGCCATTTTGAATAAGGGCAGATAATTAATGTAGAATTTACTTCCTGGAATCCATCTGCCCTTAGCTCAGGCATGCAGACAGGAAGATGTGCTTACTGTAGCTGAAAAACACCCTTCTCCCCTAATGGAAACTCTTGGAATGTATGACATCATTTGCCTAAGTCTGCAAACCAATAAGTAACTGAAGAAATGCAAAGAGTTTTAAGCAAGTAAATATAATATACTTATATTAATAAATAAAGTTCAGTTTTAACTTTACGGTTCCTTCTTTCTTTTCGTGTGTACAGAACACACTGCAAATACAGTATGCCATCTTTTTCCAGGATGTACTGGTAAAGATAGGCCCTCTAACCTCAACATGGGATATTGTAAACACTCAAGCTGGTTGAGCTGATGCAAGTCTTCCAGTAAGGACTGTTTGCATGGTCCCATTGACAAAACCTGTCCTCACTGCTTTGTGATAGCTTTTCTCAACTGATAGGTAAATGGGATGGGACAGCTGAGATGTTACAAAATAGGCAGAGGTTTTGTCAATTTCAACATAGTCATGGTGTCAAGGGATGGTCTCCACATTTTCCAAAAGTCAACACAGTTTATAAAAACAGTGGCTGATAAGAAAAAATAACAGTCGGATCATTTTGAAGGAAATCTTTGACCAGTAAAATTGAGTGTTAACATGCAGCAGTTGAAAACATAATGCAACGTGTTACCTACCAGTCTGTCTGTTTGGATTCCTTTTTATAAACGTATGGAAGATTCATTGTGGGCAGCCATTTTGAAAATTAGACACAAAGTAATGTTAAAACTGCTTTCCCCTGCTGATTACTCAACAACTACACTAAATGGGGCAAAACAAAGATAATCTAAGCAAGAAAACAAAATTCTATGTAATTGAGTTTTATTTTGGCACCAGTGCCTACAGTAACGAAATTTGGCCATTTGTGTATAGTCTTGTGATGTAAGAGGAGCTGTGTGCTTGGCTGCATGCCCTCCATATGTAGAACAAGCTATGTGGTGGGGGAGCATGTATACTCTTTAGCCCACTCCTGTCTTGACAAACGATGGTCCGGTAGACCTACTGGGGCGCTATGGATATAAGATACTCCCCAGAGTACCCTTTGGAACCTTTCAATACCTGGGAAGGCCTAACCAACACCCACCAAGTAGTATTTCCCATACCTGCTTAAAGCCTTACTGCTATGGACCCCAATTGTAGCCTTACGCAGCACCATCTGTTTCCAGAGGAGGCCTCCATCGTGAGGTTAGGAGAAGGAAGAGTACAAACAATGAAATCATTTTAACTTTTCACTGAACACAGTTGATTTATATACAGTCATGGCCAAAAATATTGGCATATTTCTGTCAGATAATGCACCACTTTGCCCAGGGAATGTTACAAATGTTTAGGCATTCTCATCTTTATTTCTTTTGTTTGTATTGGTATGACACAAAAAACTGGAGAAACTAAAAGCCAAATCTGACACATTACACACAAAACCCAAAACATGGACTGGACAAAATTATTAGCACCTTCTCTAAATTGTAAGAAATAATTGCATTCCAGGTTTGTTATGCTCCTGTAATTTGTAATTAAACTCACCTGTATCAATTAACAGGTGCTACCAATATGGAAATCACACCGGCAACCAGTTAAATGATGAAACATTGACTCAGCCTCAGTATGTCTCTGTGTGCCACATGGAGAAGAGAAAGAGCAGCACAGAATAGTCTGAGGATTTGAGAACAAAAATTGTGGAAAAGCATGGACAATCTCAAGGTTACAAGTCCATCTCCAGAGATCTTAATGTTCCTGTGTCCACCATGCTCAACATTGTCAAGAACTTTACAGCCCACGGCACTGTAGCTAATCTCCCTGGATGTGGGTGAAAGAGAAAAATTGTTCAAAGACTAAATATCAACATCAGAATGAAAAGGGACACTATGGTAGGAGACCCAGGAGGCCCCCACTGTCATATGATGACTCTGTATGCACTGGTACTGCACTGTGAAAAAAAATATTTAATTTCTTCATTTTCCAAAAAAAGTGATGAAATAATTACAACTTCAAAAACTCGCCAAGCCTCTTACTAAATACCTTGGACTAACTACTTTCCAAAAAGGGGCCATTTGGGGGTATTTGTACTGTCCTGTCATTTTAGGGCCTCAAAAAATAATTGTCAGTACATCAGGATTGATCAATTTTCAAATATACAGTATATGTAGCACCCTCCTAGTTAGTTAGGGGGGAGTTAGAGTCCTGATTGTTAGAGAAGAGGGCTGAGTAGCAGCTTGGGTGCAATAGTCAGGAGGTCAGATTGTGGTCAGGGCTGAGAGGCTCTGCAGGCCAGCCCCTCTGGAATCCCCCCTGCTCTAGAGCTTTGGAGGAAGGTCTAGAAGCAGTGGGTGGATCTGAGGAGTGGCTGGCTTGTACTTTTGTGGAGGCCTGGCAAGGGGCCAGGACAACCCTTAAAAGTAAATTAGCCTGCTGAGCTGCAGGAGAGAGTTTGGGTGGAAGACAGAGAGGAAGCTGTGAGGCAGAAGTCAGGAGCCTGGGATTGGGCCCAGATGAAGAGGGGGCCTCACCGACAGGTAGAGGAGCAGGAAAGAAAGCTTAGAGCTTCACTGGCCCCCAGAGCGAGGACCACCTGTACAGCAGCGAAGGAGTGGCCCAGCTAGAAGGCCTGGTAGCAGCCACCAACCCATCAGTGGTCCAGGAGAGGATCTGAGTGAGTACTCCTGCACCCCCTGGACAGATAGGGGAAGGAGCACTCTGGTGGGAAACCAGATTCGACACCTGTCTGGGTCTGTCCATCTCTTAACCACTTCAATACCGAGCAATTTTACCCCCTTCCTGCCTAGGCCAATTTTTAGCTTTCAGCGCTGTCACACTATGAATGACAATTATGCGGTCATGCAACACTGTACCCATATGACATTTGTATCAATATTTTCACACAAATAGAGCTTTCTTTTGGTGGTATTTAATCACCACTTTTTTTTTTTATTTTTTGCTAAATACAACAAAAAATACCTGAAACTTTTGAAAAAAAACACATTTTTCTTCGTTTCTGTTATAAAATTTTGCAAATAAATAACATTTCTTCATAAATTTAGGCCAAAATGTATTCTGCTACATTTCTTTGGTCAAAATACCCTGAATTAGTGTATATTATTTAGTCTGTAGGAAAGTTATAGAGTCCACAAGCCAAGGTATATAATATCTGGCAATCGATCAATCCTGATGTACTGACGGCCCATCTCAATTCTTGGGGCCCGAAAACGCCAGGATAGTACAAATACCCCCAAAAGCACCCATTTTTGGAAAAGAGACAGTTCAAGGTATTTAGTAAGAGGCATGTTGAGTTTTTTGGAGGTTGTAAGTTTTTGTTACAATTTTTTGGAAAATGCAGAAATGAAAAAAAAAATCACAGTTTTTTTTTTTGTACATATTGTCACTAGTCCAGTATAGCATTCTCATATAACTGGTGTAGCGGTGATCAGAGACACTGACTGGTGACAGTATGTAAAAATAATAATAATAATAATTAAATTTTTATTTGTTCAAATTTTTCTATTTTTTTTTTTTTTATTACATTCTTTTTCTTTTTTTTACTATTTTTTTTTCAACACACTGACCAAAGCAATACAATGTTACCATAGTAACATTGAACTACTCTGGGTAAGTGATCAGGATTTTTTTTTTATTTTTAACACATTATGATTGCTAATGCCAATGTATTCCATTGATATTTGCAATCATTGTTACTGAATGAAACTGATTAATTCGGACTTTTGTTGTGATTAGCTGTGATAGGGCAAAGCTCATCACATGATACAGATGGGCTGTGATTGGCCCTGTCTCTATCATGTGACTGCTTTGACCAGTCACAGCTAACATCATAATTGTATAGAATGGATGGCATGGCAGGAAGCCACCCATTGTATACAATTGACATGTGATCTGCTGTGATTGGTCACAGTGGTCATATGACACTGGTAACGGGCCGGTGTAGGGATATGTCATCGGCTGTGTCCCGTGGACACAGCCGGTGACATATCACACCGCGGCCAAGTGAGCAGTTCCTATTGACAGTACATCATATGACACTCAGGCACAATGAGGAGTGTCCCGCCTGGCCATCAATCTGCTATAGGCGGGAAGGTGTTAAAGTGACAGACACTGGATCCCCTGCTCAGGGATACCTCCAGACAGCTGGGTGAGGTAAGAGGAGTTCATCTAGGGTCTGGGGTGGTACATTAGGAAACACTGGCTAGCTCTCCAACAGGGACTGTGTTACAGTGGAGGCTTGTAAATAGTTAAAGGAAGTTGTTCTCAGTTCATCGGTTCCATTCAGCATCCTGTACACCCCTAACCCTATCCCAGTTCTAATCCCCTAATTAAATCACAAAACAAAAAAAGCTCAAGGACTGATTTCTGACTTCTGGATGTAAGTGTATATAAAGATGCATGTTGCCTATAGGGCAAGGGATATAGGGGGACCCAAAATCTTTGCAACTCCTCTGGGTGTAGTGCTACATACATATATACCATAGTGTGTAGACTATATAACATTCATACAGACTAAATAATATACACTGAGTTGGCCTAAATTTATGAAGAAAGAATATTCGTTTGCAAAATGTTATAACAGAAACTAACAAAATACTTTTTTTTTCAGACTTTTCTGTTTTATTTTTCTTTTGTATAGCAAAAATAATTTAAAAAACAATGGTGAATACCATAAAAAGAAAGCTCTATTTGTATTTTTTAAGAAAATGATATATTTCATATGATTACATTGTTGCATCACTAAGCAATTGCCAGATAAAGTAGCACAGTGTTGAACAGCACAAAAATGCTCTACTCATGAAGGGGGATAAAACCTTCAGGAGGAAAGTGGTTACTGTTGCAAACAATAGAGAGAATCATAGAGAGAGGAGATCTGAGTTGAGGAGCCCATATCTGTTGGGAGATTTTGCCAGAGTCCTGCGTCCCATGCAAAGGGAATGTGAGCACTCCCAATAGTCCTATAGCTTTCCTCAATAAACAAAGGACACAGCGCCTCTAAGTGTAAAATGTATGACAATTTTAATAAAAAGGTAAGTAACAACTCACATCTTTGAACAGTAAAACAGGCTCATAGGGATATGTGTAGAGCGTCTGTCACCAGATGTAGGAACTGCTCTGGAGAGGAGGTACCCTGGTCGGTCAGCAGAAGGCACTGTAACAGGTAAGGCATAGATGGTAAAGCCTGGCTTTGTCTCCAGTATGTCTGGAGCTAGTGGCGTTGGGCGTCTGATGTCATCAGGATGCAACGCATTTCTGAGCATGCACAGGAACCGGTGTGGGCCGGCACGCTCTTTCATCAAGCATAGGTGGAGTCCGGTTCCCGCACATGCTCAGAAACGTGTCGTATCCCAATTACGTCAGATGCCCAACGCCACTAGTTCCAGACATATTGGAGACCAAGCCAGGCTTTACCATCTATGCCTTACCTGTTACAGTGTTTTCTGCTGACCGACTAGGGTATGACTTCTCCAGAGCAGTTCCTACATCTGGTGACAGACGTGCTACACATATCCCTATGAGCCTGTTTTACTGTTCGAAGATGTGAGTTGTTATACTTACCTTTTTATTAAAATTGTCATTGTTGTTTATTATTTCACTCTAGAGTTTGCTTCACTCCATTGCAGCCTGCCCTAGTGCTTACTGGATTGCCTTTGCCCTAACTGGAACTTTATCCATTTATTCATCATTACATGTACCGCAACATTATGCGCCTGCTATTCCCTCTATACCTTTCAACCCCTGCGTTCCCCCTAAGGGGAAGCTCCAAAAGATAGAGCTCACAGATTACATCCTCACAGACTCCTGCCTTATTATTTGTGGCTGAGCCCTACTTCCCAGGATACCCCATATGGGCAAGACTGGCACTTTCTAAGAGCACACTACTCTGAGGTTCTCTAGTGGCTATCTATCAGGTTACACTGTCCACTCACTAAGAGGGGTTCCTGAGCCTGTTCTCATAACTGCCTATGGCAACACATAGTGGCCAAACTAGGAAACTACACTGGTCACTCTTGTGCCTGTGCCCTATAGCAACAAACAAATTAAATTAAATTATAGAACTTGTGAAATGTAAACAAAAATCAAGTCCATCAGAAAAAAACAGTTCATGTCCATAGATTGTTTAAACCACTAATCCTTACTCCAGGCATTGGAATCCTCAAGAGTAATAAAACACATTGTGCTGCCTTTGGTGCTGTTCTTCACAAGATTGGGGTAATCTACAATGACATACAAACAAGAAGAGCATACACTAAGCGCAGAAGAATTAAAAGCTTTAATGTTAAAAATCAAATGTGAATTGGCCACCCGCAAAATTCAAATAGAAAAAGCATGTACTCAACATTCCCAACATGGACGCCTCTCTGTGTTCACACTTGTAGTCCTGGACAGCAGTTCTGTCAAATGGAGAAATAGCTGCAGCTGGAGGACAGACCAGAGCTCTGCACACAAGCACAGCATGTTGTAGGGGATCTCTTGGATGATGTCACATGTGGGTGCAGCAGCGAACATGGCTGTGAATTTTGAAGGACCTCCTTCTTTCTTCGAAATGCGTAGTCCTCTGACAACTATATCTCCATCTGACAGTACTGCTATCCAGGACTACAAGTGTGAGCACAGAGAGGCATCCATGTTGGGAGTACTGAGTTCATGCTTTTTCTATTTTAATTTTGTGAGTGGCCAATTTTTATTTGATTTGAACATTAAAGCATTTAACTCTACTGCGCTTAGTGTATGTCCTTCTTGTTTGTATGTCATTGTAGCTTCCCCCAATCTTGTGAAGAACAGCACCAAAGGCAGCAAGATGTGTTTTATTACTCTTGATGATTCCAATGCCTGGACTAAGGATTTGTGGTTTAATCAACATATGGACATGAACTGTTTTTTCTAATGGACTTGATCTTTGTTTACACTTCATTCTTTATGAAGTCTTTAAGTTCTTTAATTTACATTTTTATAGTTGCAAGTATTTTGAGTGTGCTTAAATACATTTTTGTGATTTTATTTTCTGTGCCCTGTAGTATAAACATCCAGTAGCACACTAAACACAACTGGTCTAATATTCACTACTTCTACTTTTTATTAAGTTGAATTAAAAAAAAACAAAAACAAAAAAAAAAACAATCATGGAAGTGTGCACAGATCCAGCTTTCATTTTGTAATGTGGGCTTTGGATCTGTGGTTGGTCTGGGACAGCCTGGGTACACATGAATAATGAGGAGTTGATTTTGTGGCATGTGCTGAACCCCTGTGATCTACCATGAGTTTTAAGTTATCACTTTCAGGGTAGCTTATATTTTTCCTTTTTGAAAATAAAGGGAAAACACAATATTCAACCTACATGTGAATCAAATATGTCTTCCTCTCTCTTTTAGCAGTAATGATAGTGTATATAAGCACTGACAAAACCAATACTCTGGGAATGAATACTGTTAAGGATGGTTTTAAAATCTGCTGATGCCTCTCTAAAACACACCTCTGCTAAGTTAAGGCTAAAGCACATTATAGAGGTAGTAAACAATTATATTGTAGCAAGCTACTCTTTAAGTGTTATGCTTTCCAGATCTTTAGCATAATAGCATAGTAAGCGAGGCTGTGCAAAGCAATTATGTCAATCAAACAGAAAAAGACTTTGACAGATCCTCAGTCATGTTGATCAAGGAGGAGGCGAAAGAAATCTAATTGTATGATTGACAGATTTCCACTTAAACAATGACTAAAATGCAGAAGTTGGATTTTCTTGGCTATAATGTTGGCAGAGTACCCAGGTTTGTGTAAAATACATCCAGGGGAGCTCAGCATCTGGCATATGCAAATATCTTCTTACCACTCAATAAGAATAAACAGTTTTAGAATTTTTTTGGTAAAAAAAAAAAGATAATATTTGTCATTAAATTGCACATATCTTTCTTTCACAGTCCAGTAATAGGCTGCAGCAAAAGATACACATAACCAGGTCATGTATTCTTTAAGAGAGGCTGTTTTTTCATGTATATTTTGCCAATAATTGTCATATTTTGACTGCCTGTGGCTTTCTTGCTTGAATGCTATCTGCTTAGATATAATCAGGTATTGTTCAGATGATCTGATGAAGTTTATTTTGTTTCCCTCATGACCCAAAAGTTGTAATCAACTGGTACATTGTATGGGATTCCTGGATCTGCAGCATGTGTTCCCCTGATTTCATGCCATCATCTATCATGATTTAAAGTGTATTCAAACCCAAAACATTTTTTTTAACTATGGATACAGCTCAACTATCATCTGGAGAGATTACACTAATTACCCCACAGGATCTCTCCAATGTTATCAGTCCAGTACACTGTTGTTTAACAATGCCAAGCCCTAATAAAGGGGGGTTGGTTGACTTCTTCCAACTCATTGGATTTTTAGGATACAAGCTCCTAAATAAAATTTAATGTGGACTTTTTACATTCTGCTGTTGGTGCTTTCCTCCATGCACACCAAATTTTTATTGCTGTCTGTGTCCCCACTAAGAAGATCAACCCTCTCTATTTGTCCTGGTGACCACTGTCACAGACACAAAAAATGATGGAATCATCCAGGAATTTACAGTTTTCATCTTCCATCAATAGATGTCTTGGAAGGAGTTTCCCTTCACTTTGGAGAGATTTTCTTGCACGTCCTGTTGGATTTTCAGGACACAAATTGAGCTGAAATTCCTTCATTGAGACACAGACAGCAACACAAATTAAATGTATTTGAACTATTACCTACTTTATTCAAACCCCAAATGAAAAGTTCGCCTTTAGATATACTTTAAAGTGGAAGTCAAGTTAAAATCTAACTAAGGCTAAAGCTACTCGCACCTCCATTCTAAGTCTATTCTATCTACCCTGTAAAAGAAAAGATCTGTGTATTTACCTATTCTGAAGCTGCACCGGTCTGGTCATATGGTCACATGATCACGGACAATAGCTGCAAATGCCTGTGCAGTGACATCACCCTTAGGCTTACTATGGAGCATTACTTTGGGGCATCCATCCCTACTAAAAGCGGTGACTTTCCCGCTGGAGTTTATACTCTGATGTGCCTCTATTTTTCATTTACATGTGAGTTGCCTATTTTTAGAAATAAAACGTTTTTAGAGTGTAGACACTCTAAAACCGTTTTATTTCTAAAAGAGGCTCTTCTCTTCCATTCTTTTTCATCCATTGTCAGCTGTCCCTCCTCTACACTGAAACCAACGTTGGGACCCGATCATAAGACCTGACTAGAGCACTGCAGAATAGGTGATTTTACAGATCTTTTCTTTCACAGGGTAGATAGAATAGTCTTAGAATGGGGGATGGAGTAGGTTTAGCCTTAGATTTTGCCTGAACTTCTACTGTAACTCCACTGATGAGCTCCTTCTTTCTTTATAAACAAGCTTCATAGTAATATTTTACAATTCACTTTGATGTATTGTTTACTGCTTTAAATCATTGTACTACCCATGATTTTACAGCAAATCTTCCAATTGTTTTTCCTATGCCACCTATAATGCTATACATTTACTTGGGTAGAACAGTGACTGGGCTACAGTGCCATCTGCATATATGTTCCACTGTTTACATACTGATAGGTTAAATTATTATTTTTTTATTATTATACAGTATTTATAAAGCGCCAACAGTTCGCTCAGCACTGTACATTACAAAGGGAGACAGAACATGCGACAGTACCATAACAATACAATGTGATAAACGAGGGGTTCGAGGGCCCTGCTCCTTTGAGCTTACAATCTATGAGGGAGGGGATAGTGGTACAGGAGAAGATAGCTGTGGGGGATGGAGTGGTGGGAAGAGCGGAGGAGATCGGCAATTAGCAGGGGGTGGGGTAGGCTTCCCTGAAGAGGTGGGTTTTCAGGGTGCGCCTAAATGAGAGGAGAGTAGGTAATAGTCTGATGGATTGGGGTAGGGAGTTCCAGAGGATGGGTGACGCCCTGGAGAAATCCTGGAGGCGGGCATGGGAGGAGGTGACCAGGGAACTAGAGAGAAGGAGGTCTTGAGAGGAGCGGAGTGTGCGTGCTGGGTGGTACTTGGATATTAGGTCAGTGATGTAGTACGGGGCAGTATGGTGGACAGCTTTGTACGTCAGTGTTAGGATTTTGAATTTGATCCGTTGTGCAATCAGAAGCCAGTGGAGGGATTGGCAGAGGGGGGTGGCGGAAACGGAGCGGTTGATAAGGTGGATGAGTCTGGCTGCTGTATTCAGGATCGACTGAAGTGGGGATAGCCTGTGGCGAGGCAGGCCAGTGAGGAGGGAGTTGCAGTAATCGAGTCGTGATATGATGAGGGAATGGATGAGCTGTTTAGTGGTTTCTGGGGTTAGGAACGTGCGTATTTTGGCGATGTTGCAGAGGTGGAGTCTGCATGAGTTAGTTAGTGATTGGACTTGGGGCTGGAAGGATAGGTTGGAGTCCAGAATGACCCCAAGTACTCTGGCCTGCGGGGCGGGCCTGATAGTGGCATTGTTGGACGTGATGGAGAAGTCAGTGGGGGTGGTGTGCAGGCTGGGGGGAAGACTAGGAGCTCAGTTTTGGAGAGGTTCAGTTTAAGGAAGTAGAGCGACATCCAGTCTGATATGTCGTTTAGTAGGTTTGTGATTCGGGCGAAGATTGCGGGGGTGAGGCAAGGGGTTGAGAGATAGATTTGTGTGTTGTCGGCATAGAGGTGGTAGTTGAAGCCGTGAGAGTGTATGAATTGGCCAAGGAGGAGAAGAGAAGGGGCCCGAGGACAGAGCCTTGAGGGACCCCAACAGAGAGGGGGAGTGAGGGGGAGGTGGTAGCGTTATAGGTAACGCTGAAGGAGTGTTGTGATAGGTAGGACGAGAGCCAGGAGAGAGCGGAATCTCTGAAGCCGAGAGAGTGTAGTTTTTTAAGGAGGAGGGGGTGGTTGACTGTGTCGAAGGCCGCGGAGAGGTCAAGGCATCAGACTGTAGACTACAGTATGTATACTCAAGTATGGCTGTTGAAGGGACATTAGATTGAAAGTTTCTTTGCAAAAGCACTTAATGTGAATTGTGTAAAGGATGCAGGAGATGATACATTAGAGAATAAATGAGTTTCCCAGTTGTACAATTTAATGTGCAAAATTTAGTAATCCCTAGCAACCGAAATTGCATTATTTTTTTCTGGTTTAATTACAGTCATGTGAAATCTGGTTACTGTTAATTGTTTAAAATGTTTGTCAGAGCAAAAAAAAAAAATAGTTTGCAGAACATGTATATTTCCCCATATTTCATCCAAGTACAGAAAAATAGCTGTTTATCTGCCAGAAATGCACTCAGCTCCCATGTCCTGTTGTGGGCAGATAGCCAACAGCATTTCTGTGACCTGCGTGGTGTCAGCCTTGCCCAGTTTTCTTTTGCTAAAATACTAAAACACACACAATATCCAATTCTCAAAATCTCTTTCAGTGGTATATTTAACAGGCGCTAAAAAGTAACAAATAAGAGAAGTTAATTGTTAGAGTTTAGATACACTTTAATCAATGTTTTTGAACCACGTTAGGGTTTGTTTTGATGGGTTTTGAGCGTGTATTGATGGCATCAGTTTGAGATGCTTCTGAGCTCATTCAGAACTCAATGATTGGTGTATCTGACTTGCAGCTGACCTCCTGAAATGCATTTGACCTGCTTCAGTCCAGTTTTGCATTCCCAAAACTAGTATGGGAAAGCAAAATCTGCTTTAAACAAACAAAATCCCATTGACACAAACCCTTATGATGTCCTTTTAGGGATTACTGAGGGAAGCAGTACATTAAAGTAATAGTAAACCTTTAAATGCATACTAGCACATTAAAAAAGACATACCTTGAAACAGAGCCCTCCAGCGGTGCGCTGTGACTGCTGCAGAGGCTTCCGTCTTCATCTGGTCTTCCTTCTGGGTTCGCGGGCTGTAGCTGCTTGAATGGCCAAGTCGTGATGATGTCACTTCCGCACATGCATGAGAGTCATGGCCCTGGCACAGAGGTTGGAAGGAACAGCACGGGTATGCTGTTCCTTCAGAGCGCATGACCATAATAGCTGCCAACCAAGCGAATATCTCCTAAACAGTGCACGTTTAGGAGATATTCATTTAACATACAGGTGAGCTTTATTATAAGCTTACCTGTAGGTAGCAATCTAAATATGGAGTTTGCTGCCACTTTAACCACAGTGCCGAAGTGGGTGGCCGTTTATAAACGGCCCCCTGCATAACCTGCCTGTGCGATCGGCACCGCAATCCGGTGCCCGCTGAGTCCGGAAGAACACCGATCGTTGTACGGGACCTCTGTGTGAGGTTCCGATCATGTGATCACTGATTGGCCAATCAGTGATCACATGAATAGCAGTAAACAAGATGTCACTTCCTGACATGATTGCTTACTACTAGTGAAATCTGTGAATGATCACAGAGGTCACATGGTACAAGGCTATTCACAACAGTCTCGTACCATGTGACAAGCTGTGACCAAGCACAGCTCTCACAGTATTTCTCAATGGCTGCAAGAATGCAGCCAGAGAGAAGGAGAAATGATTGCTTTTACAGACTTTATGGGTGTAAAAGCAATCAGTGTAAAAAAAGAAAAAAAATCTTCATCACCCCCCACAAGTAGTACAGTGTCACTATGGTGACACTGTACTGCTAGGGTGACAGTATGCTTAAAAAAAAAAACTAAACATAAATAATAATATTAAAAAAAAAATTAAAAAAAATTAGAAAAATGATAATTTTTGGTTATAAACTAATTTGGGTTATTTTTTTTTTTACTAAAAAGATAGATGAATACATGCTGGCCATGATTTATGAAGACAGATTATTTATTTGCAAAATTGTATAAGAAAAACACTTATTTTTTAAAAAGTGTTGGACTTTTTCATTTATATAGCAAAAAAATAAAAATCCAAGTGGTGAATAAATACCACCAAAATAAAGTTTTATCTGGCTGAAACAATCATATGGGTACAGTGTTGCATGACTGCACAATTGTCATTCAAAGTGTGATAGTCCTGGACAGGAAGGGGGTGAAAGTGTCCGGACTTGAAGTGGTTAAGGAACAAAGGACCATAAAGGCATGGCATACTGTAAATGTAATATTTGCATAGATTCTTGGTGACTGACAACTATTCCTTTTCCATCTTTCAGAGAAAGTGGTTTTGAAGCCAAATGACATTTCTGTGTTTACAACACTCAGTGTGAATGGGCGCCTCTTCGCTTGTCCTCGGGATCAGTTCGATTCTCTGGTATGTAGGATTGTCACAAGATCAGCACATTGCATTTTACTTAATGTGTGCATGAAAACTTGTGAAAAAAATTCAAGATATAAAAATGTAATTGTATACATTAGTGATGGAAAAACCTCAGATATTAAACTTGTCATTATATGAGACAAACAATCTCTACTGGTCAGTTTTTCTGGTTGTTTTACTATAAAAACTGCCTGTGGTTGTACAAGAAGGATAACTAGTGAGACAATTCTATTTTAAGTAATATCAGTGTCTTCTGCTTTAGACACCTCTTCCAGAACAAGAGGGCCCGTCAGTCGGCACCATGTCAACGTTTGAACTCATGAGTTCAAAGGATTTGGCTTACCAAATGACAATTCACGACTGGGACCTTTTCAACTGTGTTCATGAGGTAAGCTGTGTGCCTGAAAGTTTTTTGGCTTTGTTCTTTATAGTCTGTATTTGTTTTAAAAATAAGAGTTTTCAAAGAAATGTAACAATTTGTACCTTTGTAATTACAGACTTTACAGTTTACACATTTTTTTTACATTGAGAGTGTCCATTATATTAATTGAACAATGTGGTATTTCTTGTTCTTGCACAGAAATCTGTGTCACTGGATCAGTAATTATTAAACCTATTGTCAGAGAATAACCCACTGTGGGTTTGTTTAGACTGGATTTACATAAGCAATACTAAAGCCAATAGCATCCAATCAGATGCTTTAGGTTATAACAGACTTTTCCAATCAGGATTTGATGGAACCCTGGGGTTTCCCCCACGATTTCTAAGGGTTTCTTGATCAAAGAATTTTTTAACACCTAGTTAAGTAATCACTGACACCAACAGTCCTTTTAGGTATCTTTATCATATTTCCACTGACCACATATTTTATGATAATTCTTATCACCAGCCACCAGTGTAAGATCATTCTTTCCACTGAACACCAATGTATTGAGGGTCTTTTCCAAATGACAATCAATGTAAGCAGGTCCTTTTACCAATAACCTCCAATGTAAGTTGGTCCTTTTCTCACTAATATAAGTGGGCACTTCACTAGTGACTAATTTAGGGGGACATTACAATTTTAACTGTTTCTATTCTTGTTTACATAATTATTGCTGAAAATAGTACATACTGTAGAACAGGTGTCAAAAAGTATGTCTTATTTCGTATTCTCTTATTTATTCTCAGGGCCAATGTCCACAAACATTTCTAGGCAGAAATTGTGTCTAGTGTAAAAATCCTGGTGCCTGAGGAGCCATAGGTGGTGGGTACAGCCAACCATTGAGGTGAATGACTATATGCATCTATACTTGCTTTTTTTGCATTGACTTTTACCCATGTATGCATGTAAGACATATTCCCAGAATGCAGGAGTTTCACATTCGGGGAATGCTTTATTCATGCATGTGTGTGTAAACGCCACTGCAAGAAAATAATTATTTGAATGTGCATAAAAACAGTCATTCACTTCTAAGGCTTGCTGTGTGCACCACCTGTGCACAGAAAAACTCTGGGAATTGTAATTTTGTGCTAGAGGAGATCTGCCCTGCAAATGTCTGTGTGCATGAGCTCTTATAATTCCACTTTCTGTTCATCCTGATATACCATGAGCTATAGATATGGTATTTATTTATTTAGTTTTTATTGCTGTCTGTTCCCCTGCTAGGGAGATTCACACTCTCTATTTGTCCTGTTTACCATTATCACCGAGAGTGAAAGTAAAAGAAAATCTCAAATTTTTGGTTGTCACCAGAACAGGAATAAAGACGAAATCTTTCAATGAGGACACTAGTTCTGGTGACTCTGGTGATAACCAGGGATTCCCTCACTATTGAGGGATTCCCCTAAATTGCCTGTTTTGGCTTTAAGACAGGATTGGAAGGGAAATCTCTTCAATGGACAGAGGCAGAAAATATCTAACATGGTATAACCCTCCATCAAAAAAAAAATTGCAGTTTTCCTATCACTGTTTAAAGATATCTTACAGCATTCCCCACACCAATATTAAAAAAAAGTCTACCAGCATGTTCACATAACCGTGTGTTGGTAGATCCAATATATTCCTATGTAATACATTAATTAAAATAAAAAACATGGCATGAATGACATAGAAGCAGTCTTCTGACATATCCCTTGGCCTAAAATGTCCTGCAAGTGCGGTTAAGTAATCTTTCCCTCCTTTCAGCTGGAGCTAATCTATCACACCTTCGGAAGGCACAATTTTAAAAAGACAACAGCCAATTTGGACCTCTTCCTGAGACGTTTCAATGAAATCCAGTTTTGGGTTGTGACTGAGATTTGCCTGTGCCCTCAACTCAGCAAGCGTGTTCAACTTCTGAAGAAATTTATTAAAATTGCAGCCCAGTAAGTACTTTTAGTGCAATTTACAAAAAGAGTAAAAGGGAAAAATATTGAAGGGTCTTTTTATTTTCTAAATGGATTGTACTTTTTGTGCATTCAAGCTGCTTATGACTTATTATTTTCTTTGCTCCAGAGATACATTTTAATAAAGACATAATGCATAGCAAAACATTTCAGAGTCCACTGGAAAATCATTTCTGTTTAGGCTGGTGGCTGAAAATCCACAGTAGGCCAACAGCATGACCCTTGACAGCCTGGCTCTGCTCTCCTGTGGATTGACTATTTAAACCCGCTGGATAGAAGGCTGCTTTTTTCCTCTCAAAATCCTTTTCCCTCTCAGCAACTGCATTAAAAAAATGCTAAAGGTGTTTTTCTTCAACCGTTTACAGCTTCAAAAATCAGCAGGACACTGAAAAGAAACAAAAATCCTTTAAAGACATAAATTTCAAAATGTGTTTAGGTTCAGCAGCGGGATCCAAGAAAAATACTTAATTACAACCAATTAAAAATATAACAATCTTCAAAGACAATGGAATTTAGAAAAAAAAATCCTTAAACAGAAGTGCTAAAGGGCACGTCAAACAAAAACACTGGTGGGGCTAAGTGCAGCGGCTTAGGGTGTCAGGTTAACGTTGTAGGTTTTTTTCCTCTTAATGTGGTTAATTTAGTCCTAGAAAGAAGAAAACTGTTTACTTTCATTTTCTAGAGTTTGCACAGTGCTATAAATAAAAAAGGCTAAATGTGCTTTTTAGTGGCTGGAGTTCCCACCGAGAGTGCCAAAGAACAAATTTATGGAGACAAAAGACGAGTTGGCACAAATCAGACCCACTTTTGGGGCTGAGGTCTAAGACAGCAGATGGCATTCCTGTGGGAAGAGAAATTCCTTATGATAAAAGCAAAATATTGGAGGAATATATGTTAATGTTGAGAAGATAAATTATATTAGTAAGGTTCACTAGTTTATATATTTTAAATATAGTTTTGCTTACGTATTTGAAAGTAGGAAAACATAGAACGATTAAAGGGTAACTCCATTTTTGTGGGAAAAATTAGCACATTAAAAAAACTAATACAGCGTGTACAATTGCAACACAAGTCATATTGTAATTGAATGGAATTAAAAATTACCTTTCTTTTTCAATAATAAGCACTGTAATATACTGTAAAATGCAATGCAATATGGCTACCTGGAAGCATTCTGTACACAGATGGTGTACAGAACACCCCTCAGAAATGTAATTTCCTGTTTGAGTGATTGGTTTTCTGATTTCTCAGAAGTCTGCACTAAGAAATAAATCAGGTTTTGGGCATCCCCTGCAACAAAATTGTCATTTTTGATGAGATACTCCCAAAGGGAAATCATGTCTAATGGGATGCAGACCCTGCCACTTTCCTCATTAGAGCCCTGCAGGTGCAGCAGCTGACTGATCATTATGAAACCACTCCCATACAGATTCTCTGCCTATGGAAGCAGACAAACCAACAGCTATATTTTCAGTTTAACAAAGGGTAGCAATGTGTAACAAAGTTTGTAAAAATCCCTGCAATTTTTACATAGATCACCCAGTGGGGAATGTTTTTTTTGTCAGCAAAAGTGGAGTTACTCTTTAAAGAAGCTTTCCAAATTTTGTGTCTCCTCCCCAATACACTATAGCTAAACATTTGTGAACATCTGACCATCAAATCTATCTGAGCTTGTTTAACACCCCATTTTAAAATCATGGACAGTAGCCTCCCTGGCGGTATTCCCGAGTGTAGCTCGGGGTAAAGTTTCAGTACCAAAAGCGGTAACCCCGAGCTACACTCGGGCTTACCATGCAGCGCTGCTTTGGGATCTGTTCTTCTCTTACCTTGTCCTGCGCTCCCGCGATGTCCCTCCTGCAGTGTCCCCGGCAATGTTCTCACAGGATCATATCTTTTGGCACACTGACTTATGAAAGTCGATGCTATTGTGACTGCGTGCAGCCTTGTGCTGCCATCTGTTGGTGTGTTACGAAACTATTTTTCGAAACTTTTTACACCACCTCATACACTGTATTACCACCACTACACATTCAAGGATCTGAAAACAAATATCTTGAAGTCATGAAGACTTGGATTACAGAGTTGTCAAAAATCAACTGCCGCGTTCTAGAATCATAAAGCTCCTTCTTCAGGGAAGTAAATGCAGTGAACATCTGTGACAAAATCAAAATTATATTTTAGAAAAACCATATCAACACAATATGTCACTTTCCCACTATTCCACATTAATGTATAATACTCATAAAGCGATAAAAATGAAATTACAGCCATCTTCTAAAAACACATGCCACCATCTGTCCCATTACCCAACAAGGAGGTCCCGTCCTGCTGGGATCCGCTGGGTACTCACTGAGGCCACCTAAGCACCAGCATCCAAAGAAAGGCACATTAATGCCACACACCGCAAAAAAAATTGACTTTCATAAAATCTATATAATGAAAATAATATATAGCAAAACATACCAGCATTGATAGTTGCTGGATCTTTCAACTTCTAAATGTAAGTCATTTAGGAGACGGATTGGGATGACCATTGACGTAGCCACCAAAGGCTATCTAAAACAGAATAAATAATAAAAGTTATCATGTGCTTCATAGAGGCATAGACAGTATATGAATCTACTTCCCCTCACACAGGTCTAACTGATCGACCGGTAGTAAATATTTCAGTCACATTTACCATAAAGGGATGCAATAAAAGCGATAGAATATCATAAATATAAAAAGAGTGCATAATATAGAATGCAGGGGGTCCTTAAAAGCAGCCCAAAAGGAAGCACATGTATTGCTGACAAACCAAAAAAAAAACAAAAAACAAATGCCTATTCCTCAATCCTCTCACCTCAAGTGTAGTGCACTTAAACACATTTACATTGTTCCCCAGAAGTCCCCAGATATTTGTTTTCAAATCTTTGAACTTGTAGTGGTGGTAATACAATGTATATGTATGAAACAAACCAGTTGTACAACTTTCTTTTAAATATTTGTATTGAAGTATAGTAAATAAAAACTAACATGTAACTTTTATACAGCAAGTGCTATTTTTGCTTTTAGAGTCCCATGTGGGGGATTTTTATACACAATTGGATTTTCCTTTATCCAAAAGAGCATTTGGAAGGGCCAATGCTAATGTTGGCATCTCCAAGTAATCTCCAAGGTGTTTAATACGATTCAAGTCAAGGCTCTGTGTAGGCCTCCTTTTCTTCCACACCAAACTTATCAAACCATGTCTTGAAGAAACATTAAAGGTTCACTTTTTTTCTTCTTTTTAAAACAATAAACATGGCATACTTACCTGCTCTGTGCAATGGTTTTGCACAGAGCAGCCCTAATCATCTTCTTCTGAGGTCCCTCGCCGGTGCTCCTGGCTCCTCCTTTGTGGCATGTGCCCCCATAGGAAGCTACTCGTGCGGGCTCGCTCCCGAGCCACCTTGTCTGTGTCCATTGACACAGACCGGGCGGCTCAGCCACGTCCTCTTCTCCCTCGTCACAGAATTTGATTGATAGTAGCTGCTATCAATCTGTGCAGTGAGGTAGGACAGAGCTGGGGAGCTGATGCTGGATCAGGATTGGGCTCAGGTAAATATAAGGGGGGAGAGGGGAACACATGCAGCACACAAGGTTTTTTAACTTAATGCAAAGAATGCATTAAGGTAAAAAAAAAAAAAACCTAAGGCTTTACAACCACTTTAATAAAGCTGACATAGAAATCAGGGGCCCGGTCATACTGGACAGAAAAAAGTCATACCAAAACTGTTGTCACAAGGTTGGAATTGTAAAATTGTCTAAAATGTATTTGTATGTTGTAGCATTTAAGCAGAACTAAATGCAAAAAAATAAAATACTGTGAACATGCAGGCTCTTTATTGCAGTGGATACATGCAATGCCTCTTCTGCAGTAAAATATACTTACCGTACCTGCCTGTTACCTGCCTATAAAAAATGTACACTGAGCTGCACATGCACAGCTTCGTTTACATTTCAGGCAGGATGCCAGTGCACTGGGATGAATGACTCATGTTAGTGACATCACCCTGCACCAGCCAATCAAGGTGGCTGAAGACTGGCACCTGGAAGAATCCAGAAGAGAAGGTGTCGAAACGGTGGAGAACAGGTGAGTATTTCTCCCTTTAGTTCTACTTTAACTGTGCCCATTACTAGAAAGAAGTAGTGGCAGTTTGACATTCAAAGTAATTATGCCAGTGAGCACCTTGCTTTTATAATATGTAGCAACAAATTCTGTGGGTTCTTCTTTTCCTCGTTTTACAAGGATTCTCATTATTTTCATCATGTTATTTCACTGGAATCATGCCACTCCTCTGGTCTTTTTTGTTGATATCCCATGGAGCTAAGAGCATGAAAGGACAGTTACACAGCACCAGTTATGTGAAACAGCTGATAATGTTTTGACCTATGATGGCATATACCTGCAGAAGAGGAGTTGCATTTCAGTGTGATTGGAAGGCAGTGTTAAGTTTAAAATGTTCTGTTTTTCAGCTGCAAGGAATACAAGAATCTGAACTCATTCTTTGCAATTGTTATGGGACTAAGCAATGTGACAGTGAGTCGGCTTTCAATGACATGGGAGGTAAATACTGAAAATCATAAAAAAAGTGTTTAATGCTATGTTCTAATAAATTTTATAAATTTAACAAATTTTTCTAATAAAACCTATTTTATAACACATCTTCACATATCTTCCGTATAATATACAGTATGTGCCTATTTCATGTGTTTTAATATTGCCAGTTCCTTTATAATATGCATACAAATCCTGAAACCTAATTAAAATTTTAAGAGAACTGTCACAAACCAAGTTTTTGATATATACGATTTCATATACTGACCAATGATTGGCTTAGAGCAAGAGACTATGGGTAGGGTAGATTATTAAAACTGGTGCACTCAGAATATGGTGCAGCTGTACATGGTAGCCAATCAGCTTCTGACTTCAGCTGGAGACAGGGGCGGACTGACAACTCATGGGGCCCCCGGGCAATAGGAGATCATGGGGCCCCTGTGACCTTACCGAAACTCAAAAAAGCCTATGAAAAAGGTACCAGGGGCATCTCATGGGGCCCCCTACTGACCCCGGGCCCTCGGGCAGTGCCCGAGTTTCCAAATGGTCAGTCCACCCCTGGCTGGAGAGTAAGGTTTGTGCCTGGCTAGTAGGTCTAGACTCGAAATTTTAAGCCCTGGTGTAAGCTACACAAGATATATTATCACTAAATCAAATAATAATTGGGAAGCAGTGATTAATTTTGTACAGTTCATTGCCACTACGCACTACTTGTGTAGCTCACACCTTTAGGAAGCCATTTGTTCCATATGTTTCATGATCATTCACTACTCTTAGCAAATAATTGCTGGCCTCGTTTGGCAGCCAATGGGAACTCATCTTACTTTAAGGTAACATTTGTAAACTGGTATCTCATTGATGACTGTTTCTAAATCCACTTTAATAATTGCTCTTTGCATTGTAATATTAACCTAGACTAAATATTAGATTGCCAGGCCATTGTAAGGCAGTTAAATGTTGTCTGTAGAGTTAAGTGAATTGGTTTGCACAAACCAGATCTTAAGCAAATCTAGCTGGGAACCTCTGTTTGGTCAATGAACTGGTAAAGTGGTCCAAACTCCCACTAGGCTTTCATACTTCAAGGGGACGTGACTACTCTACCATAGAATTATGGAGCCTGTGTTCCCTCGGAGAGCGGTATTCCTGTATGGGGTGAGGTGGGTGCTACCAATCTATTAACTGAAAGTAAACCAGTAATTGGTTATTTTTTTTTTGCTAATACCATCAAATCCTGGAGTGCATTCTTCCTTAGCGCTGGCACATTATTCTGTCTGGCAGAGAGGTAGGGGTTACCACATCTGTAAAATTCCAGCCCGGCCATTCTGTGGGTGTCTTCAATTCAACTTGGTCTGAAGCCTCTGTTTGTTTTGGTGGTGGTGGTACTACAGGCATTAGGGGTGTGTGGAGGGCCGAAGGTGGTTGGGAGCCAGAGACAGTAAGCACTGGGCACAGGTGGGCAGCTGGCATGAGGTGTGTATGGTGTATCGGTGTACTAAGCCCAGAGTCAACATGGCTTCCAGTGGCCCCACGTTGGGCGCCAAATGTCTTGGACTAGGTCACTTACAGACCATTTACCATGATCTACCAGTGAGCCAAATTAATATGAGAATACGTGCACGTGGAAGTAAGACACTGACACTTCACAGTTTGCCAACTTCCTAAAATTCTGTTTTATTGAGGAACTAACAGTATCATTTATAGGGCTTATGATGCAGGCAAAGCATATACATTGATTGGATGAAAAGTCCACTGGGTTTCTGCGTGTTCGTCCATCCGTGTTGATATCTTCCAATCATTGTCCCCAAAGAGACTCATTCCCTTTTATGGGGGTTGTTTACATTAAAAGATACTTTTCTCCTAATGAGTCACCAAGGGTGAGACTCCGGATGAAGGCGCCATCTTAATTATCATCATTGTTCTGTCAACCTATATCTGATTGTTTACTTAAAAGAGTAAGGAATTTTTAAAGAGCAAGAAACATAAAGTAGCAAGACTATAAAATTGTCATTTTACTGATCATCTAATAAAATGTGGACTGTCTATCACAATCCACTACACGTGACTACTCTACCATAGAATTATGGAGCCTGTGTTCCCTCGGAGTGCAGTATTCCTGTATGGGGTGAGGTGGGTGCTACCAATCTATTAACTGAAAGTAAACCAGTAATTAGTTTTTTTTTTTTTTGCTAATACCATCAAATCCAGAAGTCCATTCTTCCTTAGCGCTGGCACATTATTATTTTTTTTACATTTGCATTATTTTGGCACATATGCCTCTGCTTTCAATACTTATTAACATAGAACTGATTATTTTTCAACATTATTAAACAACTAAAACAAAGTAAACATTTAAGATTGAAACATCTCTCATTTTTATCAGACAGCGAGATGATTAGACATAAAAAATTGAGCCATTCAGACTGACCTTATGAAGGATGCTTTTCTGTAGAAATGTTGTTGTATGCAGCATTAGGATTTATGGGAATAATATCTGTTATCATTGTAAAGACATATGATGGTAATTTAAGAATGTGTGCTTTGTGTGAGGGGACATATTCCAGTCTAGGTAATACGGTGCTAAAAATAAAAAAATATAATGCAATACTAAAATGTCAGAGTAATTATATTCTTTTTTATTAGGGAGTGTCTCATCATTTATGACTTTCTTATCTTTCTGACCTCTGTTAGTAAGTCTTTTGTTGACTAGAAGATGTAACCCAGTAAAGTGTCCAGCTGCTGCACTTCAGCTGTTGATACAGGGGATCAATATGGAAATTAGGACAAAAGTAAAACACAACTGAACGAAAAATGAACCTGGTGCTTTTTTCATAATCAGTTAAAGTGGAATCCCACTCAAAAAAGCTAAATTTGCCAATGATTAGTATGTCAAATAGCTTCAACTTTTATATTATGGGCAGCACAGTGGCTAAATGGTTAGCACTTCCGCCTGGTAGTATTAGGGTTGTTGGTTCAAATCCCAACCACAGCACCACATGCCTGGAGTTTGTATGCTCCCCCTGTGCCTGCGTGGGCTTCCTCCAGGTACCCCGGTTCCCTCCCCCACTCCAAAGATATTCTGGTAGGTTAATTGGGTCTTGTCAAACTTGGCCCTAGTCTGAGTATGTATGAATGTAAGTTAGGGACCTTAGGTTATATGCTCCTTGAGGGTTAGGGACTGATGTGAATGCACAATAGATATATTTAAAGCATTGCATAAATTGATGGCACTATATAAGTACCTGAAATAATAATTGTGATGGGAGTCACTTTGGGTGGGGGGCCCATGCAACACAGCCCCCTTAGGAGGTGTGGAGACCCCTGTCTCAGCTCCCCATATCCCTATTATGTGTAAGTCACCCTGTGCCTGTTAGGGGTACAGGGTGAAATGTTCTAATATTGGTGTGGGGCTTGTTCATTGTTTACTGCCATGTGGTCCCATTGTTCTATTGTGTGTCTTGCTTGGGAGCAAACTATTATGGGATGTATGTGTTTGTGTATTGGCTTGGTGGGGGGTGTTTCCAGCTGCCCTCCTGATGGGACTGTCTGTTGGTGTGTCTCTTGTTGCTAAGTATAGATTGCCCCTTTCTGTGTCATTATGCAGGGAGGGGGGATTTGTCCCCTGAGTGTATAAAAAGCCAGTTCGAGTTTCAAATAAAGAGTTCCATGTTTATACAGCAGCGGTTCTCAACCTGGGGGTCGCGACCCCTTTGGGGGTCGAATGACCATTTCACAGGGGTCGCCTAAGACCATCGGAAAACACATATTTCCAATGGTCTTAGGAACTGAGACACCGCTCCTCTGACTCAGTCGATGTGTGGGCGGGATGATAAGCTGCCCTGTCTCCTGGCCACACCTCCAGGATCACTCAACAGCTCCGCCTCCTCGCCGCTGATTGGCCACTGGAACTGTAGCTCAAGAGAGGCACACAGGCGGCCAATCACCGGCGAGGAGGTGGAGCTTGGAGAGGAGGAGCCGAGCGGCAGCGCGCGTAGATCTAAGAAGATCGAGGGAGCTGCCGGAGTAAGTGAAGAGGAGAGCGGCCAGAGAAGGAAGACAGCTGACAGGTAAGTGAGAGAGCGAGCCCAGGCTGGAGCAGGGGTCAGCAAGGTAAGTATCATTGGTGTCAGTGGGAGGAATAGTGCCCCATCATTTGTGTCACTAATACCAACGATGGGGCACTATTTCTCCCACCACTGACACCAACGATGGGGCACTATTCCTCCCCCCACTGACACCAACGATGGGGCACTATTCCTCCCCCCACTGACACCAACGATGGGGCACTATTCCTCCCCCCACTGACACCAACGATGGGGCACTATTCCTCCCCCCACTGACACCAACGATGGGGCACTATTCCTCCCCCCACTGACACCAAGAATGGGGCACTATTCCTCCCCCCACCGACACCAACGATGGGACACTATTTCCCCCCCCCCCCCACTGACACCAATGATGGGGCACTATTCCCCCCCCTGACCCCAATGATGGGGAACTATTAACCCCTCCACCACACTGACATCAATGATGGGGCACTATTCCTCCCACTGACACCAATGATGGGGCACTATTCCTCCCACTGACACCAATGATGGGGCACTATTCCTCCCACTGACACCAATGATGGGGCACTATTCCCCCCACTGACACCAATGATGGGGCACTATTCCCCCCACTGACACCAATGATGGGGCACTATTCCCCCCACTGACACCAATGATGGGGCACTATTCCCCCCACTGACACCAATGATGGGGCACTATTCCCCCCACTGACACCAATGATGGGGCACTATTCCCCCCACTGACACCAATGATGGGGCACTATTCCCCCCACTGACACCAATGATGGGGCTCTATTCCCCCCACCGACACCAATGATGGGGCACTATTCCCCCCACCGACACCAATGATGGGGCACTATTCCCCCCACCGACACCAATGATGGGGCACTATTCCTCCCACCGACACCAATGATGGGGCACTATTCCTCCCACTGACACCAATGATGGGGCTCTATTCCTCCCACTGACACCAATGATGGGGCACTATTCCCCCCACTGACACCAATGATGGTGCACTATTCCCCCCACTGACACCAATGATGGGGCACTATTCCTCCCAATGACACCAATGATGGGGCACTATTCCTCCCACTGACACCAATGATGGGGCACTATTCCTCCCACTGACACCAATGATGGGGCACTATTCCCCCCACTGACACCAATGTTGGGGCATTATTCCTCCCACTGACACCAGCGATGGGGCACTATTCCTCCCAATGACATCAACGATGGGGCACTATTCCTCCCACTGACACCAACGATGGGGCACTATTCCTCCCACTGACACCAACGATGGGGCACTATTCCTCCCACTGACACCAACAATGGGGCACTATTCCTCCCACTGACACCAACGATGGGGCACTATTCCTCCCACTGACACCAACGATGGGGCACTATTCCTCCCACTGACACCAACGATGGGGCACTATTCCTCCCACTGACACCAACGATGGGGCACTACTCCTTCCACTGACACCAATGATGTGGCACTATTCCTCCCACTGCAAAATTACAGTTATGAAGTAGCAACGAAAATAATTTTATGGTTGGGGGTCACCACAACATGAGGAACTGTATTAAGGGGTTGCGGCATTAGAAAGGTTGAGAACCACTGTTATACAGACTGGTGTCGTCTAATCCTGTTTGGTCAGCGGTTGTGTCCGTGGATCTGTGTTCGAACAGTCTAACGGAAATACCCTAGTGCACTCGGGGTCCGGTTCCATTACAATAATAAAATAAATATTATGCATTTCTGATTTTCTGATTGTCTAGATTAGAAACTGTAGTCTAAGCTAGACAATCAGCAATCTCCAGTTCAGTACTAAAAACGGTCTGCCTGTTGAGGTGAATGTGGCAGCTAACAGGCACTTCTGTAAACCATTATCAGATTCTGTGTAATAAAATCAGTAGAGCTCCAAGTAGCCCCAACCTGGTCTCGACCAATCCAGCTCCCATCCCGCCCTGCTCTGCCCCCATCCTGCCCAGCCATTGGCACCATCAGCAAGGTACATCAATGCTGGTAATTAGAGATGAGCGAATCGAACTTGGCGAAGTGGAATTCATTTCGAATATTAGGAAAAATTCGATTCGCATCGAATCCGAATTTTAGCAAACTTCGGATGCACGAATCGAATTTTCCCCGATCAGCCAGCAAAAGTGTCACTGCAGAGAGCTCCGCTATTTCTGACAGTTCTCTGACAGTTCTGACAGTTCATTTACAGCGGTTGAAACATTGTATCTATTTGTTTCCATTTAGGATACAGATGTTTTTATTCGGAAATAAATAGATACAATGTTTCAACCGCTGTAAATGAACTGTCAGAACTGTCAGAGAACTGTCAGAAATAGCGGAGCTCTCTGCAGATACACTTTTTGCTGTACTGGAATTCTTATTCTTTTCATTCTTCTTCTTCTTTTCATTCTTCTTCTTCTTCTTTTCATTCTTCTTTTCATTCTTCTTCTTCTTCTTTTCATTCTTCTTCTTCTTCTTTTCATTCTTCTTTTCATTCTTCTTCTTCTTCTTTTCTTCTTCTTCTTTTCATTCTTCTTTTCATTCTTCTTCTTTTCATTCTTCTTCTTTTCATTCTTCTTTTCATTCTTCTTCTTCTTCTTTTCATTCTTCTTTTCATTCTTCTTCTTCTTTTCATTCTTCTTCTTCTTTTCATTCTTCTTTTCATTCTTCTTCTTCTTTTCATTCTTCTTCTTCTTCTTTTCATTCTTCTTATCATTCTTCTCATTCTTCTTTTAATTCTTCTTTTCATTCTTCTTCTCATTCTTCTTTTCATTCTTCTTCTTTTCATTCTTCTTCTTCTTCTTTTCATTCTTCTTCTTCTTTTCATTCTTCTTCTTCTTCTTTTCATTCTTCTTTTCATTCTTCTTCTTCTTTTCATTCTTCTTCTTCTTCTTTTCATTCTTCTTTTCATTCTTCTTCTTCTTCTTTTCATTCTTCTTTTCATTCTTCTTCTTCTTCTTCTTCTTTTCATTCTTCTTCTTCTTCTTTTCATTCTTCTTTTCATTCTTCTTCTTCTTTTCATTCTTCTTCTTTTTCTTTTCATTCTTCTTTTCATTCTTCTTCTTCTTCTTTTCATTCTTCTTTTCATTCTTCTTCTTCTTCTTTTCATTCTTCTTTTCATTCTTCTTCTTCTTCTTTTCATTCTTCTTTTAATTCTTCTTCTTCTTCTTTTCATTCTTCTTCTTCTTCTTTTCATTCTTCTCATTATTCTTTTAATTCTTCTTTTCATTCTTCTTCTCATTCTTCGTTTCATTCTTCTTCTTCTTCTTTTCATTCTTCTTCTTCTTCTTTTCATTCTTCTTCTTCTTTTCATTCTTCTTCTTCTTCTTTTCATTCTTCTTTTCATTCTTCTTCTTCTTTTCATTCTTCTTCTTCTTCTTTTCATTCTTCTTTTCATTCTTCTTCTTCTTCTTTTCATTCTTCTTCTTCTTCTTTTCATTCTTCTTTTCATTCTTCTTCTTCTTTTCATTCTTCTTCTTTTCATTCTTCTTCTTCTTCTTTTCATTCTTCTTCTTTTCATTCTTCTTTTCATTCTTCTTCTTCTTCTTTTCATTCTTCTTCTTCTTTTCATTCTTCTTTTCATTCTTCTTCTTCTTCTTTTCATTCTTCTTCTTCTTCTTTTCATTCTTCTTCTTCTCATTCTTCTTTTCATTCTTCTTCTTCTTCTTTTCATTCTTCTTCTTCTTTTCATTCTTCTTCTTTTCATTCTTCTTTTCATTCTTCTTCTTCTTTTCATTCTTCTTCTTCTTTTCATTCTTCTTTTCATTCTTCTCATTCTTTTTTTAATTCTTCTTTTCATTCTTCTTCTCATTCTTCTTTTCATTCTTCTTCTTCTTCTTTTCATTCTTCTTCTTCTTCTTTTCATTCTTCTTCTTCTTTTCATTCTTCTTTTCATTCTTCTTCTTCTTCTTTTCATTCTTCTTCTTCTTCTTTTCACTCTTCTTTTCATTCTTCTTCTTCTTCTTTTCATTCTTCTTCTTCTTCTTCTTCTTTTCATTCTTCTTTTCATTCTTCTTCTTCTTTTCATTCTCTTCTTCTTCTTTTCATTCTTCTATTCATTCTTCTCATTCTTCTTTTCATTCTTCTTTTCATTCTTCTTCTCATTCTTCTTCTTCTTCTTTTCATTCTTCTTCTTCTTCTTTTCATTCTTCTTCTTCTTTTCATTCTTCTTCTTCTTCTTCTTTTCATTCTTCTTTTCATTCTTCTTCTTCTTCTTTTCATTCTTCTTTTCATTCTTCTTCTTTTCATTCTTCTTCTTCTTCTTTTCATTCTTCTCATTCTTCTTTTCATTCTTCTTTTCATTCTTCTTCTCATTCTTCTTTTCATTCTTCTTCTTCTTCTTTTCATTCTTCTTCTTCTTTTCATTCTTCTTCTTCTTCTTTTCATTCTTCTTTTCATTCTTCTTCTTTTCATTCTTCTTCTTTTCATTCTTCTTTTCATTCTTCTTCTTTTCATTCTTCTTCTTCTTCTTTTCATTCTTCTTCTTCTTCTTTTCATTCTTCTTTTCATTCTTCTCCTTCTTCTTTTCATTCTTCTTCTTCTTCTTTTCATTCTTCTTTAGATTCTTCTTCTTCTTCTTTTCATTCTTCTTCTTCTTCTTTTCATTCTTCTTTTCATTCTTCTTCTTCTTTTCATTCTTCTTCTTCTTCTTCTTCGTCGTGCCCCGTGACTGCCCAAATGAGTGAAGTGTGCGGTGATTCTAAGATCGACGGCACTCATCTGCATGTCATACTGACTGACAGTATTATTTCTCTTCCCCAGCAGACTCCAAGGGCATTTAAATTAAAGGTACAGTGTTCTGCACTAATATAAAGGCTCTCTGAAGCCTAGAAACCCTTTAAATAAGTTAAATTCGCGGCGAATAAATTTGCATCGAATCAGCCGAATCGAATTTTTGAATAATTCGCTCATCTCTACTGGTAATGACAAGCCTAGGGAGAGGGAGGACACTCCCAACAGCCACCCTGATCTACTAAAACTGAAAGCTGTGTGGTCATGTGACAGAGGGACTTTTGAAAGAAAATGAGGAACAAAGAAGCATATTTAAAACATTTGAAGTATGCAGAATTTCTACTATTTTGGTTAGTGAGTGCTTATCTGATAGTTGAAGGGGAGCCTTACCTTCTACTTTAATTTAAAGAAAGAAAAAATTAAAACAAAAGTGGATGTGCTAAAACACCTGAGCACATGTTAAAGTGAACCTGTCACTATGGGATCAAAACAGCCAAAAGACATAACTATAAAAAGAAGAGGCATTATACTTACATTTCCAGAAGCCTGTGTCTTGAAAACAGCACCACAATTTTGTTCCTCAGGGTGCTGCAAATGTTCGACCATTCAAATGGGTTGAATACCTGCCTCCCCCTCTTCCTGGAGACAGTGGCTCTGCCTGCCAGCTCCTATGTCCTGTAGTGGCGTATAAGAGAGTTGGAGGAACTGTGTGCATCAGGGGTGGCAAGATTTCACACACCCGAAAATGTGGAACACTCCAGTGGCCAGGAAGCAGCTTTAAGGTAGCACTTTTTTACTCCATTGTGACAGGTTCCCTTTGAGAATTCAGTAAAAACATGCAATCCCAAGTTAGACTTTGGTTTGTGAATGTCAGAGTAAAACATTAGAATAATTTAGCAAATATATCAATATACTGCTGACATACCAGTATATCATTAGTTGCATTAATAAAAGTTACCAGATTTTGATGTAATGAATTGTATAAGGATGGCTTACTGTATATGGTCCAGTGATGTCAACAAAAATGCTTTTTAGATGTTATACTGAATTTGGTAATTATGTATTTCTATAATGACTCAATATTTGCATCACTGAAGATGATTCTCTTAGCATGTTATTTCCTTGCACTGATAGCTCAGCACTGATATTTTTTGGCATAGCGTTCCCAGCACCAAGTGAAAGTCCAAATCCCAATGCTCCTTTTAAGTGAACCTGCATTACAAATACTTTTACCCAGTGGTGAATTTAGGTTTTGTGCTGTCCTAAGGAGCACAAAAATCAGATGCCCCCCCCCCCCCCAGCGAAAAGAGCCTGACACCAACGAACACCAGCCCCCCCCCCCCCCCACCGCCCGGAAAGCAAGAGCCTGACAGTGACCAACAACACTCCTGCCCCATCCCCCCCCACCTGAAAGAGCCTTCCACTAATACCCCTACCCCCAGCAAAAGAGAGAAAGACATACCTTCACAACTCTGGACATCCCCAGGAATGACAATCGGGCTCTGCAGACACATCAAGCAGTCTCTCTCGGAACCCACTTGGTCCCAATGCCGCATATGTCCTTTCTTCCAGGGGGCAGTGCTGTCCCTCTAAAAAAGGCCGCCCTAGGAAAATGCCTTGTTTGCCTTGTGGTAAATATGCCCCTGCTTATACCTGTACATCCTAGTCTGGGAGCTGGATCTCCAATGGTATGTCATCTACTGCAGTTCAGTATTAGAAAAAGGAAAAAAGGAAAGATAGATACACTCCAAGTTAAAAGCCACATTGAAGATTTATTGAATGGTCCAGTGAAACAGACCACCTGAACTCTGCCCTCTGAGCTTGTTTGTAAAGTACTATATCAATAAGCTCAACAAAAGTGAAATGCATCAAGGAGCAGAGTTCAGGTGGTCTGTCTTACACTAGGCTATTCCTTATATCTTCAATTTGAAGCTCTACTTTGCCAGTGTAGCTCCTCCTTCTCTGCTCAGGTCAGTCACTGGGATCGATGGCTATTTTGCAGTGCTGTCTCAACTAACACTAAGGCAGGCCATAGACAGTGCAATTTTTTTCCTCCATCCATAGTCAGCATTAATGGGAGAATTCTCTTGCAGAGCTACTGTGTTCTCCTAGTGGGGGGTGCAAGGAGCCGCCCCTGCCGCAAGAACACAGTGATTATTGCTTTATTGCTGGTGGATATATAATCACATATAAAAATCCAACATGCTCCGCGAGATTAATTCCCCCACTAACATTGACTGTGTTGATGGGAGAATCAAACGATTTTCTTTCCTGCAACCCGTAGTTGCAGGAAAGAAAATCATATCATCTGTGGCCTGCCTAAGAGCTTCTGGAGAGGAGGTGAGAGCAGAATGATCTTATCAGTATGCTTCTTCATTATCCAGTCATTAGCTGGACAAGGCTGTATTGGTCATCTGTACTCTACAGGGAGGTCTTGAATAATGGCTTTTTCTTTAACCTCAAGTTTATACAATTTTACCTTGAACCTTTTAATCATTAAAAGACTGCAGCTAGATAAACGATCTGTTTGCTTTTGTTTTGTAAGCTTTTAAAGCCTAGCACACACAGGCCGAATATCGTCCGGTATCGGCTGGTTCAACAGAAACCGGCTGACATTCATGTGTGCAGTAGCCTCTACAACAGAAGCTGGCTGAACATCTGGCTTCTGTAGAACGGGCATGCCAGAAAAATATCAGCCAATCGGCATTTAATCAGCACTCGCAGCCAATGGTTGTGAGCGCTGACTTGTGTGTTCCATCTGGCAGATCTGGGCAGAAGTGGGTACCTGTTGAAGCTTGGTCCCCGCTTCCATCCATAAAAGTCCAGAAGTTGAAGAGGATGGGGGGAGGAGGCAGAAAAGCAGAACTTCCCTTTAGGGGTGAAGTTCCACTTTAAGGGTAGATCTGGTGTAGATCTGTATGGTGCATCCAGGAGTGTTTCCTAGGCTGCTCATAACAATACTAATGGGTCTGTGCTATATAATTCATCTTAGATCTTCCTATAATTTCATATAAACACTTCTCGAAAAAATTAAAGAAACACTTTTTTATCAGAGTATAGCATCAAGTCAATTAAACTCTTGGGATCTGGTCAGGTAAGTAGCAGAGGGGTTTGTTAATTAGTTTCAGCTGCTTTGGGGTTAGTGAAATTAACAACAGGTGCACTAGATGGGCAACAATGAGATGAAATCCAAAACAGGAATGGTTTTATAGGTGGAGGCCTCTGACATTTTTTTCCCTACTCCTCTTTTCTGACTGTTTTCCCCTAGTTTTGCATTTGGCTAGGGTCAGTGTCACTATTGGTAGCATGAGGCTATACCTGGACCCTATGGAGGTTGCACAGGCAGTCCAAATCCTCCAGGATGGCATATCAATACGTAGCATTGCCAGAAGGTTTGCCGTGTCTCCCAGCACAGTCTCAAGAGAATGGAGGAGATTCCAGGACATAGGCAGTTACATAGGCAGGACATGGGGCCATAGAAGGTCTTTAACCCATCAGCAGGACTAGTATCTGCTCCTCTGTGCAAGGAGGAACAGGATGAGCACTGCTAGAGCCCTACAAAATGACCTCCAGCAGGCCACTGGTGTGCATGTCTCTGACCAAACAATCAGAAACAGACTTCATGAGGGTGGCCTGAGGGCCCGACATCCTCTAGTGGGCCCTGTGCTTACTGCCCGGCACCATAGAGCTTTATTGGCATTTGCCATTGAACAACAGAATTGGCAGGTATGCCACTGGCACCCTGTGCTTTTCACAGATGAGAGCAGGTTCACCCTGAGCACATGTGACAGAGGTGAAAGGTTCTGGAGAAGCCGTGGAGAACGTTATCGTGCCTGTAACATCGTTCAGCATGACCGATTTGGTGGTGGGTCAGTGATAGTCTGGGGTGGCATATCCATGGAGGGACACACAGACCTCTACAGGCTAGACAATGGCACCCTGACTGCCATTAGGTATTGGGATGAAATCCTTGGACCTATTGTCAGGCCCAGTGGGTCCTGGGTTCCTCCTGGTGCACGACAATGCGCAGCCTCTTGTGGCGAGAGTATGCAGGCAGTTCCTGGAGGATGAAGGAATTGATACCATTGAATGGTGCCCATGCTTGCCTGACCTAAACCCAATTGAACACCTCTGGGATATCATGTTTAGGTCCCTCTGACGCCACCAGGTTGCACCTCAGACTGTCCAGGAGCTCAGTGATGCCCTGGTCCAGATCTGGGAGGAAATATCCCCGGAACACCATCTGTCGCCTCATTAGGAGCATGCCCCGACGTTGTCAGGCATGCATACAAGCACGTGGAGGCCATACAAACTACTGAGTACCATTTTGAGTTGCTGGAATGAAATTTCAGCAAAATGGACTAGCCTGCTGCATCATTTTTCACTTTGATTTTTGGGGTGTCTTTGATGGGGCATCCTTACGTTGCTAACACATTACCCAGTCCATATCAGTATAGATATCCAGCATGATATTTTTTCCCATTGAGATATGATGTGTTTTCAAAGTGTTCCTTTAATTTTTTTGAGCCGTGTGTGTATATATATATATATATATATATATATATATATATATTACAATGTGGTACTTCTGGCACCCTTGTATTGTTTGATAAAATGTACCATAAGCTGGAATTCCCCTTTAGCCTCTCTCTTCCATAGTCTGTCCCCCCTCCACTCTTACCTAATTGGTCTATTTATAAACTTGCCATAGGCTGAACTACATCTGGCTCTTTAACTGCACATCTCCTGTTTTATCTGTACAGGGATTGTACTGCAGAACATCCGGTAGGCTGAACCCAGACACCCCAGCTCTTCATATTCTTCTCATCTGCATGAAAACGGCTTTTATAATTGATTCACAGTAACCATTCCAGGCTGAATAATATGAGCCGAATCCCATTTGCTTGCTTGTCATTTTTATCTTCCTCCCTAGTTCTGAGATGCCATATTTTCCTGGATCTGCTTTCTAATCATTCGCACTAGTTTTCATTCCCCAATTATTGCTCAGACAATTTAGATGGGAAAATGTTTACTGATCGCAGTGATTGTTGCTCATAAGTCATAATGCCAATGTGATTAGTATTTCAATGTTTTCACAGCTAGCTTGTGAATATTACAATGCAATTATCATTGACAGATGCATATGCATAAAGAATGCTAGAGCGGGTTTTTTTCTGCACTTGGCAAATCAGAAAATAATAATTGTGTTTTGTTTATGTCACCAGTTAGTTACAGCGACAAGGTTACAAATATCAATATTAGCAGCTCAGCGAACACTCCCATTTGTCTCTATTGCTGAGAAGGATTTTGTAAAGCCTGCTGCAGATTATATTACGCTATGACTTTGGATTGTTCAAATAATACTCTTAAATTGAGTTGAAAAAAATAATAAGAAGGCCTGCTTTTACAGCTGACATAAGGCTCCAAAGGAGAGTAGGGCGTAGTACATGCCGAATGACATTTTCCTTGAGGATGGGAGGTAACGAAGCCCGTCTTATATGAAGTGAACCTGTCAGCCATTTATTCATTTTAATAGTGTATTATTTCCTGCCCAAAACAGACCCCACAGATCTGCTTCTACCTTTATTAGTCATTAAGCTCCTTTTGAACTTCCCCTCTCATTCTGTTTTTTTATTAGTTCCTAAACCCTTAGGGCCAGTTCACACTACATGCGTTTCAGTATACTTTTTTCTGCATCCAAAACGCACAGAAAGTAAGTTATATGGTTGTCAGTGTCATAGTTCACATCAGTGCAGGGGCGGACTGACCATTTGGAAACTCGGGCACTGCCCGAGGGCCCGGGGTCATTAGGGGGCCCCATGAGATGCCCCTGGTACCTTTTTCATAGGCTTTTTTGAGTTTGGTCAAGGACACAGGGGCCCCATGATCCCCTATTGCCCGGGGGCCCCATGAGTTCTCAGTCTGCCCCTGCATCAGTGCCCACAGTTCCAGTGCATGCCGGATGCAGAAAAAAAAGTAGAACAGGCTACATTTTTCCTGCACAGAACTGTACTGGAATGTGGTAAAACACATCAAAAACACACCAGAATGCACCAAAAATGCATTGGAGCACACATTCCTCTATTTAAATGGAAGAAAAATGGAAAAATGAACCAGAAAGCATAAACAAAATGCACCGGAATGTGGGAAAAACACACCAGAAATGCCTCAAAAACACGCATGTGGAAACGCATTCAGAACATATCTGGACTGTGTTTCTATGGTGTGAACCCACCCTTAGGATCTGTTCATACTACATGTGTTTCAGTGTGCTTTTTTAATGCATTCAAAACTCACAGAAAGTAGGTTATATGGTTGTCAGTGTCATAGTTCACATCAGTGCTTACAGTTTCAGTGTGTTCCGGTTGCAGAAAAAAAGTAGAACAGGCTGCATTTTTTCTGCACAGAACTGTACTGGAACGCAGTAAAACACACATGTCCCTATGTGGATTGAAGAAAAAGAGAGGAGAAAAGATGAACCGGAAAGCAGAAAAAACAATAAAAATGCACTGGGACGCGCCAAAAGCGCGTCAAAAATGCACATGTGGAAATGCATCAGAGCACATCTGGACTGTGTTTCTATAGTGTGAACCGGCCCTTAGGACCAGTTCACACTACATGTGTTTCAGTTGCTTTTTTTCTACATCCAAAACGCACCGAAAGTAGGTTATAGGGTTGTCAATGTCACAGTTCACATCCGTGCTTGCAGCTCCAGTGCATTCCAATTGCAGAATAAAAAGTAGAACATGCTGCATTTTTCCTGCACAGAACTCTACTGGAATGTGGTAAAACGCACCTGAACGCACCAAAAATGCAACACACATGACCCTATTTAAATAGAAGAAAAATAGAGGGGAAAAAATTAACCGAAAAGCATCCAAAACGCACTGGAATGCAACGAAAATGTATCAAAAGCAGCAAAACACGTCAAAAACACGCATCCGGACTGCATTTCTATAGTGTGAACCGACCCTTAAAGAAGTCTCAATTTTTTATTACAATGTCCTGTCTCCCAGGGTACAAAGTACATGCCTAGGTACTGTAGGAGGATGGATGCGTGCTTGGACAGGGCTCCCACCTCCCCTCCCCCCTCCCCCCTCACCACCATCACCATCCAACAATGCAGTTGGCAAGCAGACAGCTCTATCGATACCCAGAGTTTGTCTGTAGCTCTAAGCATGTTCCAGAGACAAGCACTGACAAGTGGAATGCAGGCTGGGAAGGGGGATGTGGGTTAGAGTCTCAGCCTCCTGTCCCTCTGCATTCTTCTTGCCAGCGTAAGGGCTTAGAGCCAGTTATTAATGCATTTGCATGAAGTTGGGGGGAGTAACAAAGGGAAATGGGATCAGAGGGGCACACAAGGTGACTAACAAGGTTAATAGCGGGCACATGTGGTACCTTCTCTTAAAGCGGTATTAAACCCAAAACCAAAAATGTAATATATTACAGCTTACCAGTCATTAGATGTGGTGGCTGTGTTCATTTTCTTTTCAAACTCTTTTTTCCCTTTGTTTTCCTCTGGTGATCTGGTCAGGAACACTGCTCCTGTGTTAGAGTGTCCCCACTCTGGATGAAGGAGCACAGGGGGCACCTTTGGACAGCAGCATTGTCAGTTTGGGGGGAGGGGAGTGTTAGATGTACTAGCAGATTTAGATATGCTAACAAACTGAAGCCAAACTCCAGCTAATACTTTGTAAGCAATTACAGGAAACAGTTTTTTCCTTTTCGGATAAACGTTTTACATAATAAAATAAACTGATCATTGGAGATCACCCCTGTCAGTGGTAAATGATTGTCTCATCCCTCTAACTGATACAGCTGTAAGAGAGTTTGTTTTTTTGAAAGGCAACAGACTTACTGGCTGGATCAACAGATGACAATAGAAGAAAGAAAGCCTAAAAAATAAAAATAATGCAGCCATCACATCTAACTCCTCGTGCACACTGGATACTTTTACAGTTGCTGTTTTTGGCTTTTGATGTTTTTTCCTACAACCAGTAAACCACCCAGCATGTTATCTTATGTGTCCATGCACACATAGAATGTAATCAGCATTTTTTGGCAGGGAAAAAAAACAAGAACTAGTGGGTTTCTAGAGAGTTTTTTTAGCTATAAAAACACGGTAAATCGTACTAAATCGTGTTAAACCGCCATATTTTTACCTTTTTTTGAGCCCCCCCATTTTTTTTGTTAAAAAACAAAAGCTAAAAAACGCAAACTCAGAAAAACGCAAACAAATGCCGCTAAACACTAATGCAAAAACACTAAAAACCACTGAAAAACTCACATTGTGACTTTACACAGCTAACATTACCAGCATTATTAAAACGCCCCGTGTGCATGGAGCCTAAGAATTGGTAAGCTGCAAGATAATAAATGTTTGATTTTCAGTTTAATGCTGTTTTAATAAGGGGCTGTTACTTTTAAATGTTTAAAAATGAGTGTAAGGCTGGCGTCAGCGTTTGGCCTGTCTAGATTGTTACCTTATTTGCATTACATCAACGGGGAGTTATGGATTAGCTGTAGGTTTAGAAACAATTTCTGTGCTGCTGTATGGAATACCTGTGCTGCCAGATTACAAAAAGTAAAGGGGTGCAGTTTCCAGAAACAGGTGCGGATTGCACTGGTCAGCTTGTAGGTGGTCAGCGCAGGGTATACATTTTAATTTTACATTTTCAGAGGTCTGTGTGCAGATGGTAAAGGTAGCTACAGACGGTGCAGGTTTTGGCAGTGGCGTATTTACCACAAGGCAAACAAGGCATTTGCCTAGGGCGGCAGCGCCGCCCCCCAAAAGAAGGGACACACACAGCATGAGGACCAGGTGGGATCTGAGAGGCTGCGGGCTGCTTGATGGTGTATGCAGAGCCTGACTTTTGTTCCCGGGTATGTCCGGAGCTGTGAAGGTGAGTGTCTTCTCTCTCGCTGTGTGGGGGTGGGGGGGGTTGTCAGTGTATGGGGGGCGGTGGTAGTGGAAGGCTCTCTCAGGTGGGGGGGTAGGGTATTGTTCAATACCAGGCTCTCTTTGTGGGGGAGGGTGGTGTTGGTCGGTATCAGGGTCTCTCCATGAAGGGGGGGGGATCTGATTTTTGTGTTGCCTAGGGCAGCACGACACCTAAATACACCACTGGGTTGGGGGATGCACTCACGCAAACAACAGCCAACCTGCCACAAATTATTCCCCTACATTTGTTTGAGAATACACGCTGCGCTAATTAAATACAGTATAAACTGGGGTTGATTTACTAAAGGCAAATTAGACTATGCACTTTGCAAGTGTAGGTGCACTCATTTTCCCCAGAGCTTATTATACGTGGTAAAGCTCTGCTGATTTCCCTCATCCAATCATGTACAAGCAAAAACACTGTTTTTTTTATTTTTCTTGTACCTGATTGGGGTATTTTTTATGAAGTGAATCTTCAACATATTCACTAAGCTGTGGGGAAAATTAGTGCAACTCCAACTGCAAAGTGCACAGTCTATTTGCCTTTAGTAAAGCAACCACTGAGTTCATAGGATGTAAACACAGAGCTGACCTCATACTGGTTAGACTCTTCTGAAGTAGGTGGGCATTTATATGGAGTGTGGCAGAACAAAATCTGCTTATTACAGCCCTGCAATTGTTTCTGAAACTACAATTAGCATTTAAATATTTAATCATTGCCTACCACCCCTCTCTGCCAATCCCTCCACTGGCTTCTAATTGCACAGAAAACTAAATTCAAAATATTAACAACAATATACAAAGCCATTCACAGCTCTGCCTCGAGCTACATCACCAATCTTGTCTCCAAGTATCACCGAAACCGTCCTCTCTGCTCCTCCGAAGACCTCCTGCTCTGTAGCTCTCTTGTCTTCTCCTTTAATGCTCATTTCCAGGACTTCTCCAGAGACTCTTCCATCATCTGGAACTCTTTACCTCAATTTGTCTGGCTATCCCCTACTCTGACCACCTTTAGGCAATCCCTGAAAACTCATCTCAGGGAAACCTATCCTGTCTCCACCTTAACACATATACTTTAACTTTTCTATCTGCTCATCTCCCATAGTTATTACCTTTTTATACCACTTGCCCCTCCCTATTGTGGTAGCACCCAAATATTGCAGAGTTCCCCTTAAGCTTTAACATTTCTAACAGAATCTGTTTGCAAAGCAAGGTCATCAGCTCACTTCCAGACTCCCTTATTTCCTGTGGAATAATGTGTTCCAGTCTGCAGCTGACACCCTTATTTTCATGTAGTTTATCTAGCAAGGCCATATCCTGCACTGCTTAGAAAGTCTTTTAAATGTACAGAAAGTGAAAGAGGAAATATATGCATTGTGACGTAATTGCTGATATGTATACCCTGTAAGATGCTTTTCAAGGCACTTAGCTTGCAGACACGAGTCCTTGCTAAGTCAACCAGCGCTGGTAAATAAAACGTTTGTTTTCCTCAAGTTCGTGTCTGGAGTTTTACCTGGAATTCCCAAAGTTGCCATTACACTATTAGACTGTAAGCTCTTAACCCTCTTGTAATTTATTGTATTGTCACTGTACTGTCTCCCTTTAGATTATAAAGTGCTGCACAAATTGTTGGTGCGGTATAAATCCTGTATAATAATAATAATAATAATTAACTACAGTCAACAATAGATCTAGGTTTTATAAATCCAGTGGAAGAAGGTTTAGCAATCTACAAGGCCTGGAAGTTTTTGTTCTGCAATTCTGTGTTGTGTAACCTCCCACTTTTCTACCAATGTGTGTGTGTAAGGATGCAGTGGGCTTAGAGAGAGAGAAGTCCAAAAAAACTCTGCCCTACATTTTTAAAAGCTCAGGTCATTGAGAAAATGATATTGGCAGCTATAGGCATTTAGCTAGATGGCAGCTAAGTACACAAAATCGATGTCCATTTGAGAATCAAGAGAGAATCAGCAGATAGGCTGCATTGTTTCTTTGTGCAATGTTCCTGTGTGACTTTTATACTTTTAAAGGAAACCTATTTTAGGAGATATATATAGGCCTTTTGCTTGCTGTCTATTATTTCAATACTTTGTGTCACTAATCTGGAACATGTATACAGCCAGTGAGTAAAGTAATCCAAAAACCACTGCACTATTTTCAGCCACAGATCTTAGGAATTGGGAGATAAGATGAGTGGACAGACGGCGCTGTCACTAACATAGTCTGCAGATTTAAAGTGTTACTTAACCCACAACAGTAAAATCAGTCTGGATATGCAGTAAAGCATGCTTGATATACTCACTGTAGAACCTAAAGGGTTAATCCTCCACATTGTGTAAAAAGGATGTTTGATCCTGTCTTCTCTGCACCTCCCCTTCTTCTAGCTTCTCCTAAATATCTTCTGATAGAACACAGGTTCGGGGGCAAGCTGCACATGCTCAGTTTGGTGTGTATTGTTAGATTTTTTTTTCCTTTACTTGGGGGAGTGCATGTGATCAGCACAGGGCCAATCAGCACTGTCCAGACAGAGGTCAGGGGTCCTGCATCCTGCTACAGGAGAATGAAAACTCCTCCTACAAGCTTTAAAAAGTGCTCTGCTGAACACTGATAGAAGTCACAAGACTGCTCTAACTGTTGATGAGAAAAGTAATTTAGTAGTTTATATTTACTAAAAGAATTGTATTTCCATGTTCTGTGTACTGTGGGAGACCATATAGAGTGAATTCAGGGTCCTAGGTTTAGTAGCACTTTGAAGATTACCACCAGCACACTGTGGTAGCAAAACATCAAATTAACTTTTATGCGCCACCACATAATATGTGTGCCATTTCTGAGCCACTGAGGACCCCACTGGTCACTGCTATCTAAAGAGGGGGTCCCCAGTGGCCCTGAAACATTACACGCATACTGTGGTAATGAAAAAAATGTAACCGCTGTTTTGATACAGTTGTACACTGGTGGTAATCTTTAACCCTTTTGCTGCCAGAGCTACCAAATTTTTGGTAACATATAAAAGATGAGGTTTTGCTGAGTAAATAGATACCCAACATGCCAAACATTAAATTAGTTTTCGCCTATTAAATTGCGTCAAACTTCAGTACCTTATATTTTCTATAGAGTAGATGATGCTTCAAAAGCCCTTTATAGGTCATCAGTTTTCACATGTGGGCGCCCCGACGTGTGCGTTTAGGTTCTTACGTGCGTGTATGTGGAGGTGGGGGGGCCTTAAAAGAAATGTTTTGGGGGGGCTATTATGTGCTGGGGTGTAACTTTATTTTTTTACAAAAAAAAAAAAATTTTTTTACTTTACTTTTTTTTTTATCACATAGGGGACACAAAGGCTATGTGATGATTTTTTGATGACAGGTTCTCTTTATTGAGAAATGCAGGGTCTAAAAGATCCATTAGATGTATTGCATTGCAATACATCTTTCCCCGGCTATTCTAGCCAGGAAAGTGACAGGCGTGACCTGAAAGTGATGTCATGGATGTCGCCTTCCAGGTCACACAAAGAAGAGGAGCAGACACTCGTCCCCTCTCCTCTCTCCCACCTGCCATGGCTCTTGCCGGGCCTGCAGATGGGCAAGCGAAGCCCGGTTACATGGCAGGAGTGCGCCACCGGAGGGGGGGCGATGCTGAGGGCTGTGGAAGCAATCAGCAGCAGCAGTGCTACCTGACTGCTTCCATCTGACAGGCAGGAGTCTGCCTGTTAGTTTTACACACAATCCTGGTGGCTGCATTCACTGGATTGTGTATAAACCCAGCTGCCATCAGGTCTGTACGGCATACGGACCTGGCAGCGAAGGGTTTAAGCTTTTCAAGCAATGTTAGGACCTCTGATCTTACATGCGGCTTATGTCAGCTAGTTAGAGGGATGAATTACTAAAGTAGTAAAGACTGTTCACTTTACAAAATGAATGTTCACTTAGTTTAGTGAATAGGATGGACCTGTGCTCATTTTACACACCGAACAACTTGTAAGCAAATATCCAGTTTATTTTATTTCTCATACAAATGACTGGGTATTTAAAATGAACAAGATTTGTATCTCCTATCGTCTGTCCCCGATGCCGGCATGTTGACTGTGGGCACCCAGAAGACTGTGGGGGGAGGGGGGGGAGAATTTACATTTCTGATCACCTAGGAGTGGAAGTGAGAGTGGGTACCTGTCAAAACTAGGTACCTGCTCCCAAAAATTGCCATTTCTTTACCAAAAGTGGTGGGGGAGGCCTTCAAGCGAAACTTCCTCTTTTGGGTGGAGAGCCGCTTTAAGCAAATCATACGTACACCTGTTGGCCCACGTCGGATGCTCAGGTGTTCCATGCATCCATGTGCCAGCAGTTCCATTGATGTCTGTTGGGACATAGTGGGTGCACTATGCAAACAGTGTAATGCAGGCCATACTTGGGTTGAATTTCGAACTAATTGGAAATTTCTTGCATTTTGTAATTTGATGTTGCACCATTGATTTCAAAATTTCACCAGCCAAGCCTTTAATTTCACCTCGTGTTGCTACAAAAAATAATTTTCATGGCCAAGAATTTTCTTTTCTTTCCAGGTCACAGCTCATGCTCATTTTGTTTTTTTGATTACATTTCTTGCATGATTTTCCCATCATTGATTAGAAATTTGTTCGTTTTCCAAAAAATTTCCAACATGCCCGATCACTCAAATCCGATGGTCGCTCAAAAAGCACCAATGGTGCGAAATTTGAACGAAAATTCTTTTGGAAGTAGACTCGTGTATGGTCAGCTTTAGTTTGGGGAAATGCACCCATGCCTGCGCTGATGGCACTGATGTCAGCTTGGGAGCAGCAGCTGTGTCCGTGCAGCTGCTATGGCCCATTAGACATTAATGGGACTGCGTGCACGTGGGTGCACGGAACACTTGGTCATCCTGTACGGGCAAAAATGGCCCTTTGCATGTTGTGTATGCATAGGTACGCTTAGGTGAACAAGGCCTTATGTTTTCAAAGTGCACTGACTCTCCTTGCCCCCTCCACCTAATACGATAAAACTACCCCCTTCCCAGCTACAGACTTACTTTGCAGTTGTGCTCGTGGCCGTCAGGTTTGTTTACATCCCACAGCTTCTGGACTTTGTTTACATCTGCTGCCGGTCTTCTTTGAAAAGCACTTAAAGTGCTACTAAACCCAGGACCCTGCATTCACTATATCTGGTCTCCAACAGTACACAGAACATGGAAGTGCAATTATTTTAGTAAATATAAACTGCTAAATACCTTTTCTTATCAGCAGTTAGAGCAGTCTTGTGACTTCTATCATTGTTCAGCACAGCACTGGTTAAAGCTTGTAGGAGGAGTTTTACTTTTGCTCTAGGAGGATGCAGAACCCCTGGCCTCTGTCTGGACAGTGCTGATTGGCCCTGTGCTGATCACATGCACTCTCCCAAGGAAAAAAAAAACCTCTCTAGCAATACCCACCAAACTGAGCATGTGCAGAGTGACTCCGCACAATATGTCTTATCAGGAGATAAGAGGGGGACACTGGAAGAAGGGGAGGTTCAGAGAAGTCAGGATCAAAAAGCCTTTTTACATAATGCAGAGGATTAACCCCTTAGGTTTCACAGTGATTATAACAAGCATGCTTTACTGCATATACAGACTGATTTTACTGTTGTGGGTTTAGTAATACTTTAACCATTAAACACATGTCAGCTATGGTTAAAAAAGCGTGCTGTATGAAACTTTACATTTTTTTTTCCATGACAACCAATCATTTTCCATGTTTTATCTTCAAACATGGGCTCCAAGTAACAGCTGGAATCTGATTGGTTGCTATAACGAATTGGTTCTTTGTTTCTTATAGAATGTTTTTATGTAATCAGAATAGTCAAAAGCTAATCAAAGAACCAAGGTAACATTGTTAAACATGTCATAACATTAACTAGTAATTTTAAATGTACACATTGAAGGACACAAAGATAACACCCAAAGGAAAGGTGTTACAAGGTAAGAGTTGTAGCAATATGCCACATACTTGGCTGCTTAAATCTGAATTGTGTTTTAACTATTTCAGCTGACAATGCAAATACATTTCAGGAGACAGACTGTTGTGTCTGGCAATGTTCCTGGCTCTACTTACATTAGACTTGACAATAGATCCATTTATAATCAATCGCATGGGCACATTAAACTTTGTACCTCAAGGCAGAAAATAAAATGTCATGACTTTGTATAAGCTACGGACCACAGGGACTAAACTGTATTCATGCATGTGTCGAAATTTGCTGAAAATGTATTAAAAACAAGGTTGATACATTTTGTCTTGGTCATTAGTATAATCACACTTGACATTTCAGATGTAATTTTGCATACATTATATGTTCAGTCACAACCTAGCGCTGTCCATCACTCCATAAGCTGACCGACCTCAGCCTGTTCACACTGACATGTCATACATGGGGCTATAAAATTCACTTTAGGCTCATGAGGTCAGGTGACAAGCAATTCCGAATGTAGCAGATGAGAAATACAGAAAATGCACAAATGAATACAAATGATCTGCAAACATCTTGATTGCATTGTATAATATTTCAGCACATTTGTCATGTAAGGACTTGATTCTCACAAATGTTACCAAGCAGTGCTGCCAATATTTAATACTCATCAGGGATATCTATCAGTCTAGTAAACCTGTCACAAACCTGAGCAATGCAGACCGAATGTATAACACAAAATACATAAGCAGAGGTCGCCTTTTGTGAAAAATGCATGTCAGCATAATCCATAGATCTAGAGATATAGGGGTTGATTTATTAAAGACAAATAGGCTGTTCACTTTGCAAGGGAATTTTCACTTAGTGAATGAGGAGAAGGCCTGTTGACTTCCATCCTCTTATCATATGTAGGAAAAATGTTTTTTTTTTCTTTTAAATTTTTTTGCACATGACTGGGTTTTCTTTGCAAAGTGAATTTTCACCACATTGACTAAGCTAAGGGAAAATTCCCTTGCAAAGTGAACAGTCTATTTGCCTTTAGTAAGTCAACCTTACACTCTGATATCAGGATTATATAAAAGATCATCCCTTGCTATTCTTATATTAACCCCTTCGTGCCGGCGCGTCCCGACCCTTTAAGAGTTTTAGAAGCCAGGAGGCGGGGCGGGGTTTAGGGTCATGTGACATGTCACATGATCTGGAAAGGTCCCGATCGAAAGAGGAGATCGGGACCTTTCCGTGAGTACCGGACATGTGTGCTGGGAGCATGCAAGGCGCGTGCTCTTGGCACATATGTCCTTTTTTAATAGAACGCAAATGTGCGGCCACTCAGCGTCTAGGCCCAGACGCCGGGAGGCCGCACAATTGCATTTGGCTGGCGTGAAGAGGTTAAGCTTTTCCTTTCCTAATCTTGATTTTTACATTAAGAAAACTTGAATTTGCCCCCATCTCTTCCCAACCCCTCAGTCTCCTTATTGGCTCTTTAAGGAGGCAGGTAGTTTCATTGACCAATAGGGAATTCGGAGGATACAAGATAAGCTTTTATTGGAAGAAATGAAGATTTGCTCATAAATTAGTTTTAAATTTAGAGCTGCCCTATAGCAGAAGTACTGCTACAGGGCAGCAGGGCTGCACAAAATCATGTATATATGTGATTTTGCATTTCCGGACAGGGGGCGCGCCTGCGCCATCATACCCATGCCAATACTGCCGGCTGCAGATGTCGATCACCGGGTCCCTGCCAGAGATTCCCCGCCGGCACCCAGCGTTCACCAAGGGACAGTGACAGGGGAGAAACCTGTGTGGAAACAACACAGGTCTCTCACCTGCCAGCAGTAACATGCTGCTGTGTATTTCTCTGCACAGAAGAGAAATACACAGTAGCATGTTTACATAGTAAAACAGACAGCACACGGTTAACCCTTTGACCATCCCAGATGTTAACCCATTCCTGTCCTGCCCAGTGTCATTAGTACAGTGTCAGTGCTTTTTATTAGGATAAATCCTCTGGAGGGCAAATGGTTAAAGTACACACATTAAAGTAAAAAATACAATGTGTAGAGAATCAATAACCCAAGATGGTTAGGTCAATTGCTGTAATTTTTCCAGTGTAAGGTGTAAGTCAATTGAATTAAACACTTGGCATGTTCAGTTCTATAAAACGTTTGTGTGACTTGGATAACCTGTCCAATGTTTTATGTCTTGGAGTGCCTTTTCCTTTGCGAAAATGTTATTATCCATAAAAAAACAAATACCTAAATTAATAAATAGAATTAGGCTCCATTCACACTTGCACAACTTGTCATGCGACTTTGGACACTAAACTTGCATGACAAGTCGTACCCCGTGGTTTTCAATGACAACCGTTCAAATATCTACAACTTAAAGTTGCAGCAACTTCAAAGCAGTTTATGCACTTTTTTGCAACTTAAGTCCCATAGACTGCAATGTAAACCCTCAAAAGTCGTATGAAAGTTGCATCTGAATGTTATACATGCAACAGTTGTCCATTATCATTAATGAAAGCCAAAGTTGTATCCAAGTTGCACCCTTTCAAAGCTGCATCAAAGTTGCATCAAAGTTGCACTCCAAAGTCCTGCAATTGTGGAGCTGTATAAGTGTGAATGGAGCCTTAATGAACTATTTCCCCACTTTTCTGTACAATCGAAGAGATAACCCCCGTGATACCTTGTGTGCGTGCTCATACTCTCAACTATATCATGGTGAATACAGCATAGTTTATACACACCAAGGAACTGAATGCCTCAGTTGCATCATAGAAGTTTACGTTTTTCTTTGTTCAGATCTGTGTTCAGTCCTGTGATGCTGTGGCAGCTGGAATTAAGGCTGAACTCCATGAAGATATAAAAGACACAAAATAATAGATTCCTGTATTTATTAATATATCATTTTGTTTTTCTTAAATTCAAGCAAAGTAAGGACCTAAATTTGAATTGGCATCAGCCTCTTGCTATCCCATGTAGAAACACAGAAAAATAGAGGAGTGACAGCTGAAAAAGTCTAAGTGGTCCATCAAGTCTGCCCCATTTTTTTCAATATACGTTTTAATTTTTTTTGTTTTCTTTCAACCTTTTTTTGTCTGAATATAGATCTCTGTTTGTCTCAAACATGTTTGAATCTACTTATTGTTGACTGACTCACTACGATGGCTAGAAGTCTATTCCAAGCATTGTCTACTCTTTTGGGGGGAAAAAATTCTTTGTATTAGATTTAAAAATAATCTGTACAGCAGAGCTCAACAAAACCCAACAAAACAGAAAGACATTAACCCCATTCCTCCCGGCGGGGCAGCAACTGACCTACTACTAGCAGGTAGCCTGTTTACAGCTTACAGTCAGATTGCAGACATATGGCTATTGTATAGGTGTCAATGAAAAGGCTCCAATATAGTCTAAACCAAAACTGGAGGAGAGCTTTTGGACTAGTGTTATTTCTAACATCATTATTATATTAATTAATGTTAGAATTGATCCTTTCTCTATTTTTTCCCTTTTTTTATTCTTTGAGTGGTATGTTACATCTTAGATCTGGTACTATATCCTTATCACCTAAATGTGTTCTGCAGAGTTCCTCTTTAATCAAAAACATATTTTCAATATGAATCCCCACGCCTCCTGAAAACTTAGCTGTCCTATATCATGGTCTATGCAAGGACTGGTTAAATAATACCTCAATGTGTCCAATCAAAATGCATTAGTTTGCCATTTCTGTCTTTTAGAAACTTCCAAGCAAGTTTAAGAAGATCTATGCAGAATTTGAAAACTTAATGGTGAGTAAAAGAAATATCTTAATATATAGTAACATTTACAACATTTGTTGTAAATTGTTGCACAAACAAAATGTATAAAAAAAACTTGGCCAACCTATTAGAAACACAGTATAAACACAATTAAGGGTTGAGGAATACACTTAATGGGTCACCAAATTCCATGCAGGGCCATGTTGGTATATCTTATTTATAGATACTCCTCTTATATATAAATCCAACAATATCCATTGTGCCATTTGCAAATAAGAGCTGATCGCTCATACATCATGATGAAGGTCAAGCAAAGCAGATGCATACATTAGGCCATTACATACTCAAAGTAGCCATGGATCATGAATAGTGGATTGATGTCCAGTTGTCCTCTTATGTCTGTTCACTCTAGTCTTCTAAAAGCCTTAGTATGTAGTATTTGAGGGATCCGCCACACTGCATATTCAAACATACTTTGAATACTTTGCTGAGCATTAATGTATTGGCAAATAGAACTTGACCTCTCACATACAAGGACTCAACAGCCTAAAATGGCCACCGCTCTTGTGTAGTGGATAACTATCTGATTGTCCATTCATATGTGTCCACTCTGATCTCCTTGAATCCTCAATGTGCAGTATTGGAGGGTCTGCCACCAAACTTTTGCAGAAAAAAACAGCCAATAGGACTTGACATGAGGAGAATGTATATCAAATGATTTAATGGACAGTTGGTGTTTTGATTGGCAGAATGGTGGGCTATGCCCCACCTAAACATTGGCTATACATTGAATCACTTAAAGTATAGTACATTCTTCTTGTTTATAGAGAAAAAGTTTGTTTGCCATTGCTGAGCATTTTCTTAAAACCCTAGTTACTTGGGAGTATCTGGCTTCCTTACACTTGTCACTAACCAGAGCAAGCATGCAGCACATAAGTCCAATCTGCATTCTTGTTCCGAGTCATTGACTCAGAATACATTTAGGGGTCAGTATGAGAGCCAAGCAACTGACACTTTAAGATTCAGAGGTTAGCAGTTACAGGTTATATACAGTACTTTCTTACATACCAGTCTCCCATAATTGCAGAATAGGCATCAAACCACAACAGCCAATTAGATCTTGTGAGAGTTAGGTTATTGAGCCTATAGTTGCTTAATGTAATTAGTGCACATTTTGTACTTGAACTCAAAAGAAAAAAAAAAACATTTTTCATCTTCTTTGTTCTTGTAAGTGAAGTAATAACATAGTGATAACAAGTGTAGTATTAAGCCTAGTACACATGACGAAGAATACCGCTTTCAGAATGACCGTCCAATAATCTGATCTTTAGTACACAGCTTTCGAGAGCCAATCACGGCAGTTCATGCTAAATTTTTCAAAGGGACAAGCGTGAACATTTTTCTCATACGATAACAGAATGAACGATTTACATTTAATCAGTACAGTATTCATCTGTAAAAAATCCAGTGACCAAAACTGCACACGCTCAGAAACTAAAGAATATACTACAATACAATACAATATAATACATTACATCACTTTTGAAGTTGTATTTTGTCTTACGAGAATTTGTGTAACTTTAGTAATCTTTTTGTTTTTATGAGACTAGCATGCAAAAGAAAAATGGATGATCCTTTGTCCTATATTTTCATCATGTGTACTAGAGTTTACTGACATTCCTTCTTTTTGTTCAAGGACCCATCAAGAAATCACAGAGCATACCGACTGACTATAGCTAAACTGGAGGCACCAATTATTCCATTTACACCTTTACTCATTAAAGGTAATCTCTCATTTTGATCCTACAGAGAGAAATGATGTCTTATTCAATAATTATGCTTTATTGCTGCGTAGTATAATTTGCTATAAACACAAAGGGGTCAAATGTTACAGCTTTACAACTTCTGTCTTTGCTACTTATTCTCAGGGTAAATTGTCCTTACCTATAAGAACACTGTATTACAATTTGCAGAGTTTAAAATCTGTTCAGTCATGTGCAAATCAGATTAAACAGGTTGTGATGATTAAAATGAACATACAATGTTTCACAAAACCAGGATCAATAAAAATAATAATAATAATAATAATATAGCTCGGTATTTATTAATAAATCATAGAATATATTTTTGTAATTGCAAGAAGTGTAATAGGAATTTGATTGGATATCAGACACTGTAATCCAATGTATAGCAGTGTTCAGACTCAGGGAGATAGAAGCAGCACAAGGAGCTAATAAGATGTAATACAGTGCTTACGTTTTAACATGGGACATGTTGATAGGAGGAGAGAGCAAAATGACATAGTGGGCTGTTTCATTTTTCACTGGGCAGCAACAGGCTGGGAATGGACAAGCCCTGTAATTTAAGAAGCCCATAGATGACTGGATTTTAATTCCTTCCACCATGGGTGGAAGGAATGAAAATTGCTTGCTTCCTCCTGAAATGCCTTCTGCAATGGTATTGTGTTCTGCCAGTGGGAGGTGCAGGGAGCCTTCTCAGCTGGAAGAACACAATGGGGGAGATTTACTAAATCTGGTGCACTGTGCAGTGTTGGTAAACAACCCCCAATTAATACTGCTAGCAGCTATATAAATATCCAACAGGCTAGCTGTACCCAAGTCGATCGATGAGGTAAAAGTGGGGCTTGGTTCCTGTAAGGGCTTATACAGCAGTGTGGAGATGTAGGCAGACCGATAGAAATAGACTGACTTTGGATACAGGACCTAGATCCCATCCAGCTGGAGGATGGATTAATTCCCCTATGACCAGACCATCCATGAGAGGAACCACTGAGTGACCTCACCTCAGGGGTGGACTGAGCATTTGGAAACTAGGGCACTGCCCGAGGGCCCGGGATCAGTAGGGGGCCCCATGAGATGCCCCTGGTACCCTTTTCATAGGCTTTTTTGAGTTTGGGCAAGGACACAGGGGCCCCATCATCCCCTATTGCCCGTGGGTCCCATGAGTTGTCAGTCCACCCCTGCCTCACCTTAAACACCCACACCATCAGAGGGAAGGATTTCCAGACCAGACCAGGTTCCATTGAAGGGAGATCTCCAGTCTGGCAAATATTGGCTAAATGCGCATTAAGATTGCGCTTCTGGTGAGTTTGCAATCCCACTAATCTATTGCACACCACCGGATGTTAAGCACTTCCTACTATTTGGTTGATTCCAGAATATATGCGCACAACCTGTGGAATAGCACCTTCACGTCACAGAGATTGCCTACTGGGACTTTTTTTATCCATTTATATTTATTGTTTTGATTATCTTTTATGATTTTAATTAGTTTAAAGACTATGAGTTTTTAATACTTGGATTGATTTATGCGCTGCACCTTCACTTAGCACATACATGAATCTAATCTTGGTCAGTTCAGCATGAGCTTTGATCCACTTATGGCTGGCTTAACCCCTTCACACCTAAGGGTAAAACAAATCTTGACGCCTAAGCACAATCTTGCAACTTTGACATGTGTTAGTAAAACCGTACATATCATCACAACTACTTTGTGCATCCAGGTAGATTATACCTTGTTTTTTTCAGGACAAATTGGGCTTTAATTTGGTGGTAAATGATAATAGATATCTCCTGATTTTTTTTTATTATCAAAGGAAAACTAGCCCAAAATAGTAAAAAAACAAATTTGTTTCCAATTTAGCTGTGTGTTTCTTGTTACTACCATACCCTACCACCAAAGTACAACCCAAAATAAATTTTCCAGCTCTTGACGATCTCAGCGATACCATGTATGTGGATGTTATTTGTTGTTTGTACCCACAGTACAGCCCAGAAACAATAGTGCGCATTGTGTTTTTTGTTTTTCTTTTACCTAAAACACACTGACACTAACTTACACTGATACCAATTAAAAAAAAAAAAAAACCCGACCTTTGACCCTGACCTTTGACCTTGCCATTTGATCCTGACCTTGACCCAAACACTAGCCCTGGCACTGAGCTAGATCAAACCTTGATCTAGGTATTTTTTCTTTATTTTTTAATACTTATTTATCTTTTTTTTTTTTTTACGAACATTTTTTTCCCCCTCTATACAAGGAGAGAGAGAGAGATACAATGTATCTCTCTCCTCCATTCCCAGAGAAAAAAAAACAAGGGGGGCAGGCTTCACAGTGACTGATCACTGTGATAGCCAATCAGAGATTATCACAGCGATCATGTGACCCGGAATCGGGAGTCCCGGGTCCCGATCATTAGAACGGGACCCAGGGATCTCAGTGACACCTCGATCTTTGTGCTGGGAGCGTGCTGTACGCAAATATGTGGTCCCACGGAAAAAAGCCCAGTTCTGCGAGGCCACATATATGTGTGACGTCGGCATCAAGGGGTTAAGTTACTAAACTGCTGCAAAATCAGGTCTTCTACTCTACTGGACAGGGCTGTGTTGTGTTGCAAAGCTGTGTAAATCTCAGAAGTGGATAGACTGAATTACAAACCTTTTGACAGGTAAAATAGGTCTTATATATGTAATTCATCTGCATACATAGTTATCTTTTGGTAGTCAACATTAAACAAGTTGCCTGCAGGCTTTCAGCATGCATCAAATAATATTGAAGGTGCATTATGTTTTTCTTTGATTCTATTTGATTCATTTATGTAAGACCCAAAAGTGTGTATCAGAAATGTCTATGTGTTGTCCAAGCAAACAGTTAGTTTCCACACAAGGTATTCCTCTAAAGTGTTACTAAACCCTGGACCCTGCATTCACTACAGTGGATATAAAAAGTCTACACACCCCTGTTAAAATGTCAGGTTTCTGTGATGTAAAAAATTGAGATAAATCATTTCAGAACTTTTTCCACCTTTAATGTAACCTATAAACTGTACAACTTAGTTGAACAAACTGAAATCTTTTAGGTGGAGGGAAGTAAAAATAAAAATCTAAAATAATATGGTTACATAAGTGTGCACACCCTTAAACTAATGCTTTGTTGAAGCATCTTTTGATTGTATTACAGTACTCAGTCTTTTTGGGGTATGAGTCTATCAGCATGGCACATCTTGACATCTTGTGAGGGCATCTCCTGTGCACAGCTCTCTTCAGATCACCCCACAGATTTTCCATTAGATTCAGGTCTGGGTTCTGGCTGGGGCATTTCAAAACTTTAGTTTTCTTCTGGTGAAGCCATTACTTTGTTGATTTGGATGTATGCTTTGGGTCCTTGTCCTGAAAGATGACGTTCCTATTCATGTTCAGCTTTCTAGCATTTCTAGCAGAAGCTTGAAGGTTTTGTGCCAGTATTGACTGGTAGTTGGAACTGTTCATAATTCCCCCTATCTTGAATAAGGCCCCAGTTCCAGCTGCAGAAAAACAGCCCCAAAGTATGATGCTGCCACCACCATGCTTCACTGTGGGTATGGTGTTCTTTTGGTGATGTGCAGTGTTGTTTCGTACCAAACATATCTTTTGGAATTATGGCCAAAAAGCTCAACCTTGGTTTCATCAGAATATAGCACATTTTCCCACAGGCTTTTGGGAGACTTCAGATGTGTGTTTGCAAAATTTAACCAGGCTTGGATATTTTTCTTCATAAGAAAAGGCTTCTGTCTTGCTACTCTACCCCATAGCCCTGACATATGAAGAATACGGGAGATTGTTGTCACATGTACCACACAGCCAGTACTTGCCAGATATTCCTGCAGCTCCTTTAATGTTGCTGTAGGCCTCTTGGCAGCCTCCCAGACCAGTTTTCTTCTCGTCTTTTCATCAATTTTGGAGGGACGTTTATTTCTTGGTTATGTCACAGTTGAGCCATATTTTCTTCACTTGATGATGACTGTTCCATGGTATATTTATTGGCTTGGAAATTCTTTTGTACCCTTCTCCTGACTGATACCTTTTAACAATGAGATCCCTCTGAAGCTCTCTGCGGACCATGGCTTTTGTTGCAGGATGCGACTATGAAAATGTCAGGAAAGACCTACTAGAACAGATGAACTTTATTTGGGGTTAATCAGAGGCACTTTAAATGATGGCAAGTGTGTACTGGCTCCTGTTTAACATGATTTTGAATGTGATTTCTTAATTCTGAACCAGGGGCGGACTGACCGTTCAAGCACTTGGGCACTGCCCGAGGGCCTGGGCTCAGTAGGGGGCCCCGTGAGATGCCCCTGGTATCTTTCATTGGCTTTTTCATAGGCTTTTTTGGGTGTGGGCAAGGACACAGGGGCCCCATGATCCCCTATTGCCCAGGGGCCCCATGAGTTGTCAGTCCACCCCTGTTCTGAACACAGCTACATCACCAGTTATAAGAAGGTGTGCACACTTATGCAACCTCATTATTTTAGTTTTTATGTTTACTTTCCCCCCTAAAAAGATTTCAGTTTGTTGTTCAACTGAGTTGTACATTTTACAGGTCACATTAAAGGTGGAAAAAGTTTTGAAATGATTTATCTTTCACTAACATCACAGAAACCTGACATTTTAATAGGGTTGTGTAGACTTTTATATCCACTGTATACCTGGTCTCCCACAGTACACAGAATGTGGAAATGCAATTATTTTAGTAAATATAAACTGCTAAATACCTTTTCCCATCAGCAGTATAAAGCAGTCTTGTGACATCTATCAGTGTCCGGCTGAGCACTGATTAAAGCTTGTAGGAAGAGTTTTCATTCTCCTCTGACTGTCTTCTGAGGCTGCATGACCCCTGACCTTCTGTCTGGACCGTGTTGATTGACCCTGTACCAATCACATGCCCCCCCCCCAAAAAAAAAACCTCTCTAGCAATACACACCAAACTGAGCATGTGCAGAGTGTCTTCTAGGGCTCAGCAGATGGATTCTTGACAGTGGAAGAAGGGGAGGATCAAAGAAAACAGGATCAAGCAGCCCTTACCTTCCACATTGCAGTGGCGGACTGACCATTTGGAAACTTGGACACTGCCCGAGGGCCTGGGGTCAGTAGGGGGCCCCATGAGATGCCCCTGGTACCTTTTTCATAAACTTTTTTGAGTTTGGGCAAGGACACAGGGGCCCTATGATCCCCTATTGCCCGGGGGCCCCATGAGTTGTCAGTCCGCCCCTGCCACAGTGAGTACAACAAGCCTGCTTTACAGCATATACAGACTAATTTTACTGTTGTGGGCTTAGTAACACTTAAAAAAAGCAATGCAAAGCACAAGTATAGTAAAAGTAAGTTGCTAAAAGCCACAACATCCAATCAGATTTCAACAAAAGTGCAGTTCTGAGCAGTTGCTATGGGTAAGTGCACTTTGCTTTATTGAACAGAAGTGAAATGTTGCCAAGGGGTGCAGGCAGCTAGATGGGCTAAGCTTAGAGCCAGGTCTAGGTCGCATATACATTGCCCTACCTGACCATCTATTCTTTATTTCATTACAGATATGACTTTTACCCATGAAGGGAACAAAACATTTATTGACAATCTGATAAACTTTGAGAAAATGGTAAGTCTGCCTTTGCATGGATGATGTGAAATCGTCTCGGTAGCCACAGGACAGTGGATTTCCTAATATAATAAAGCAATAGTAACATCTGCCGCCCAGCAGATTAAATCTAAACAGCTTACACTAAGTACAGCAATATGAACTCTCTATTCCAAGTTATTCCTACTATCCCATCTGTGTGCCTCTCTCATTTGTAATGCTAAATCACAGTTTAAGTAAAGTCATTATGTAAATTAATTCTAATTGAAATATTTAACGTTAAACAAGTCTTTAACCTCTTTGGCTCGTTAAGCTAAAGTAACATTAGTGTGTTTCCATGTCTTGTCTTGCATATTATAGGCAGTGACTTTGGAATAATTTGAGACACTAATTGGGCTATAATCTATGCACAAAAATACTGTTTGTGTTTTATTATGGCCATACACATATCAATACAATAGTTCAATATAATGATCATTTCGCAGAAAAAACATGCACATCTGTAACTGAATGCCAGGCTGATATAAAAGACTCATATGAATGCAGCTGTGTATTGCTTAACACATCATTACATTTATCTTTTAAATGTAAGCAGTATAAGTACCTCGGTTTGACCCGGTATCAGCTTCTCTCAGTCCCTGTACAGCAGAGCTGAGACATGGAGAGGGAGGGGCAGTACAAAGAGCCAAGTAGTTGCTGCAGTGAAGGGAACGTGCTGATAGGAGGAGAGAGCAGTGTGAGAGAGAGAATAACTCATCCATCGGCTGTTCCTCATTTCACTGTCCAGTGACAGGCTGGGGAAGAGATAATACATGTAAGTGGTACTTTACTGTAGCAGCGAAAAATCAGATCTTCTGCTCCACCAAACAGGTCTGGCATGTATGACAGAGCTGTGCATATCTTAGGACTGGATGAACATATTTACAATTCCTTCAGGTAAAACAGCTCTCATATATGTATTTTACTGTTTACTTGGAGTTCAGTTTTAAAGTTGAACTACAGGCACATATAAAAAATAGGATTTATTCAAGTGCATTTTTATTGTGACTATTGCAGGTGCTGAATTGATTTCAGCTTCTACACAGTATATCTCAGACTGGGAGAGGGAGGGACAGCACCAGGGGTTATTTGTGGGTGCTGAATGCACATGTGCTGACAGGGAACTTACTAGCAGGAGGGAAGGATAGAGTGAGCAGAGAGATGACCTGATTTGTATTTCAGCTGTGTATTCGGGAGTTCCCCCAGAGTTTAACTTCTAGAAACTGTGTATAAAAAGTGGAAAGATGATTAATAAATGATTATTTTAATCTAAAATGAACACCAGCACAGGTAAAACTCACCCTAGCTCCACTGCTATAATAACCACTTGCCTACTGAACACTTTCAATGCTGTCACACTTTCAATGACAATTGTGCGGTCATGCAACACTGTGCCCAATGACATTTTTATCATTATTTCACACAAATAGAGCTTTCTTTTGGTGGTATTTAATCACCACTGGGGGTTTTATTCTTTGCTAAACAAATGAAAAAAAGGCTGAAAATTGTGAAAAAAAAATCCCAAAACTTTTTTCTTAGTCTCTAATATAAAATTTTGCAAACAGGTAATTTTTCTCCTTCACTGATGTGCATTATGAGGTAGCACTGCTGGGCACTGATAGACAGCACTCATGGGCACTGATAAGCTGCACTGATGAGGCAGCAGTGGTGGGCATTGATGAGGAGGCACTGATGGGAACTAATAGGCGGCACTGAAGGACACTGACTGGCAGCACTTCTGGGCACAGATTGGCAGCACTACTGGGCACAAATTGGCAGCACTGTTGGGCACAGATTGGCATCACTGTTGGGCACAGATTGGCATTTATAGGTAGCAATGATGGACACTTTTGGGGCTGCACTGATAATCAGGTCTTCTTTCACACTTGCTGGTTATCTGTAGTACTTTTCTCATGCTGTGATGATTGGACACAGCTGATCACATGGTAAAAGGCTGCTATGATTGGCCCTTTACCTTGTCATGTGATCAGCTGTGTCCAGGGGACACTGCAATCACAGAAAGCGCCGGCTGCATGCCGCTGGAGGTGCGGTTCTGGGAGGACATCATATGACATCCTCCCAGAACTGGACAACGGCGAGGTAACCGTCATTCTGCTATAGCCCTGTCATCAAGTGGTTAAAGAGTATAAGAGCAGAGAACCAGTGCCCAGGGTGGGGCGTTCACTTCCACAATACAAGTCCTTAAAGATTTAAGCTGGCAACTCGGATGTTTCTTTATATAAATCCTGTATTGGTACAAAATATCAGATAGAGAATCTACAGAATGTTAACGCATTTCGGCTGAAGCCTTCCTCATAGCATACAAAAATATAAAATCAAATATATATATATAAGATATAGTGGCACAACACATCTGTTTGCAGAGGGAAATATTTACTTAATTAAAATAATTACAATTAATTACAAATGGAGATGAATAAAAAACTCAGAAGAGCACAATAGTATTACACAGAAATGCAAGAAAAACAAAAAAGTGATACAAAGCATGTACATATAAATGTTTCACATACATTGGCACTTGCATGAATGTCATATATATTATAGTAATTCCATAATAACAAAAACAATAAAAATTATTTCAAAAAAAGACTGACATCCGTCTTGTTGTTTAAGCCATGTGGAACCCTAGTATTGAGAGTGTGAATCCACCACACCTCTCGTTGGAGTAAAATGCGTATATGTCATCCCCTTTTACTGTTTTTTTTATCTGTCGGTTATTTCTTTCTCCACTAATAAATTGTATCCTGTGAAACATTATGTTAATTTTAATTCTAAATTAGTCATGTATGTTGTGGAATGTAGTACATGTCATGCTCAGTATGTTGGCTGCATTATTCGTTCTTTGTGGATCAGAATATCTGAGCATTATAACGATACAGACAATCTGAATGCAAAGAACATATCAAATGCCTCCAAATATTTTAGAGAAGTGCATAAGAGCAGCCTTTACACTTTTTCTTTCTTTGGTCTTGAACAGATAAAATAAACATTAAGAGGAGGTAACATGTACTGCATTTTACTCCAACGAGAGGTGTGGTGGATCCAAACGCTCAAAACTAGGGTTCTGCATGGCTTAAACAACAGGATGGATGTCAGTCTTTTTTTGAAATATAATGCCATTATATTTATAATATAAATGATTATAATCATTTATATTATTTTTGGCATTATGGAATTATAACAATATAAAGTATAAGACATTCATGCAAGTGCCAATGTATGTGAAACTGTCAGGGATCCCGGGTCCGCAGCGGCGCGCGCATGCGCAGACCGCCAATCCGTCCCAGCCAGGGAGGGCAGAGTCCTCGGCGATCGCGGCGGCCGCGCATGCGCAGTAGCAATCGCGGCCACACCAATGGGAGAGCAGGGCGCTCTATTTAAAGCTGCCCTGTGCATCTCCAAGTTGCCGCAAGGTCTTGTTCCTGTCCTGTAAGTACGCTTCCTTGTTGCCAAACTCTGCCTGTTCTGTTTATGCTGACCTTCTCCTGCTCTGACCCCGGCTCGTTCCTGACCATCCCTCTGCCTGACCCTCTGTACCACGCTGCCCGCTACCTGCTGAACCTGGCTTGTGACCCCGACCATTCTCTGCTTACTCCCCCTGTACCACGCTGCCCGCACAATACCGACCCGGCTAGTCTGACCTCGCCTACTCCTGACAGTCGCCCATCCATCCCGCTCGGATCGGGATCTGTCATCCCATCCATCCCGCTCGGATCGGGATCTGTCGTCCCCTTCACAGCAGGCTCAACCCGGGCACGTACCCTCAGCGGGACCCCTCTGCCACCACCGGGGGTGCCCAGGAACGCGACCTGGTTTCAGTCTTGCACCAAGTCCATCCCCACCATCAGGCCTGGTGAAAAGGCAGACTGGGACTTAGAGTCCGCGCCCTGGAAAACCCCGTGCTGTGGACCACTAGAGATCCCGTTGGGCGGAGCCTGACAGAAACATTTATATGTACATGCTTTGTATTTCATTTTGTTTTTCTTGCATTTCTGTGTATTTGTAATAATTAATTGTAATTATTTTAATTAAGTAAATACTGCCCTCTGCAATCAGATGGGTTTTGCTACTATGTTATATACATTGGATTTTATTATATTTGAGGAAGGCTTCAGATGAAATGCGTTAGAATTCTTTATCTCATATTTTGTACCAATAAAGGATATATATGAAGAAGCATCTGAGTTTCCGGCTTAAATCTTTAAATAAAATGAACACCAGTACTGATGGAAAATCCGCTCTCATTCAAGTTAAAGCAGAACTAAACCCATAGTTCTTTTGTTGTACTGTATGATTGTTTTCCAGTGAAAGATTTTTTTAAGCGCTCAGATCTGTAATAGATCAATTATTTATTATTACAGTTATTGTTACATGTATGGACAGCAAAAAAGGACCAGTTCATACCTGAATTGCAGAGGAACACATTCTGCATTCCTTTGCACCTCAGTGAGGTGCAATTTTCAGCCTATTTATTTGAATGGGATAAAAATCATAACGAAAATTGGACATGCACTACTGCGGTACAATGCAGTCCGATGCAGGCAAGCGCTCCTGCAACAGATTGCACAATCAGTGTATTGTAAATGCGATGTGGGAAACGCGCATGGAACGTGGGTTTCCCGAACCATGATCCAGTGTGAATGTGTCCCAAGGGGTACTACATTTTCGGAACTCCGCATACATTCTATAGAAGACTGAGCAGACAGGTAGGTTTATTTATTTATATTTCAGAAGAGTCATAGCTTGTCTCTTCCACAATAAAGATCCGGCCAGCTCACAGTTTTTAAATATTAGAGTTTAGTTCCACTTTAAATATAGAGGATGGACGCTAACTGACAGTTATGAGCTACAGTTACATTTTGAATGGCTGCAAAGGGGATTTAAACATGCTTTGCTTTCATGTACATTTTTGCTGCCTCCTGCAGCTCCAAATACCGTTTTCGGAACAGCACCATGAACTCTGAAAACCAACGGCCAAGCATGTGTTTTCCATGATCTTTGTGTGCAGAACTTAACTCAGTAAAACATTTTTATTAATTTTGTTCTCCCCCCTGTCCCTCTTACACAGATGCTAAAAAAAATTATACTTTTCAACTTTGGGTTAGCGTTTGTGTTGCAAAGCAGCACTTTCTGGTTTCTGGCCTAGGCAAAGGCTCTGTTGCCTCTTGGGATTGCTACATCATAGTTATCCCAGGAGGCAGTGGTTACTAAGCTGCAACTTTGCCACCCACTTGCACATGTGCGTCTTATTTCCATGCATGATGGGCTTTAGTGCCCATCTAGCAGAAGCTGGCAGCACTTGTGTGCATGTGCGGGAACCTTCATGTACAGATGTGCTACAGGTCTCTGCCAGCTCGCAAATACCTGGATAAGGCCAGCAGTACATCTGACGATTTTTAAAGATGGCAGGGCAGAAGAGGGGAAGGGTAGTGGCCAATCTGTGCAGTTAAGCTCCAATTCAGATTAGGAAGGGCAGCAACAAACATTGCAATTTGCAAAGCTGAGTAATCCTTTCCTTAGTTTGTTTCTCTTCTTCTGTCCACCTCTGACTAAACTCTTCAGGATGACTATAGGGGAAAAGGAGGTTAAGAGGAGTTATTAAACAATATATTTAAAGTGGTTGTAAACCCCACATGAAGTGATTGGCCTCAGGTGATACACAGAGATGAAACAAATCCTCCTACATAAGTTGTACTTATCTACATGCAGTTTTCTCTTCTCTACATCCATTCAAAGTGCTGAATTTATAAAGTTTGTCTGAGAAACCCACTGCAGAGCTAAGTGAGGAGAGGTCTGAGAGCTGATTGGAGGGAATGGGCCCACCCGTCTTCACACAGCTCACAGGAACAGAGCTGAGGCTGTCAATCTGCTAGAGGTCCCCTACTCATCACTATTTTTATCTTGGTGACAGGAAAACTTGTCAGAAGTGATTTATGCTGATAGCAGAGGAACTAAGCAGCAGACAGAAATGACATTTAGTGCTCTTCATTGAGACAAATACACACTATAGAGGAATAAGCTTTGTTCATATTTCATGTCTGAGGTTTACAACCACTTTAAGGAATCCTGAAACTATCTCTTCTTTCTCTTGTTTGGTCACTTGTACATTTGAAAAGTAGCTAAGCATATAAAGCAGACAGCATACCAATAGTATATTCTATTCTATCAGTGTTTTTTATTATAATAATCACATGACAAAAGGGATGGAGCGTGTGTAAAAGTACATTGTTTCAATATGCTTAGGGCTGCATGATCTCTAAATATAGATTATGCTAACAGCATCAGGTCACCGAGTATAGGGGCACAACTTGGGGGTCTTTGTGGTCTACTCTGCATATCGTACATTTTATCCCTATGAACATGGAAATGTACATTTTGGTGTGCATAACAACATTTTGAAATGTGTGTTCCAAATTTCCATGATTCAGATTTTTTATTGCTATTGTTTGTGTATCTGTTTTGCAGTAAGAATAGTTGCTATGTTTTAAAATGAGCCCAGTATAGTACATTTCTGGGGACTCAGATCTACAATGTTTGTTTTTACAGATTTTTTTATACAGAATTCCAATTCTTGTAAATGTATTCTAAAGGTATTATTTAATTATTAAATCTGTTCAGTTTACTAAATGTAACATGTTAACCCAAAGTGCAAAAACTTTTACAATGAAATAAAAAGAGAGAAATATATTGAAATAAAAAAGTTAAACAAAAAGAGGAAAGGTATATGAAAATAAAGTGAAATTTACACAACAAAGCAGCAAGTAGTAGTGATTGAAAGCTCACGTTTACCTTTTACTACATTTCTGTGCTGTGTGTTGTATGCTCATTTATATATAATTTGCTGCCTTTCTCTTTATCCATGCCTCTCCACTTTACTTTGTCCATTGGGCTCTCAGCGGTCATGGTTGATCAGTAGCAGTGGCTATGACAAAGCATACTATCCTTCTAGACACTTCTAGTTATGTATACTACTGATCACAGTCAGCTCTGAAGAGCAGCCGTTTAAAGGACTGCGGTAACTTTATATCAACATTATCTAAATCCACCCATCTATCGATAGGCTTGAATAGAATCATATACTGAATCTAGGTGTACAGCCTATTTATGACTTTGGGGAATGGCCAGGTGCAGCCAGTGCTGAACAGATTTTTGCAAGACTGGATAAAAGCAGTGGAATAAAAAGTATTTGGATCAGAAGTAAGTATATAGCTTAAAAGGGGGCTTAGTGTAGTATAGCTTTGAGTGGTGGGAGGATTGCCAAGAGTTGTCCCTACACTAATCCTGAAAAAGTGGGCTTTTATGCCATGAAATGCATTTAACCTCTTACTAAAGACCTCTTATATAAAGATGTTGAGCTTCATCCCCTTCTTTGTGGAAACTCACAAACATCAGGTGCTTCTGCAATGAACTCATAAGGGTCTTTTCTTCTTAGTAAGCGCTATGGAGTATGAAAAGCGTTAACATCTCTTCTTTTTGTACCCTTACGTGGTGTGCCCTGAACTTTTATACTTGTTTGTAATAAATATTCAGAAAATTATCATGTTCCAGTGGAGTGTGCAGCCAATCCATTCTATTGTAAGGGTTTTTTCTTCTTTTCCCGCTCCCAGTCTACACCACCACCCCATCAAGGGTAGTGAACAATGTCCTTTTAGTTTTCCTCCAAGCACTTAAAGTGATATCTCACAACAGAGATCTTCATAAAGGCAGATATTATCCACAGGCAAATCATCCAATGGTTGCAGAGACCTCATGTTTGAAATTCACTATCCTATGGTAAAGCATTAAACCCTTTCCAATGATACACTTGTACCACGCTGCCAGGCCCTGCGCTCCACTTTTGAAACTCAGGTGGCCAAACCATTCTTGAAATTTTTCCATTGTTTTTTAATTTTCCACTTACAGCTTTCAGAGTTTGTTAAAGACCCACCAAACTATACATTTTCTGAAAGCATATGACTTGTAGAACAAAAAGAAGGTGCTACTGTTTTTTTTAGGCTCAGTGATATTCGCACAAATGTTTATCAAAAAATTTTTTTTGCTATAAAATACACTAAAATCATTATTAGTACACACAAACACAGCAAAAATTACACAATTCTGCCTAAATGCCTACTAAATCTAAAATCTAAAACTGTATTGAGTTAATAAATAACAAATAATTGTGAATTTTAAATTGCACCTTTTTGTGAAACGGTGAAAATCGAAGATATGCAAAACTGTAAATCAGCAATTTATTTAAAAAATCTGGAGGTTATCATTTTTCATTTACAGCTGAGTTTGTAAAAGACCCCCCCAAATCATACATGAATAAAAGAAATTGCTACAGATTTTTTAGGTCCCGCAATATTTGAGCGAACGTTTAGCCCTCGCTCTCCATTCTGATACCAATCTTACCCATTCCCCACCCCAGCTGCAGCAGGAGAGGGGTGTGGGGGACCGGTGCTGCTGGGGGGGAGGGCATTCCAGGTTGGAGAGCCATGGGGGAATATATTTGGTGAGTTTAATGTTCCCTGAAGCTTACCTGCAGTGGCTGAAGCCAGAAGGAGGAGGAGGAAGGAAGCTGTTCAGCTTCAGGTAAGGGGTGCTGGGGGATTGGTGAGGGTGGTTCCAGTACAGGGGGGTGAAAGCAGCCGAGGGTATCTATTTGCAGAGATAAACTTCTTTGTGGCTCCCCTGCAGCACCCAAATCTGGAAGGAGGGGAGAGGAAATGAGAAGAAGCAAGCAACAGCATGGGAGACATGGGGGGAGCAGCAGTGTTGGGGGGGGGTCACATTTTAGGTAAATAGCTGCAATCAGCAGATTTTCAGGCACTGTACACAGCTATTGATTTGTTCAGCAGAGTCTCCTGAACATTTTTGTTATAGGTTCATGGTCACTGAAATGACCATGTACTTGTAACAGAAGGAGGAATGCCACATCAGTATGGCGTACTTACCTGGCCAGCTGGAAGCAGTTCTGTAGGTGAGTACGTCTTACTGACCTGGCAGCGAAAGGGTTAAATGTTTCCCTTGTGTCCTTTTTTTTTTGTTTTCTTTTGGGAGTACCTCCATTCGCCATACTGGTCACTGCTGCTCATCTCCTTTGTGAAAGTATGACATCCCCTACAGCCCCAGATAGCTCTTTGGATTGGGTCAGGTGTCATATCATCAATAGCCCAAGCAGCAGGTCCCTGTAGCACTCAAGAGAGATTAATGGGAACAGCTGTATCTTGGATAATATCTATGTCACATGAATGTGACATAAGTGAAACCAGCAATTTACCCATAGACCAACATCATTTCAGGCAGCAAAGTGCTGCCATGCACAAGTGGATTGATTTACTAAGAGCAAATAGGCTGTTCACTTTGCAATGAAAGGTACACTTTGCAAGGGAAATTGCCTCAGAACTTAGTGAATGTGGTGAAATTTCACTTTGCAAAGAATACCCAATCATGCCCAAGGGAAATAAAAAAAAGCATTTATGCTTGCACATGCTTGGATGATGGAGGTCAGTAGAGCTTCACCCCATATACTAAACAGCCTATATGACTTTAGCAAATCAACACCAATGCGTCGCAGCTTTTGGTAAGGTAAAAAAAAGCCCATTTTTAATTTTCTTTTAAAAATGGATTTTGATTAGTAGCTATTGGGGACAGCATAAATCAGGAATGAGCATATTAGCTAGCCTATCCTATCTTTTTTGAAAAAAAAAGATCTATGCAGTCTAGGTCCTTAATGGAAAAATACTTGAACCTCTAGGGAAATGACATCATACAAACAGGTGAACATGACTGATGTATTCCAATCAATGAGATGAGATTAGACAGTTGGTTTGAAGGTGCCCTGCACTATAAAAAAGACACATTTTGTTACTACAATGGGTGTTCATCAGCTGACAGTAAGAATAATGAATGACTTCACCAGAAGAAAATTTGAATTAGGAATAGACAAGTCATATTTTGACCTCAACCCAATTGAGAGGCAGCAGCATGACTTCACGAGAAATGTTTCATCAATATCAGCCTAAAATTTCTGTTCACCATCATCTGACTGATTGTCAGAAAAGTTTGGTTACTGTTATTAAAGGAAGTTTTACCAGTTACTAAACACAGGAATTTACATATTGCCAGATTGGACAATAATTTTTTTAAAGGTTCCATCAAGCCAAAATTTAAATTTTAGTGTAGGATGCCAGAGAGCTAAACCACCTGACATTGTGTTATATCTCTCAGGGATTCTATTGGTGATATCTCTGTGCTGAGTTTTTGGGTCTGCGCAGGGCCAGTGCTAGACTATTTTGCACCCTAGGCAAGACCAGCTACTTGTGCTCCTCCAAAAAAAGATAAATAAATATAAAATTTTAAAAATGGTAGAAAATATTAAACCAGGAAAACATGAAACTTCTAAATTTCTTATGATTTCAAAAAGTACAATAAGATGCCACCAGCACCAATATTAAAGACAAATCAGTATCACGGATGGACTGTATCTATGGCCAGGAGCATATTTGCCACAAGGCAAACAAGGCATTTGCCTAGGGTGGCATTTTTTAGGGGGCAGCACTGCTCCCTGGAAGAATTGACATATGCTGCATGGGGACCAGGTGGGATCTGAGAGAGGCTGCAGGCTGGTTGATGTGTCCGATTTTCATTCCTGGGGATGTCCAGAGCTGTGAAGGTGTGTCTCTCTCTCTTTCGCTGGGGGGGGGGGGGGTGTTAGTGGAAGGCTCCTTCGGGTGGGGGGATGGGGCAGGAGTGTTGTTGGTCACTGTCAGACTCTCTCACAGGGGAGAGGGTGGGGGGCAGGGTCTGGTGTTGGTCGGTGTCAGGCTCTCTCTGCCGGGAAGGGGGGGGGGGGGTCATCTGATTTTTGTGTTGCCTAGGGCAGCACAAAACCTAAATACACCACTGTCTATAGCTGGCAGTGGCAGGGTGACAGTTGAAGTGGACAGAGGATGATGGATCCACACTCTGACAGATCCCAGGCTGGAATTCCCCAGGCAATGGGGGGAGATAAAACACTGTGACAGCAGGCAGCCCAGCTCCCCCCCCCCCCCCCCCACACACACACACACTGAGAACACCTGAATTGAGCGATCCCACACAGATCCGACACAACACACCACCAGCAACACTGACAAAGATCAGCAGGCCCAGCAGGCACTAGAAGAGCAGGCTGGGGGATCATGATGATGTCATCACTCACTGACATATTGCACATTTGATGGATGGCCATGTCACACTCACACAGACACAAGACATCAGACATTACCTTCTTCCACAGGCGAAGCTCCACCTCTGCTGATGAATGGGAAAAGAAGGACTCCACAGTGATCAGCAGCCACCAGCTGGCTTGCAGTAAAGGACTGAGTCTGAGAGGAACAATGGAAGAAGCTGCAGCTCAGCTGCTACACTGGCCCCAGACACCCGGCATCCTCCTCTGTCCTTTCTTCCTCCCCTCTGCCCCTCTCCTCTCATCTGGAAGATCATTTATGATGTGGCAGCATCCCACTCAGAGAAAGTGCCGGCCTGGACTGTGTCCAGACGCCCCTAAGTGGCAATGCGCCTTAGGTGGCTGCCTAGTTTGCCTAGTGGGAGCACCAGCCCTGGGTTTGTGGTTCTGCACTGCCTATTATGAGGGTTTCCACTCTACATTTTGAAGTTTTCATTTAGCTTATATTATGTAGAATACAACAGAAAAAGTGACGAGAAACACACAGGGTGGGAAGGAACACTCAAAGGAAAAGGAGGTTGAGCCGTAGTTTGACTACCCACCAAAAATATAATATTGCAGTCGGAGGGGACCATACACATGCCACATCTGCTAAACTTTGCTTCTCTGCCATCAAGAAATCTAACTTGGCATGTCAATTTTGACAAGTGATACCACCTGTCAATTGGACCAACTGCAACTGTGCCAGACAAAATCCCCCTTTGGCTGTCAGAACAGTGAAAAAAAAGTGATTCAGGAGGCAGCAGTATTGTTTCCTGAACACCTGGATGTCACTGCTCTACCACCCTCTGACAAGTGATTTACCCCAGATTGTTTTTCAAAAGGAGCCTAACAGCTTCTAGAGCACAAAATCATTTTATACAGAAATCTAGGAATGTCTCAAAGCTAAGCTCCAGGAATGATCTTATCTGCATACCTATGTTGGTCCAGCTTGTACCAATGTAAGTATGCATATCTCATAGAAAAAAACAAAACGGCGCACGCTGCTCGTGCATTACCGTAATAATGTGAATTTTTTTTTAAAAAGCAAAAACATACTCACAAGCCAAAAAGGTCATAAAAACTTAGACAAGAAGTCAAAGGATGCCAGTCATGGACAGCATGGGGTTTATTTACTAAAGCTGGAGAGTCCAAAATCAGACTCCCTTCTGCATAGAAACCAATCAGCTTCCAGGTTTCATTGCCAAAGCTTCATTGAACAAGCTGAGGTTAGAAGCTGACTGGTTTCTATGCAGAAGGGAGTCTGATTTTGGACTCTCCAGCTTTAGTAAATAAACCCCCATGGGTCCTCGGGTAAAGTGCTAATGCGTTAAGGGAGTCGAACTCCCTTCCTCAGAGCAAACATTTTTTTTCGTCTATTGCTCTGAGCAAGGGAGTTTGACTCCCGAAATGTGTTGCACTTTTCCCATGCTGTCCATGCATCCTTTGACTTGTTGTCACAGTTTTTATAACCTTTTTGGCTTGTAAGTATGTTTTTGCTTTTTTAAATAAATTTCACATTATTACGGTAATGCATGAGGAGAGTGCGCCCTGTTTTCTATTTTTCTGCTAGCATCGAGATTCCCCGATCTACCAAGGGCGGCACCTCAGCAAGTGCAAGATTCCATTTTGAGTGCAGCAAGAGAGATTTGAGCGTCGGTTTCTCATACCTCAGGGGCTGCTGTGATCTGACAATTGCCATAGTAGTCAATGCTACTACAGTGATCACTGCAATCTTCAGCTTCCAGTACTAGTTAACCCACTGCACACTGCCCACGGGGGGGGGGGGGGAATCGCTAACTCGGCACTGCTGCAATTCACATAATGCCTTGTATCTTTTTCTATGAATACAAGGCATTCTCTGGATGGATAAGGTGAAGTTTGCTATGTCTCCGCCCCCTCCTCTCCAACTTGTCCAATCTGAGAATGCCTTGTTTTCAGTAAAAAAAGCAAGGCATTCTGTAAATGCTGGCAGTAGGGAGCAGGCACACCCCTGTGATGTGCAGTGGAGCAGCCAATCACTGTAGAAGCGCCAACTACTGCGGTGATTGGCAGCTTCCACAGCGGTCTCTCAGGTATCAGATATTGCATACTTAGATTGTACCAAGCTGGACCAATGTAAGTATGAAATTAAGATCAGACCTGGAGTTCAGCTTTAAAGATTCACACATTTTTCATACAGTCATATTTAAAGAAAATGGGGCGGCACAGTGGCTAAGTGGTTAGCACGTCCACCTGGCAGTACTAGGGTTGGCGGTTCAAATCCCAGCTATGGCACCACCTACCTGGAGTTTGCATGTACTCCCTGTACCTGTGTGGGTTTCCTCCGGGTACTCCGGTTTCCTCCCACACTCCAAAGACATGCTGGTAGGTTAATTGGTTCCTGTCTAAATTGGCCCTAGTATGTGTATGTATGAATGTGAGTTCGGGACCTTAGATTGTACACCCCTTGAGGGTTAGGGACCGATGTGAATGTACAATACATATATGTATAAATTGATGGTGCTATATAAGTACCTAAAATAAAGAAAGAAAGAAAACCTGACCACATAATGTGAAGTTGGGGTTTCCCTTTAACCATAGCAATGAGCTCACCTTTTATTCATTTGGCATATCAATGCTTGCATGTTTTTTTAAGAAAACGTTTAAGCATTAGAGAAGTAGTGAGCCTAGCTTATGTTCCATCATCAGGGTATTTGCAGCACTGAAGATCATTTTGGCACTTTCCAGCCATGATAGTCATGAACCTGATATATCCTTAGTGAGCTTGTGAATATTTATAACAATGATGAGGTCATGGCATAGGCTTTAAAGTGCGGAGATCTGGGGTGACACTGTCCCCTGCACAAGTCTCCATCTAACTGGTGGGAGGTTATAAATAGCCATCCGATACCGACAGCTGTTGGATATTGTAACAAGTAGTTATATAATATGTTATTATAATTAGCAGCGTGAGCAAAACAGCCCAGATTGAAACTGGAAACCGGCAAGTGAGTAACACTTATCTTTAATTGTGTGTTTCTTTCCTCTGAACTTGAGGCATTATTTATACCAGGTCTAGATCCTTAAAGAAATCCACAGAAAAAGTTTATAAGGAAAAAAGAACCCACTACATTAAAGGGCCAGTCAGTGTTAGTTTTGGGTAGAAGCTGGAAAGACTAGTTTAGACTTGTGGTTCAGGGGTTGAAAAAAAAATGTGGCTGAGCCGCATTTTTACTGTTCCCCCTCCCCCAACCTCCCCTCTCCCTTAAAGTGTTACTAAGCCCAGGAGCCTGCGTTCACTATATCTGGTCTCCGACAGTACACAGAATATGGAAATGCAATTATTTTAGTGAATATAAACTGCTAAATACCTTTTCTCATCAACAGTTAGAGCAGTCTTGTGACTTCTATCAGTGTCCAGCAGAGCACTGTTTAAAGCTTGTAGGAGTTTTCTTTTTCTAGGAGGATGCAGAATCCCTGACCTCTGTCTGGACAGTGCTGATTGGCACTGTTCTGATCACATGCACTCTCACAAGAAAAAAAAACTCTCTAGTAGTACACACCAAACTGAGCATGTGCAGAGTGTCTCCACACAATATGTCTTATCAGGAGATAAGAAGGGGGGCACAGGAAGAAGGGGGGGATCAGAGGAGACAGGATCAAACAGCCTTTTTACACAATGCAGAGAATTAACCCCTTAGGTTCCACAGTGAGTATATCAAGCATGCTTTACTGCATATACAGACTGATTTACTGTTGTGGGTTTAGTAACACTTTATATGGAAAAGGCAGTAGGCCGGGGTGTTTACATTCATTTACATGTTTATCTCCCTGTTGCATCCAGTGGGCAGTAACTCGGGCAACCCAATCAAGCAAATGCAATGCTCAGAGTTGCAGCACGGTGCATAAAACAGGGAGTGAGAAGGTGACACATTGCCTACTCACCACCCCTCAAAAACTTTGAAAAGCGTTCCGACTACAAAGCGCTTTTAAGAGGTGTGGCAATCTTGCTGCACGACTAAACCTAGCCTGAGGTTGAAATGAAACCCTTCATACTCTCCTGTGACCAGAGGCGTCCCTAGGGTTGGTGTCACCCGGTGTGGTAACACGTGGTGTCACCCCTCCAGAGAGGAAGGAGCGGTGCCGGTGTAGTGGTAAAATGAGTATCCCTTGAAGATATGTATCCCCTGAAGCAACTTTAGCACAGAGCCGGCAATCAGCTTCTTCGGCCTGAAACCGACACATGCGCACTTGCTTCAGGGAATACTCATTTTACCACTACACTGGGGCGGAGGCGGGGGCAGTTGTCACTGTGCCGGCATCCTGCTCCTGCACCCCATGTGATGGTGTCACCCGGGGCGGCCCACACACCCCGCACCCCCCTAGAGACGCCACTGCCTGGGACTCCAGGAGCAAAAACATGGATCCAAAGTCCACCTAACTGCATTGGCAATTATAGAGGGACTCACTTTACCCTATGATTGTTTTATGTATGTTATGAGACTGGGGTGGACTGACAACTCATTGGGCCCCCAGGCAATAGAGGATCATGGGGCCCCTGTGTCCTTGCCCACACTCAAAGCACACACAAAAAAGCCTATAAAAAAGGTACCAGGGGCATTTCATGGGGCCCCCTACTGACCCGGGCCCTCGGGCAGTGCCCGAGTGCTCAAATGGTCAGTCCGCCCGTTATGAGAACAAAGCAAGGGGAGGGAGACACTGATTTGGGAGAAGAATTATGGCTGTAGTTCAGATTCATTCGGTTTTGTTTGTAAATGTAAGTATGTGCTACTGAGCTCTGTAAATACCAGGCTTTTATCAGTATAACAGCCAAAATGGTTCACCTTAAATAAAGTGCCACTTATTGGATGGAAATATAAAGATTCCATATTTGTCTGCAATATTTCATATTTATATGACTAAAAATGTAAAAAATTTAATTTCAAATATTTATTTACAAAGTGCTTCACATACTATACAGTCACATCAGTCCCTGCCCTCTAGGAGCTTGCAATTTATGGTCCCTATCTCATATGCATACATACTAGTTCCAGATTACACAGTAGCCAACGAACCTAGCAGGAGTGTAGGAGGAAACAAAATACCCGGAGGAAACCCATGCAAGCACAGGGAGAACATGCAATCTCCATGCACATAGTATCCTGGTCAGGATTCAAACTGAGGACCCCAGTGCTAAATGTCAGACGTGCTAACTACTGAGTCACTGAATAACAATTCATAAATAACACGCAAAAGTACCGTACATTCCCCTTTAGTAGTTTCTGAGCTGTTGACCTGGGCAAGCATGTAGCTAGTGAAGAACTCATTTGCAAAAGTGTTTTAGGTTAGTGACTCCACTCTTCAGTCAGGGGATCTGAAGGCAAATATCATATTCAGAAGGAGATCAGCAATCGCAGCCAATATTTCTCCCTTTGCAGGTTTCCTATATCCTTCCCTCCACTGGCTCTGTTCTAGAAATGATTTCTGCACACTGGTCCACAAGCACCCAGCACAGGTCGTATTCCAAGGATTTCCCCTCAATTAGGTGGCTACAGTGGTGCACATTAACTCACTTGTGGAAAAGTAGGGGATTCCAGAATATATAACCTGCAGTGGATTTGGAAACCACCGATTAAAAGCTGCTGAGCTAAGCAGAACCTTCTCCGGTCATGCCGTCTGCCCTGGGTCAGAGAATGGTCCATAGACGTCTAGGGGGAATCAGGTGATGGATGCACTCCAGGGGCGGACTGACCATTGGGGAACTCGGGCACTGCCTGAGGGCCTGGGGTCAGTAGGGGGCCCCATGAGATGTCCCTGGTACCTTTCATAGGCTTTTTTGCGTGTGGTTTGAGTGTGGGCAAGGACACAGAGGACCCATGATCCCCTATTGCCCGGGGGCCCCATGAATTTTCAGTCCGCCCCTGATGCACATAGAGCACAGCACAGCTACACGAGGATATGGGACATTAGATATATGGCATGACGGGGAATACAGGCGAATCACACAAAAGCAGAATTCCTGGCCAATGTAAAGAAGTGAAAATGCCAACACTGGAAGCAAGAAAGCCTCCATTATGTAGCACAGTGTTTCTCAACCTTCTTCTAGTCGGGGCACCCCTGGAAAGTGTTTTCATTCACGAGGCACCCCTGTCCAGGCTTGGTTACTGTGTGTCGCTGAACGCACGCAAAACCGCGCTCATTCCTGACACACAGTTAAATGCTCTGCTCTTTAGGGGTACCATTCATTCTTGATGGTACCCCATCAATTGGCAAATATGGGGTGTTTTTGGTGTGGTGCAATTTAAAAAAAATAGGGACGACTTTCCCTGCATTTCTGCGGGTAGGGCAGCCCACTGAAATAAATAGGCTGCCCTACATGCAGCTACACAGATGTGAACTGAGGGCTTGTTCACCTGTGAGGTGGGATGGTGGTAAAACCACACACTTGAACTTTTACCACCCCCAACTGCTCCCACTAGCTGCAGAAGCTATGGCTGCAGCTGGAAATATACTGCCATGCAGGGGCGGACCATAGTGACACTGTACTACTTGTGAGGGGTGATGAAGATTTTTTTTTTTTTTTTACACTGATTGCTTTTACTCCCATAAAGGCTGTAAAAAGGCATTCTTGCAGCCATTGAGAAATACTGTGAGAGCTGTGATTGGTCACAGCCAGGGGCGGACTGACCATTTGGAAATGCAGGCACTGCCTGAGGGCCTGGGGTCAGTAGGGGGCCCCATGAGATGCCCCTGGTACCTTTTTCATAGGCTTTTTTGAGTTTGGGCAAGGACACAGGGGCCCCATGATCCCCTATTGCCCGGGGGCCCCATGAGTTGTCAGTCTGCCCCTGCTGCCATGTGAATGGGGTTGCACTACAACCACCCCATACCCGTGTGTGCATTGCACACGGTTTTGGTGTGGTGATGCTGCATTTACGGGGTTAAAAAAGGTGGTGAGGAGGCAACATTTTCCCTCTTTACCACCTGTCAAATGCCTTTGAAAAGAGATCTGAGCATAGATTGCTTTTCAGAGGAGCAGCAGTCCTTTCTTCTATGATAAACAAGTCCTAAAAAAAGCTGTTCTGAAAGGACAGGGATAGGGGGTTAAGATTAAAAGTAACACACACACACACAAATACACATATACATTTAAACACATACAAATGCATGTTTACACACACAATCACATGTACATACAGACACATGTACACATATAAACATATGAACACATGTACATACAGATACATGTACACATACATACAGACACATGTACACACACATACAGACACATGTACACACACACATACAGACACATGTATACACATACACACACACATATATACAGACACATGTACAAACACACAGACACAAACATGTACACACACACACGTACACACACATACAGACACATATACACACAAACACACAAATACATGTGCACACAAATACACCTGTACACACAAACACACAGATACATGTACACACAAATACACATGTACACGCAAACACACGCATACATGTACACACAAATACACATGTACACGCAAACACACAGATACATGTACACACAAGTACACAGATACATGTACACACAAACACACAGATACATGTACACAAAAACACACAGATACATGTACACACAAATACACAGATACATGTACACACAAACACACAGATACATGTACACACAAATACACAGATACATGTATACACAAATGCACAGATATATGTACACACAAACACACAGATACATGTACACACAAATACACAGATACATGTACACACAAACACACAGATACATGTACACACAAATACACAGATACATGTATACACAAATGCACAGATATATGTACACACAAACACACAGATACATGTACACACAAATACACAGATACATGTATACACAAATACACAGATACATGCACACAAACACACAGATACATGTACACACAAACACACAGATACATGTACACACAAATACACAGATACACACAAACACACAGATACATGTACACACAAATACACATGTACATACAAACACAGATACATGTACACACAAATACACCTGTACACACAAATGCACAGATACATGTACACACAAATACACATGTACACACAGATACATGTACACACAAACACACAGATACATGTACACACAAACACACAAATATACATGTACACACAAATACACATATACACACAGATACATGTACACACAAATACACACAGATACATGTACACACAAATACACATGTACACACAATACACAGATACATGTACACACAAATACACATATACACACAGATACATGTACACACAAATACACATATACACACAGATACATGTACACACATATACACACAGATACATGTACACACAAATACACACTCCCCCTCCCTTTGTTTTCACTTTCCTCAGCACTCTGATGGCTCCCAGTGCCGATGTACAAAGCGGCTGGGAATCGATAGCTCGGGCTCAACTGACAGCCTTTCTCTACCAGGGCACCACGGCACCCCTGAAGACCTCTAGCGGCACCCCGGTTGAGAAAGGCTGATGTAGCACATGGCTTTAATTCTAACATGCTTCCGGCAGTAGGGCACACCCTCCTAAATGACTTACTCTATTAGGTACAAAATGCTGTGCTCCTAAACCTTAAGATAAACATAAATGGCATTTAGGCCTCATTTACAGAGGAGAACCTATGTGTACATCTGTACAAAGGGCTGTCTTTGCCCATACGGGATGCACAGGTGTTCCATGCAACCACATGCAGGCAGTCCGGACACAATGGCTGTACAGACACAGCTGCTGGCCCCAAGTTGATAGCCATGGCAGGTGCATGTCCCCAATTGGGACCAGTAGCTGTGTTCCAATAGACATGAATGAGACTGCCTACATGCAGGTACACGTAACACCGTTGCAACCCATTTGGGCAAAACCGGTCCTTTGCATGGGTGTGTGCATAGGTATTCCCATGTGAATGAGGCCTAAAGTCAGCCATTCATTTTTTTCTGTTCAAGCAGTAGGTTAAATGAAAAAAAAAATGAGACTGTTGAAGAAAAAAAAATGAGCCGGTTCCCCCATCCACACATTCGATGTGGATGGGGGAATTCTTTCTGCTGAACTATTGAGGTTGAATTGCTAAAGCCAAATTGACT